>NW_008347536.1:11830564-11963996 GCF_000622305.1 Nannospalax galili
CCCCTAAACTCACTAGCAGAGGTCACCTTACAGAATAGGTCTTGACCTCCTTCTTATGCAACAAGGGGGCTTGTGTGCAGCCCTAAAAGAATGTTGCTTTTATGTTAACCACTCTGGGATGATTAGAGAGTCTATGGCTCTGCTCAGGAAACGTATTAAGGATAGAGAACAAAAGGACCCTGGATGGTACGAGCAACTGTTTAATTGGTCTCCCTGGCTCACCACCTTAGTCTCCACCTTAGCTGGACCTATAATCCTCCTTCTGTTAATAATAACTATTGGGCCGTGTATCATCAATCGGCTGGTTGCCTTCATTAAAGAACGAGTGAGTACAGCACAACTCATGGTCCTGAGGTCCCAGTATCAGCCCTTAGAACCCCTATTAGGGACCCCAACCTAGACCTATGATTGGGTCTTCTCTAAGTTACAAGGAAAGGGGGAAATGTGAAACCCTCCTCCATGGTCCCCTGCCCTGGACTCCTGAGACCCCTGCCCCTCTTTAGGGATAACGGCTCTTTCTTGCTTCTGTAAACTGCTTGATTGCTAGGCCGAAAGGACAAACTGCACTGACCCCATTTTGACTAGTTGTTTCAGGCAAGCCTGGACCTGTCCAGGCATGTCGTAATCTCCACCTACTACCCCCACCCCAGGAGGCTATAGATCAAGCAAGCAGGCATATAGCAGTCTTATAAGGTAAGAACAGAGCCTTCTGGCCTCACAGAGAAGTCAGCACATTCCATAGCTCTGAGGGTAGCACCCTCCGATGAGAAACCCCAGGACTGCATCCCTTCTAACCAATCAATTCAAAAGTGTGTTGGTGCGCGCAGGCTCCTCGGACCAATCAAGGTGTGACTCTGTTATTCCCCTCCTCCCTTGATCTAAAACCTATAAAAGGCTTCCTCCTCCTGCAATCGAGGCTCTCAGCACAGATCCACTGCATTGGTATGGTCTGAGAGCCCGAGCTTAAGGACGAATAAAGACTCTTTGTTCTTGCATGTCCTCTGGATTCCGTGGTTATTCTTGGGGGTCCATTCTCTGGGCACAACATGACAAAATACTCTGACCACTACCAACTTGGGGAGGAAAGGGTTTATTTGTCTTACATCTCCTAGGTCACAGTTCATCAGGGAGCCCAAGGTAGGAACTCGGGGCATGAACCTGGAGGCAGGAGCTGGAACACAGGCCATGGAGGAACACTGTTTACTGGCTTGCTCCCCTGGCCCCTGCTCAGCCTGGCCTTTCTCATGTTACATAGGCACACCTGCCCAGGGGTGGTACCACCCACAGTGGGCTGGGCCCTCCCATATCACTCATCAAGAAGATGCCCCTCAGACATGGCCACACGCCAGTCCAATAGGGGAAACTCCCCAACTGAGGGTCCCTCAACCCAGGTGTCTCAAGTTGACACTAAAGCTATCCAGCACAAAGGTTAAAAACTCATTCAATTTTATGTCGTATAGGGCTTATACTGAGTTCAATATTGTATAACTGTATTAATTCTACTGTGAACCTAGAAACTTATAGCCACTTGTGAAAGAGATATACTCTTGCTCTGGAGTGTGTTACTGAATATGTTAAAGCTGTAATGAAAGGCTTCTTCTGATCATGTAGCTATTAAAAAATTTTTAAAAATGAGTTCTTCAGCTAAAAAAAATAAAAAATTAAACAAAAGAATGAAGTCTGAAGAAATGACAAAAGCATGATGCGTTTACACTTTTTAGACAAAGAGCAATACATTTGTGAAGGAATGGTAGCAAAATGGATATGTGGACTAGGGTAGCAAGTTCTAGAGATGTTACTCAGAGGTCTGTGGGAGTGGGGGTAGAAGCAGTGGAAGATGAAGGTTGCATCGCAGCTTTCCCAGGTACACTCAATTCCATTCTCAGTCTGATGAATAAGGCTATTTTACAGTCTTGGTGTGGGAATGACATCCTTCCCCAAATAATCTGAAAAATATAGTCCAAATGGCTCTATCTGAAGTTACAGTTCCTCATGTGTGTCTTTGATGTTTTTTTCTTTTAAAAAAATTGCAGGGGGGGGCGCTGGAGAGATGGCTCAGTGGTTAAGAGTGCTGCCTGTTCTTTTAGAAGACCAGGGTTTGAATCCCAGCACCCACATGGCAGCTATCAACTGTCCATAACTCCAGTTCCAGGGAATCCAATGTCCTCTTCTGTTCTCCGCTGTGTGGGTGCACTTACACCATGCAGGCATAACACTCATGCACATAAAATAAAACAAATTTTAAAAAATTCTTTAAAAAATTTTTGGATTTATTAATTTGTTATGTGCATGAGTGTTTTGCCTGCATGTATGTAAGTGCACCATATGTATGCCCACAGAGACCAGAAGAGGGCATCAGATCCCGTAGAACTGAAGTTACAGTGCTCTTAATGGCTGAGCCATCTCTCCAGCCCTCCCCCGCCCTTTTTTTGAGACAGGGTCTGACTAGTTGGCCTGGAACTCACTCTGTAGACCATGCTGGCCTTGAACTCAAAGAGATCTGCCTGTGTCTGCTTCCTGAGTGCTGGAATTAAAGGTGTGTACTACCATACCTAACCTCTCATACGATTTTTTACAAACTTTTACATGGTTCCAGGGATCAAACTAAGGTCTCTGGGCTTGCATAGCAAGTACCTTTATGCACTGTGCCATCTCACCAGCCCTCCTCACATGATTTTATCTTGAAATAATAAATATACTAATGTGGCATATTTTGAAATGACATAAATTTAAATTCTTTAATATACATTCCAGATTCAAATTTGACCTCTCCCTGCTATGCTTTTGACAGCCCATCATCCACAGATGGGTAATTCATGGTTTTCTACTTCTATTACTGTGTAGAATGTGTGCATATATGTGCATGTGTGTGTATGCATTCATGTGTGTGTGTGTGTGTGTGTGTGTGTGTGTGTGTGTGTTTGACGCATGTATGTGTCCATGCATGCGGGGGCCAGAGGACCACCCTGGGTGTCCTTACTTCTAATGGCTCAGTGGGTAAACATCAGGACCTGAATTTAGATCCCCAGCACCTACATTAAAAAGCTGGGTATGGGCCTGGAGAGATGGCTCAGTGGTTAAGAACACTGGTTGTTCTTGCAGAAGACCCAGGTTTAAATCCCAGCACCCAGATGGCAGCTAACAACTGTCCGTAACTCCAGTCCCAGGGGATCCGACAGCCTCTTCTGACCTCCGCAGGCATTGCACGACACAGGTGCACTTACCTACACGCAGGTAATACACACATAGACATAAAATAAAAATAATAAATAAGGGGCTGGAGAGATGCCTCAGCAGTTAAGAACACTGGTTGTTCTTGCAGGAGATCCAGGTTCGAATCCCAGCACCCACATGGTAGCTAACAACTGCCTATAATTCCAGTGCCAGGGGATCCAACAGCCTCTTCTGACCTCCGCAGGCATTGCATGACACTGGTGCACTTACCTACATGCAGGCAATACATGCATACACATAAAGTAAAAATAATAAAAATTAAAAAATAATAATAAAATTTAATAAAAAGAAGCTGGGTATGACAAAGCCCACTTGTAACCTCAGCACTGGAGAGCAAGGTCAGGGAGATCCTGGGAGCTCACTTGCAGTCAGTTCAGCCAAACAGCAACAAGTTCCAGGTTCAGTGAGAGATCTTACATCTGAAAATAATGTAGGTTGGGCCTGGTGGTACGTGCTTTTAATCAGGTGACAGAGGCAGTTGGATTTCTGGGAGACAAGGCCAGCCTGGTCTACACAGCAACACACACAAATAAAATAAATAAGGTGGAAGTGATTGACAAAAACACCCAACACTGGCTTCTGACTTCCACATATGCCCATGCACACACATGTATACACCACACACACCACACACACACACACACAAATACAAGAGTCTGATCTATTAATTTAGATTTTTTACACTAACTTGATAAACTTATACCTTCACAACCTTTAAAATCTTTTGCTTAGGTGCTGCCTTAAAAATATGGAATAAGCCAGGTATGGTGGCACACACCTTTAGTCCCAGCACTTGGGAGGTAGAGGCAGGTGGATCTCTGTGAGTTCAAGGCCAGCCTGGTCTACAAAGTGAGTTCCAGGCCAGCTGGGGCTTTAGAGAAACCCTGTCTCAGGCCTATGGTGGCAGGTGAGGGCTAAGTGCACTGGCCTGGGCCTGCGCAAAAATGCTTCGACTACCCACAGTCCTTTGCCAGATGAGACCAGTGTCCCAGACACTGGCTCCTCATCTCCCTCAGGCTTATGCCAAAGACATAAAATTTGGCACTGATGCCTGAGCTTTAATGCTTCAAGGTGTAGATCTTTTATTTGATGCTGTAGCCCTTACAATGGGTCAAAGGGAAGAACGGTTATTATTGGACAGACTTGGGAAAGTTCCAAAGTAACAAAAGATGGTGTGACAGTTGAAAAGTCAATTGATTTTAAAGATAAATATAAAATATTAGCACTAAACTTGTTCAGGATGTTGCCAAAACACCAATGACAATCAGAAAATTGGTATAGAAATTATTAAAAGAGCACTGGAAATTCCTGCAATGACTATTGCTAAGAATGCAGGTGTTGAAGGCGCTTTGGTAGTTTCATTTTCTGTATCTGCAGGCTTCCCTTGAACTTGCTACATAGTTGAGATGGTCTTGAATTCAGAATCCTTCTATCTCTGTTTCCTGAGTGTTGGGATGACAAGGTGTGAGCCACCACACATATTTTTTTTGTTTTTGAGACAGAGTCTTCCTGTAACCTAACCTGGAACTTGGTATGTAGACCAGGTTGGCTTTGAGCTCACCTCTGAGATCACCTCTGCCTCCTTATTGCTAGGATTAAAGGTATGGGACACTACACCCAGCAATGAGACACAGTTTTTTAAAAAGTTGGTGTACAAAGAATAGATTTCTTTATGGCATTTTAATGTGGCCTTGAACTCACAGAGATCTGCCTGCCTCTGCCTCCCACCACCAGGCCCGGCTCTCATTATGACATTTTAATATATATGTCATTATACTTTGATTGTATTTGATCCCCCAAAGCATTGCTTTTAGTTTGTTTTTTGTTACTTCAGGCTTCCTTAAAAGTTGTTATGCAGGGGCCGGAGAGATGGCTCAGCAGTTAAGAGCACTGACTGCTCTTGCAGAGGACCTGGGTTTGATTCCCAGCACCCACATGGCAGCTATGAACCATCCTTAACTTCAGTTCCAGGGAAATCCGAAGCTCTCTTCTGACCTCTGCGGCATTGCACGACACGGGTGCACTCACATACATGCAGGCAACACACTCATACACATTAACAAAAAAAAGTTGTTATGCAGCCTAGGCTGGACAATAAAGAGATCCTCCTACTCAGCCTCCCCAGTGTTGGGATTACAGGCACAAACTACTAAGCCCACCAGCTAGTGGTTTACAGTTGGTGGCAACTTGCATTTGGTAGAATACCCTAATACTGGAATGGTAATAGCTAATATCATTGAAGGTTCTGCTTCCTAATCATGCTTCCTAATCTGCTTCCTTAGATGCACTGTGTGCTCTGATGTCTTTGTAGTCTGGGATGCCTTGTCTTTCTCTGGAAAATGTACTTTTAAAGTCAGATTTAAAAATCGTACTGAGGACTTTTGGTTCGTTTGAACCACATTCCTTTATCCAGCACACTTTGGTTGCTCTGTAACAACCAATTTAGGTATCTGTCTCCTCATCAACACTATAGGATAAAGAGCATCTTTTATGCATTTTGGATCCTCTGTGCCTACCAACCTCTTGTTCCGCCTCCCAAGTATCCCACTTTAACTTTTCTTGTAGTAACAAAATTTAAGTTTCATAAAATTCGACCTTAGGTTTATTAACAGTAACGAGCATACCTTTTGCAGGCTGCACTTGTTTCTGTATTGGTTCATTCCCTTCTCAGCATGCTTTTATCAGGTTAGGCATTACGTGCTTTTGTAACTGAGGCCACTCTTTCAAGTGCTAGTCTTGAAGCTTTCTAGCTTCAACCTAGGGTCCTAAAATTCTTACCACTGTTCCACAGCTATCGGAGGAAGGATTATTTCCTCGAAGAATAGGTAACGTATTCTTTTTCTTTTCTTTTTGGGTAACTTCTGAATTACTGGAACTTAGGAACAGGAACCCCAGGGTAGAGGTTGAACTAAGGAAATTACTTTTCCTTACTTCTAACAAAAAAACATCGGGATCCACAAAGGGGAACTTTAGCTCAGCTCCCATTATGTCACCATTCGGGCCCTGACAAAGCTCCTGGTTTGGCCTCCAGCTTTGAACCACCCGGCCTCTTCCTTTTACTCCGCCCAGCCTCCCTTGGCAGGGTTGCGCTCCGACTTCCGGTCCCTCGCAGGAGTCCAAGGCAGCGAGCCAATCCGCGCACACCGTGACCGGGCAGTCGAGCATCAGGAAGTGGCCTCTCTATCCCACCCAGAAACGCGCTGCCTTGTGGGATCGCGGCGAAGTCGCCCGGCTAGGACGGCTTTCCGAGGCGCTGTCCTGGACTACGGAAGCCGAGAGGGCCCACCGGCAGTTATGGCGGCGCACCTTAAAAAGCGGGTTTATGAGGAATTTACGAAAGTGGTTCAGGTGAGCTCCGACAGGACCCCGCCGGACGGTCGGGGAGGGAAGGTGATCCGCAGAGTCTTTGCCAGACAGTGGAGAACCGACTTTGAGACCGGCGCCAGGCTCCGCGTCAGTGGGCGTGTTGGGTTGAGCCGCTGTGAACTGTGATGTGTTCTTTGACACCACCCTCCCCCCCTTAAAAAAAAAAAAAAAAAAAGTCCGGGGCTAGAACCCAGGGCCTTCGGCTTGCAAGCACCTACTGAGCCACACCCCCAGCCAACTTTTTTTTTCAACGCAAAATTATCAGAAGAAACAAAGTGCCTTACAAAAGCTGTTTCATTTTGCTCTTGCACAAAGCCATGCCAGACCGGGTTACTTTTTTTTGTTTGTTTGTTTTCTTTTGGTCTTTTTGAGACAGGGTCTCCCTGTAGCCCCAGCTAACCTGGAACTCGCTATGTAGACCAGGCTGGCCTTGAACTCACAGAGATCCACCTGCCTCTGCTTCCCAGTGCTGTGACTTTTTCATTTTCACGTGAGGATTGAGGTTTGTCCCTGTGCACGGATGCAGCCAGTTGGTGGCCGAGACCCTGCTTTGCTCTTATGCTCTAAGTCCCAGAGACAAGTTGGGCTGTATGCAAAGCAGAAGGGTCTGGTGAAGGGGGCTATAGCATTCAAGGCCAGGACAACGCAGGGGAGGGTTATTAGGCTAAGGAGGGGCCATCATTAGTGCAACACCTCACTGAGGGGCGCAGTACTATCCTGTGTTGTTTAAAGGGAGGTGGGCCAGGCCCCTGTCAGAACTGTCAGTGTGCTCCATGTGTCTCTGTGGAAGACACTGATCTTGCTTCGTTCTGCCTGCATGTATGTAAATGCACCTGTGTCATGCAATACCTGCGGAGATCAGAAGAGGGCGTTGGATTCCCCAGAACTGGAGTTACAGGTTGATAGCAGCCATGTGGGTGCTGGGAATCGAACCCAGGTCCTCTGTAAGAATAGCCAGTGCTCTTAACTGCTGAGCCATCTCTTCAGTCCCTTGCTTCCCCAATTTTAATGTGTATACAAATCACTAGGGGATTTTTAAAAAAAATTTTTTTAGTAATACTAGGGATTGAACCCAGGGCCTCATGCATGCTAAGGCTAGTGTTATATCTCTGAGCTACAGTCCCTGCTCATTTGGTGATTTCATTACAATGTAGACTCTATTCAGTAGGTCTGTGAGTCAAGATGCTGCATTACTGACCAACCCCCAATTTATGCTAGTGGATCATTCTTAGATCTTTAGACTTGCAAAGTAGTACCACTCAGTAGGAAAATGATCTTTTTTTTTTTAAGATTTAAAAATTTTTATTTTACGCGTATGTGTTTTGCCTACAATTGTATGTATGTGCACTGCATGCATTTCCTGGTCCACATGGAGGCCAGAAGAGGGCATCAGATCCCCCTGGAACTGAAGTTGCAAGGGATTGTGAGCCACCATGTGGGTGCTGGAAACCAAACCTGAGTCCTCTGCAAGAGTAGCAAGTGCTTTTAACTGCTCTAGCTCCAGGAAAATGATTCTTAAACCTTTCAGTCATTCATTAATTCAACAAGAGGTTTTTTTTTGTTTTGTTTTGTTTTTTTTTTTAAACGTACATGAGTGATTACTGTATATTGTGTGGTAGAAAGTATTTGACTACAAAGTCAGTGTACATGAGGGTCCCTGTCTCTTAGGAGCTACAGTCTAGTGGGAGAGCCAGAATAGCGTATCCACGATTATCACAGTGAGATAATTACACCACAAGTCAGTATTCTTCTGTTCTCCTTTCCAGTCCTCTGTTTCCTGAACCCAAACTCCCTAGTCCTTCAGTGATTTTTTTTCCCACCTCATCATTTCTGTTTTGTAACATTTGTTCATAATTTGTCCATAGTCTGTATTTAAGTTCGTTTTCTCTTTAGTCTAACTTATTTTAATTTTTTCATACAATAAAAACTTTTTTTTTTTTTTGAGACAACATCTCATGTAGGGTAGGCACTCAACTTGCTATGTAGCTGAGATTGACTTTCAGCTCCTGATCCTCCTGCCTCCACCTATGGAGTGCTGGGATTATAGGTGTGTACCACCATGCTTAGTTTATGCAGTGTCTCCTCTTCCCTCCCTGCCCCCTTTTCTTTGTTTAAAGATTTATTTTTATTGTTTTTTTATTTGTGTGTATTTCTGTGTGAATGTATGCCACGTGTGCATGCCCTTGGAGACCAGAAGAGGGAATCAGATCCCCTGAAATTGAAGTTATAGGCAGTTGTGAGCTTCCAAATGGTGCTAGGAACCCAATTCTGGTCCTCTGGTCGAGCAGCAAGTGAAGGTATTGGAAACATTCATATTGCTGTACAGTGTCACTTCTTTGTCCCCCACAAGGTTCCTTCTTCCAGCATGTCATGTTTTGCACATCTCTGAACTTACTGTCTCTTTTATAAAGTGCATGCTATTCCTCCTTTTTATTCTATACCTAGTGGGCTTGTGTTTTTGCTTCAAGACCCAATTGAGACCTCAGCAAGAGGTCAGTCTCTCCTGCTTCTGTGACACTGTTGTACTTGGCTATTTGATCTTACCACTCAGTGCTGAGATAATTGCCAGTATATGTATCTCCCCACTAGTATGGGTTCCTTGATGGCAGAAATAATGATTGGCTCATTATTTTCCATAGTTGAACCACTGCCTGGCTCCCTAAAATGTTACTGACAATAGCAGAATTGTTCTCTTATATTACGTATCCCTTGGGAGAAGAGTCATTCCTAGCTTTTGAACCAACTGCAGCCTATATAACACTGAAGACTGGATTTGTGTTTGTGATCTTAATGTTTCTTGTCTTCTGAGTGCTGGGATTATAGGCATGTACACCTGGCCATTGGAAAAGCTTTATTTTGTAAGCATAATTACCTTAGAGTGAGATGAAATTTAGCATTCCAGGTCTTTTTCCTTTTTCCTTGTGAAGATGGGGGGTGGGGGAGACAGAACTGTTGTGTCTGGTGCTTATTATATGTATGTACAGTAAAGATACAATAATTAGACTTCTCACATATTCCTTTGGAATGGTATTGACATGCTATTTTATAGAAGAAACAGAAGGCTTCACCTGGCCAGTAAGTAGTTATTGAATGCAAATTCTTCTGACTTCAAAGCTATTGATCTTTTTATTTTTTCATGCTATAAACTGTTACTTATGGTAGATGCCACTATGTAGCAGTTCTGTAACAAAATAGTCTAACTTCTAAAGTTGTTTAACCAAGAGTGAAGGCTGGGTGTGGTGGCGCACGCCTTTAATCCTAGCACTAGGGAGGCAGAGGCAGGCAGATCTCTGTGAGCTCAAGGCCAGCCTGGTCTACATAGTGAGTTCCAGGACAGCTGGGGCTACAGGGAGACCCTGTCCAAAAACAAAACAAAAACAAAGCGTGAGTCCAGTTTGTTCTTAGAACTGTTCCTTTCTTGTTTCTCTCAGAGCTCTTCTCTTTAACCAAGAGTGTATTCTCTATTTAAACAGAACATCCAGCATGACTTGGGAAAGGAACGAGGAACTTCATCTTATTTGAGAAAAATTTTCCTTTTCCAACCCCTACTGACCCAGAACAGCATACAAAACCACACACAGACGTTCTGTCAGCCTAAGCCCAAATGCTCTTTTGAAACACACAATGTGGATAATTCATTACTTTCAACATGCTTCCAAAGTCTCTCAGGACTTCCAGTGATGGAATTATCACGTATATGTTATGTGGGTCAGGGACATATGTTACTCTGTATCAGGGGCAAGGAAGGGTCACGAGGGAGAAGTAGGGAACATGGTTTAAGATTAGAGCTGTGTTGTGTTGTGTGTTTAACTTAGCTGATAAAAGCTAATTACAAGAGGAGCCTAAGGTGCTGAGTGAGATAGTTTACATTGTATCCCTAAAGGCTAGCTAGATTGAAATAAGGTGATTGCACAGTAGGAAGGCAGATTGAAATGGCAGTGTTGAATGATCTCAAAACATAAGATTAACTTTGGTGGAACTGGAGAGATGGTTCAGTGGTTAAGAGTACCGGTAAATCTTGCAGAGGACCTGGGTTTGATTCCCAGTACCCACATGGCAGCTAACAAGTCTGTAACTCTAGTTACAGGGAATCTGACACCCCCTTCTGACCTCCAGGCACTTTTGCATACATACAGGTATTACACTCATACACATAAAAGTAATAAATAAAATATTTTTTAAAAAAGATTAAGTTTGGTTCAAGGTTAGTAAGACAGCAGGCATTGCCAGTAAAGTCATTCCCACAGTTTCTGACTAGAATCATCCTGATAGAGCACGTCTGAAGGACATAATGGCCAAGCACACTAAAATGATTGTAACATCTTATGTTAGGGTACTTTTCTGTACCTGCCCATTGTGTCCTGACTTAAGCCTTAGAGTGATAGGTCCCTTTCTACACAAACTTTAAAATTTTTTGTTTGTTGGGGCTGGAGAGATGGCTCAGCGGTTAAGAACACTGGTTGTTCTTGCAGAAGACCTGGGTTCAAATCCCAGCACCCACATGGCAGCTAACAACTATCTGTGGCTCCAGTCCCAGGGGATCCGACAGCCTCTTCTGACTTCCTTGGGCATTGCATGACACAGGTGCACTTACCTACATTCAGGCAATACACGCATACACAGAAAATTAAAAAAATTAAAAAAGTAAAATAAGAAAGTTTTTTAAAGTTTTGTTTTTGAGGGAGTTTCACTATTTAGACCAGGGTGGCCTTGAACTCACAGAAATCTGCCTGCCTCTGCCCCCTGAGTACTGGCATTAAAAGTGTGTGTTGCCACACCTAGCTTTTAATTTTTTAGTGTTTATCTTGCACTTGCACACACAAGTGCAGAGCATGTGTGGAGGGTAGAGAACAACTTGTGAGAGTTGGATCTTCCAACTCTGATGTGTGTTCTGACAACCAAACGCACATTGTCATGATGCTTGGCAAGCATTTTTTTTTTTAAAAGTTTCTATGTTTATTACTATGCATCCCCCCTTACACTACAATCTAAGCTGAGTGGTATGTTGCCAATTGGCAGCAATTTCTCAAATCAAAGTGTGCGAAGGAAACACTTGTGTGACTCTGTCTGGTAGAAGATGCACTCGGTGCTCTCCAGACATGAAGTAACTAGCAGAGCTGTCAGGCGGGGGTACACCCTGCCTTGGTCCGAATCCATGGTGAAAAGCTGGATGTCCTGTGGGTTCCAGTATAGATCTACTGCTGAGTTGTAGACCAGAGACCAGACATAGGGGATGAAAAACTCCTGGGGTTGCTCCTCTTCCACATATTTGAATTTCACTTCTGGAAATTTCTTTAGTCTGTCTTAATCTGCCTAAATTTCTTTAGGCAGTGCAGCAACCCCTTGTTTAATGATTTCCAAGACTCATTCCACTGACAGTTCAGCTTCAGCTTGTAACAGCCTTGAGCTGAAGAAAGTGATCACCAGATCAATATTTTGTATTATATCTTGAAATGAAGGATGAGTTCAAAATTGCTCAAAGAGGTCCCATTTGTAAAGCAGTGTGTACACCAAGTTTGGGTTGTGGTGAAGAGAATTTTTCAGGTAGGAGTTGATCTCCAACATCATTCGAATCACTTCAATGACATTGAGGTCCTGTGCATAATCTGGTAGAGGAACATCACTGGAAGTCATCAAACCTCTCAAGGACTGGGTGGCTTGTTCTGGAACTTTGTTGTGTTTTTTTAGACAGCAAAGAAAACAAACTGATGATCCTCTGGGCAGCATACTGGTAGAGAGAACAAAACTGTGCTGACATATTTGCTAGAGCTGCAACAAAACTGTGCTGACATATTTGATAGAGCTGCCGTGCAGTTTGTGTGAAGCTACTTGTCTCTTGTCCTGGTCATGTTGTACTGGATGGTTCTTATTACAACCAGAATCAGGAGACTCCCGAGGGAAATTTCAGTTAGAACTCATTCTGAATACAAAGTAATGTTTTTTAATATCACTTCATGAATGGACCTATTGAAGCCATCATCTTCTGTAAGGATCAACAGTATTATAACAAAGAATTTCTTCCTTCAACATGATACAGAATCTCAAGAATCAGTAGAAGATTTTCCATATCTGTTCAAGCCAACATGTACGTTCTGACATTGCTATTCTGCTGGAGCAGTGTCCAGGAGGAGCAGTGCTTGATCAGATGTCTGCTGTTCACACAGGGCTGTGTACAAACTGTTAAAATTAATCTGGAAGGCATGTGGAATTGAAGAGGGGAAAGGACTGCTGTCTTACTTGTTCTTAAAGGGCATGATGGCCTGTCTGTAGGGGTTTGGTGTCTCTGGGGCATTTGCCAGCTTTGCCAGCACCAACAGACAGTAGGCTCTGGTTGGCCAGAGGGGAAGTAAGCTCTGGAGAGGCGGCCACTTTGGCAGCAAGCATTTTAAACCACCGAACTGCTAATACTGCATTTCTTAACTCCTACTAGCTAAATATATACGATATAAGGGAAACATTATTTCCATCAAATGAACCCAAGTTTAATTTGCAGACTTTGTTTTCAGTTAGGTTTTCATGTCTTCTCTACTGTCTTGCAGCAACAGCAGGAGGAAATTACTACTAAGAAGCTTCGACTAACAAAACCAAGTAAATCTGCGGCACTCCACATCGATCTTTGCAAAGCCACCTCCCCAGCAGATGCTTTGCAGTACCTACTCCAGTTTGCCAGAAAGCCCGTAGAGGCAGAAAGTGTGGAGGGAGTAGTCAGGATTCTCCTGGAACATTATTACAAGGTAAGAAGATCTTGAGGACCTGGTAGAATTA
Source organism: Nannospalax galili (assembly GCF_000622305.1). Lineage (NCBI taxonomy): Eukaryota > Metazoa > Chordata > Mammalia > Rodentia > Spalacidae > Nannospalax > Nannospalax galili. Next base: position 11,843,930 of record NW_008347536.1, read on the forward strand.
TGTGTGAGAACTGTTGTGTCTTCAGAATGGGTTAATGTTATAGATAAGTAAGAAGGCATTCATTCAAAAGCTTTTTGCCATCTTCGTGTGCTAGGCACTGTGGATACAGAGATAAAAAGAGGCAAACCCTGTCTTCAGAGGCTTATGGTATACTAGATCGAGACAGACATGAAGATGATAAAGTGCGTCATATTGCTGAAGGTACTGTGAGCTGTGTGTAGAGTGCAGGGATTGCACAGAGGAAGAGTTAATATCAGCCATGACTCTTGTGCACCCATCTCTGGAGTATAGTATGTTCATTATCCTGAAGTTCTTGTTCTAATTTGAGGCCCTCAGACCTAGCCTTCTTTTCATTTATTTTGTTATATTTATTTTATGTGTATGAGTGTTTTGCCTTCACCATGTGTGTGCAGTGCCTAGAAGATGGTGTTGGATCCCCTGGAACTGGAGTTACAAATGGTTGTTAGCTGCCATGTGTGTGCTGGGAATCAAACCTAGGTCCTCTGGAAGAACAGCCAGTGCTCTTGACCACTGAGCCATTTCTCCAGCCCCTAGTCTTCTTTTCTTAAAGTGGTATTTTTTTCTTCTTTTAGAAGGTCTCACTATGCAACCCAGTATGGCCTCGAACTCATAATCTTCCTGCCTTAGCTTCCTGAATGCCGAGATTCTAAGTATTTACTACCACACTTAGCTATAGAAGCCTCTGTGTGTGTGTGTGTGTGTGTGTGTGTGTGTGTGTGTATCTCAGGCTGCTGTGAACTGGATATATCCCTGCCTCAGCTTTCTTTCCAATTTTTGTTGTTTGAGGGGTGGGGGCAGTATATAGTATGTGTGGTGTGTGTATGTGTGGTTTGGGTGTCTGGCATGTGGTATGTGTGTATGGTATATGTGTGTATGGTATGGGTGTATATATGATGTAGCATGTGTGTTGCATGCATGTAAGTGCATGTGCCTATGTTCACACATGTGGTCAGAGGAGGATGCTGGGTGTCTTCCTCTGTTGCCCTCTGACCTACTCCCTTGAGACAAGGTCTCTTACTGAACTGGAAGCTCACCATAGGCTTGCTGGCCAGTGAACTCTCTGAACCTGCCTGTCTCCATTCTTTGAATGCGAGGGTTACAGGCACACAGCCTTGCCTGACTTTTTATGTAGGTGCTGAGGATGTGAGCTCAGGCACTCTGCTCATGCCCAGCAAGTGCTCTTAGCAGCTGGCTATCACCCCAGCCCCCTGACACTGCTGCTGCTTTTTATAAGGGTTCTTTATTTTTTTAAAAATTTCAATTATGTATATATGTGTGTCTGAGTGTGGGTTTCTACACATGAGTGCAATGCCCATGGAAGCCTGAAGAGGGCATCAGATCCCTTGAAGCTGGAGCAGCAGACTGTTGTAAGCTGCCTGACATGGGTGCCGGGAACCAAACCTGTGCCCTCAGCAAGAGCATTGCATGCTCTTAATGTCTGATCCATCTCTCCAGTCCCTGCCTCAGCTTCTTGAATGTGGGATTAATGACATGTACCACCACACCCAGCGAAATTTTCCTTCCTTCCTTCCTTCCTTCCTTCTTTCCAACTCCCTCCCTCTCCCCCCCTCCCTCCCTCCCTTCTCTCTGACTCTATTGATGTGCTGGGGATTGAACCCTGGGTTTGTGACTTCTAGGCTAAATACTTCTAGCCCCTAACCATTTAAAAAACCTGTGTGCGTGTGCGTGTGTGTGTGTGTGTGTGTGTGTGCACCAGTGCCACAGAGCATGTGTGGAAGAAGTCAGAAGGCAACTTATGAGAGTCAGTTCTCTCTTTGCACCATGTGGGTTCCAGGGATCAAACTCAAGTTGTCAGGCTTGACAACAAATGCTTTTACCTACTGAGCCATCTTGCTGGCGTACCTAACCATTTTTAAAAAATATAATATATTTATTTTTATTTTTATGTGTATGAGTGCATTCCCTGCATCTAGGTAAGTGTATCTGTATTGTGCAATGCTCATGGAGGTCAGAAGAGGGTGTTGGATTCCCTGGAACTGGAGTTACGGATGGTTGTTAGCCACCATGTGGGTGCTGGGATTTAAACTCCGGTCTTCTGCAAGAGCAGCCAGGGCTCTTAACTGCTGAGCCATCACTCCAGCCCCGAAAAATATAATGTTTTTTATTCTTTGAGAATTTCACACACATACACAATGTATTTTGATCACATCTACCCTTGACTTCCCCTACCCTTGACTTTCCCTGAACACCCCCAACACACACCCCTCCCAACTTCATGCCTTCTTTTTTCTTTAAAATTTTAATTTAAGTGTTTTATTATTGTATATATATATGATGTGTGGGTATGTGGGGGTGTGTGTGCATGACGTGTGTAGATGTCAGAGGACTACTTTGTGGAATCAGTTGTCTCCTTCTGCCTTCACATATTCTGAGGCTTGAACTCAGGTTATCAGTCTTGTGGGTCTAGCAGGTTTTGTGTGGTGCTGTATCAGGGAGGGTAGAGTGGGAGTAGTTGGTCCGTACAGCCTCAGTGTAACTGGGGTTCTAGTATGTGGGGGAGGGCAAGTTGTAAGTCCTTCCTTGCTAGTTCTCTCAGACCCCTGCACTCTACCTCTTCTGGCCCTGCAGGTCCTGCATATGTCCTGCCTAACCATGTTTAAGTGTACAGCTAGTGAAACAGTGCTGGGGTTGAGCCAAGAGCCTTGCACATGCTAGACAGTCTTTCTACCACTGAGCTATACCCAATCCCTGAAGATCTGAAATTGTAGCCATTAAACAGTAGCCTCAATTTTCCCTCTTCTCCAGTTCCTGACAACTACCATTCTGCTTTCTGTTTCCATGATTTTAAGTATGTAATCATCTTACACTGCTAGAACTATACAATATCTGTCTTTTTGTGACATATCAGAATTTTCTTTCTTCTTATTTCCCTTCATACTGGGGATTCAACTCAGGCAAGTAAGTGCTCTACTGCTAAACTATCTCTAGCCCTATTTTTTATTTTCATTTTGAGACAGAATATTACTTGCTCAGGCTAGCCTTGAACTCACTTTGTAGCTTAAGTAGGCCTTAAATCTGTGATCCTCCTGCCTCAGTCTGCCATAATTTTCCTTTTTTATTTTATTTATTATTTTTATTTTATGTGTATGAGTGTATTGCCTACATGTATATAAGTGCACCTGTGTCATGCAATGTCCGTGGAGGTCAGAAGAGGGTGTCATATCCCCTGGATCTGGAGTTATGGATGGTTGTTAGCTGCAGTGTGGATGCTGGGAATCAAACCTGGGTCCTCTGCAAGAGTAGCCAGTGCTCTTAACTGCTGAGCCTTCTCTCCAGCCCCCGATAATTGTCCTTTTTAAGGTTAAATAATATTCCATTGTGCATATAGACCATATTTTGCTTATTTTTTCTTTTGTTTATGGATACTTGGTTGTGCTTAAAGCTGCTATGAATATAAGTGTACAAATATCTCTTCAAGATCCTGCTTTTAATTAATTAATTAATTTATTTATTGGTATTGTTTTTAAGTGGTGTGCACATGTATGTGTATGTGTGTTTGTGTGTGCAGGTACACTTCCCTGTGCTTGTATGGTGGCCAGATGTTGACATTGTGTGTCTTCCTCTAAAACTTTGCACCTTAATTTTTGAGAGAGCTTCTCACTGAACCCAGAGCTCACTGTTTCCACTAGCCTGGCTGGCCAGTGAGCCCCTTGGCCCCCCCCAGAATCCACTTGTCTTTTCTCCCCACCAGTGTAGTTACAGGCATGTGCTACCATGCCCAGCTTCTGTGTGGGTGCTGGAGATCCAAATCAAGGTCCTTGTACTGCACAGCAAGCGTGTTGCTCACTGAGCCATCTCCCCAGCCCCCCTTTTTTTGGTGTTTTGAGACAGCGTCTCACTTTGTAGCCCAGATCAGCCTCAAATTCATAAGCAAACCTCCTGCCTCAGCCTCCAAAGTGTTGGGATTATAGTTGTAAGTTACTATTCCTGGCAAGACTGTTTCAGTTATTTTGAGTATATATCTGAAAGGGAATTTCTGGATCATGTGCTAGTTTTATTTTAATTTTGTGAAGAACTTCCATACTGTTTTTCGCAGAAGCATTACAATTTTATATTCCTATAAAAGGGTTCTTAATGTCTCCATTTTTCTTGCTAGTACCTGTTTTGTGTGCTTTTGGTAACATTGCAATTTTGATTTGCATTTCCCAGTGATTAGTGCTATTGAGCATCTTTTCATATGCTTATTGGCTAGTAGTATATCTTTTTTGAGAAATGGCCAAGTCCTTTGCCCTATTTATTTATTTATTTATTTATTTATTTATTTATTTATTTTTGTGTGTGGTAATGAGGACTGGCCCCTGGGCCTCGTGCATGATTGATAAGCACTCTGTCACTGAGTTATATCCTTAGCCTTTTTGTTTTTTAAAAAATTATACACATGAGCTGGGCATGGTGGCGCACACCTGTAGTCCCAGCACTTGGGAGGCAGAGGCAGGTGGATCTTTGTGAGTTCGAGGCTAGTTCCAGGACAGCTGGGGCTACAGGGAGACCCTGTCTCAAAAAGACACAAAAAAAATTATACACATATGCACACACACGTGTATGCGTGCTCATACACACGTACACGCACATACACTTTTTGAGTCAGGGTCTCATGTACTCCAGGCCAGGTAGCCTGGAGTGTGCAGCATACCAAAAACAAGAGAGAGACCTTCCTCAACAAGTGGAAGAGAAGAACCAACTCTCGGAAGTTGTCCTCTGACTGCCACATGTGAGCTGTGGCACATGTGTACCTGCAAGTACATGCACATGCTTTTAGACAGATTGATAGGTAGATAGATACCAAAAGTTGTACGTGAGGTGTTGGAGTTGGTCATGCTTGGATGGCACTTGATCTTTCCAACCCAAATTTAAATACTTTTGTCCTTGGTATAGACAGACTATTGAATCTCACCACTGGCAAGGCATTCCCCATCTTCCATTTCATATATATTAATGGAACATCTTTGTAGTTTTGGGTATTGTGCCACATACTTACATAAAGCATGAAGAAAGGGACATGCTCTTTTATGTCTTGGGGAAACTTTTAAAAATTTATTATTATTATTTTGTTTTGTTTTGATTTTTGTTTTTTGGTCTTTTTGAGACATGGTCTCCCTGTAGCTCCAGCTGCCTGGAACTCACTCTGTAGACCAGGCTGGCCTCGAACGCACAGAGGATCCACCTGTCTCTGCCTCCCAAGTGCTGGGATTAAAGGCATGTGCCACCACGCCTGGCAAAAATTTATTATTTTTATTTTATGTGTATGAGTGTATTGCCTGCATGTATGTAAGTAAGTGCACCATGTGCAGGCAATGCCCACAGAGGTCAGAAGAGGGTGTTGGATCTCCTGGAACTGGAGTGACAGATGATTGTTAGCTGCCATGTGGGTGCTGGGAATTGAACCCAGGTCCTCTGCAAGAGCAGTCAGTGCTCTTAACCTCTGAGCCATTTCTCCAGTCCCTTGGGGAAAATTTTTTACCACAGCAATCTTGGTGCCATTAGAGGTCACCCTCTCACTATTTAAGCTAAAATGGCCAGACATCCTTCTCATTCTCTGTTGCAGTTGGGACCCAGGCACATGATCTATATTATATTAGTCAATTACAGTTGTTTGTCCGAACCTTCTAATCAGGATCTGGTGGTCCAAGAAAGTAGGTGAGTGGAGGGTTCCTCCTAGCAATAAGAGTGGCCTCTGAAGCTCCCACTTTCCAGGGACTCCAAGGGTCCCCAAGGCAATGTTGGGTTCCAGGGCCAGCAGTATTGGGTGAAGTGGTTGTAACATCTAGCACTGACTATACAGTGGAGATAAAGTACTTTTAATGCCAAATGCACATTGTTAGTTTTAGACATTAGAGACATCAGGAAGGCATAACAGTTTCTCTTTGCCATGCTGACTGTCACATACTGATGGAGCAAAGGTAACTCTTGAGACATATAAAGTTAATTTTTCAGAAATGAAGCCCTAGAACACTTGGATCTTTGAATAGCCTTTGGGATGTTGGTTTCCTGTGTTCCTGTGTGTGGGTTAGTTAAGGGTAGACCACCAGGATGACAGTTGCTTCTTTTATTTCAGGAAAATGATCCATCTGTGAGACTGAAAATTGCATCATTGTTGGGTTTGTTGTCAAAGACTGCAGGATTCTCCCCAGACTGCATAATGGATGATGCCATTAACATACTACAGAATGAAAGTAAGTTGCAGTTTGAAAGCTAAATAGTCAGAGCTGAACTCTTTAGCTCTTTTTGTAGAGAATTTACAAGAATTTTTTGTGGTAGTGGTTATTAAAATGAATTTTTTTTAAAGATGGGCTCTTACTGTAGCCCACGCTGGCCTGGAACTCATTCTGTACTGAGTAGCCAAAAATCTTCTTGTCTAAGTCTCTCAAGTGCTAGGATTATAGATATGAGACACTATACGTGACTCTTAAAAGGGAATTGGAAGACAATTTAATAAAATATGGATATATATTTACATTAGGGTTAAAATACAGTTTTATGGTCTAGGGGTATAACTCAGTTGTAGAATGCTTATCTAGCATTCATGAAGCCCTGGGTTCAGTCTCCATCTCTGCATAAACTGGTTGGGATATAGTTCAGTTGGAAGAAAGCTTCCTTAGAATGCCTGAAGTCCTGGGTTTGATTCCCCCATCACTGCATAAAATGGATGTGATGTCTCACAGCTGTAGCCTAGTGCCTGGAGTGGAGGCAGGAGGAGGATCATCTTCAGCTACATGAGGAGCTCAAGGCCAAACTGGGCTAGAGACTCTGATAAATAAATATTAAAAATAACTATCATTTGTTGATTACTGTTTAATAAAAAAACTTTATCTCAATAACTATCATTTGTTGACTGTTACAAAGTATATATTTATAACAGTTTATTTAACACAGAAATTAGTGTTTTTTGTTTTTTTTTTTTCTAAGACAGGGTCTCCCTATAGCTCTAGCTGGCCTATAACTCATTCTAGGCCAGGCTGGCCTGGAACTCACAGAGATCTACCTGCTTCTCCATCCTGAATGCTGGGATTAAAGGCATGTATCACCACGCCTGGCCCCTGTTTGTGTATAAGCCACTTGTGTGGGTACCTGCAGAGGCCAGAAGAGGGTGTTGCATCCCCTGGATCTGGAGTTACAGGTGATTGTGAGCTGCTTGATGTGGGTGCTGGGAAATGAACTCAGGTCCTCTGCAAAAGTGCAGCAAGCACTTAACCACTGAGACACATCTCCAGCCCCTAGTACCCCTGTTTTTATACATAGAAAGTGGAGCTTAGTAAAATTAACTAATTTGTTGAACGTTACATAGTATATGACAAAATTGGTACTTTGTTTGCTGTCCTGCATTAACTTAGAAATCGTGAGAGGCCCTGTCTTGGCCTTGTATCCCATCATAATTTAGAGCCTATAAAAGTGACGCCTCCTAGGTCTTACTTTTGTTTTGTGTTTTTCTTTTGTTTCCTTGTTGATGCCTGCTATGATATCACAATGTTTAGGTGAAGCAGAGAACTACCTCGCTTTTTTTTTTTTTGTTATCTGATTAAATTAATATTAATTTTTGACACAGAATCTCACTGTAGAGCCCTGGCTGGCCTGACACTCACTATGTAGATCAGGCAGGCCTCAAACTTAACAGTGGTTTGCCTGACTCTACCTCCCAAGTGCAGGGACTAAAGGCCTGTGCCACCATGCCCAGCTTTATTTGATTTTTATGTATTTATAAAACTCTGTCACAGAGTTAGTGTTAAAGTTGCCTTACATTTATTTTAAAATTGAAAAAGAAATGCTCAGTGTGCCCACTCTTGTCTAACTCTTTCATTTTGCAGATGATAGAAACTAAATCCTTAGGTGCGAAGTGAGTTGCTAAGGTTCATTTGGCTAAGTACTGGCAGAGCTGAGAACTTGATGCATTGCCCTTTCTCATAAACTGCCTTTAACTGGAAACACTTTACCTCCAAAATAGAAACTTAAGAGACAGTTTTGATGTAAACTCATCCTAGCTTTTAAAAGAAAGGAAACAAATTATGCAGTATCCATGGCAAACGGCTAAGTGTTCTAATTCTGTTTAATTATCTCAGAGATTTGATCTACTACTCTGCTGAGTTTCAAGTTCCTAGCCCACCAAGATGTGTAGAGGATAGAAGGGAAGGAACCATACAGATCATCTAGTCTAAACCTTTATATTGAGCTGAGGAAAGTGAACTTTAGTGAAGTGACTGCTAAAGTCAACTTGATATTTGTGGGCCCCATAGAATAAGAGGCTCCTGTTTATTCAGCATCATGTGTACTTGGAATTCCAAGAGTGATTCAAACTCTCTACTAAAAGTTGTTATTTAGTTCATTAGATATGTTAGGGTATCACTGCGTGGCAAGCCCTGGACTAGGTACGTTTATGGTATAGTGTATACTTGCTTCTTTTGTGCCTATGGCACCATGTGGAATGACACAAAATACGTTTCAGAGGAGCATGGTAAGTGCGCAGTAGAAGCAGAGCTGAGGGTGAGATCTGTGCTAACTGGGGGGACCCTGGAACCACGAGTGAATAGGAGAGTTCAAAAGGCAGAGGTGGAGTCAGCAGTACAGGCACATGCCTGTAATCCCAGGAGGGACCAAGAATTCAAGGTCATTCTCAGCTACTTAGTGAGTTCCAGACCAACCTGGAAAGTGAGAGGTAGAGAGGATAACGCCAAGGAGAGAGCACGGCAGTAAAAGGCAGAGAGCAGGGGAAATACGAAAGATGTTTGAGGAACTGAGTAGCTTTTAAAAATACTTTAATATTTTTATTTTATGTGTATGAGTGTATTGCCTGCATGTGTGTAAGTGCACTTGTATCATGCAATGCCTGCAGAGGTCAGAAGAGGGTGTCAGATCCCCTGGAACTGGAGTATAGATGGTTGTTACCCACAGTGTGGATGCTGAGAACTGAACCTGGATCCTCTGCAAGAGCAGCCAATGCTCTTAACTGCTGAGCCATCTCTCCAGCCCCAGGAACTGAATAGTTTTTATGCTTTGAAGTCAAAGGTAGTCTTGAGTGCTGAGGAAGTGAATGTTATTTTGTAGGCAGTGGTGCCATGTGAAGTTTTTGGAGTAAGGGCATACAATGATCAAGTCCAGTTTTGTAAATTATTTGGTTTGATGTTGGGATGTCATTTATTGTTGATGTGGAAATGTCTAGTCTTTGTTTGCATTACTGGTCAAAAACTTAGGTGAAAAACTAGGATTCAGAATTTAAAGATATACTTTTATTTTTATTTATGTGTATTGTATATGTCTGTGTATTTGGGTACCCACAGAGGTGAGAAGAAGGCATTGGATCCCCTGGAGCAGGAGTTACAGGCAGTTGTGAGCTGCTTGACATGGGTGCTGGAATCAAACCTAGGTCCTCTGGAAGAGCAGCAAGCACTCTTAACCATTAGACCCATCTCTACAGCTCAGGATTCAAGATTTAGATTAGATTTCTGGTTTATTAGAGACAAGAGTTAAACTTTAGCTAGTTTTTCCTGAATGTTATATAGTTATCTTTCTGAAGAAATAAATAAGATGGCATTGGAGAGGTCTTCATCTCTCTTCTGTTCCTGTGACTACTTTTTCATATTTGTGATTTCATATTTGAGGCCTTTCTGTAGTTCAAAGTGGCCTTGCACATACTAGGCAAGTGTTCTACCACAGAACTAACCCCCTAACTTTCCCTTCCCTCTTTTCCCTTCCTCTCCCTCTCTTTCCCCCTCTTTCTCCCTCTTTTCCCACCTTCCTCTCCCCTCCCCATCTCTCCTAATCTGGTGGTAGAGGGATCGAGAAGCTTTTCTTGATTGTTTTTGACTTTGCGTTGGTGCTCGGCATTCTATGTCAGTGATAACGTCTATGCTAGGCTGATCCTGCATGCCTTGGAAAACTTTAATATGTTAATATCTTTTGATTTTTTTTTTTTTTTTTGCAGGGGTGGGGAGTTTTTACAAGAAGTTCATGAATCTATTAGGACAGAGATGCTTGGCTGCTGTGTTCTTGAAGCCAGAAGAAGCTAGGGAGAGCATTCAGGTTATACACCATCTCTTTCTCTCTTTTCAGGCTGCAGGTGATGCTCAGTGAGGAGTGTTTGCCAAGAAGAGTGAGCCTTCAGTTTGACCCCAGCCCTCTAAACAATAAAAAAACTTCTTCACTTTGTCTCCTCCCTGTGCTCACCAGGTGTACCCCCAATTGTATTCTTTCTGGTCCAGTGTGAAATGGGGAAGTAAAAGTTGGACCCTTATCAGAATTTCGCCCTTTCTGATCCCTAGACCTAGACTAGTGTGCACACAACTACAAACAGATGTTATCAATTTAATCCCATCTGTTGTTTGCAACACAAATGGAATAATCTTCATGTTTTCATGTTTCCAATATCCCTACTTGTTTGCAGAACTTTCTTGAATATGCATAACATCTGTATGTACATTCATACTTTGCTTTTAGGTGAAGGGCAAGGAAGGGTCATGAGGATTAAAGATCTATACTTTTGGTTACCAGGGGAGCTCAAGGCCTGGTAAGCATGTTTATATTATAAACAAGCTAAGGTTAACTTTTTAGTTATAAGGTTAGGTAAAAGTCACTTGTCTCGAGTATGTCCATGTTGTAAAAGTCATTCCTATACCAACTGCTTCATATAGAGATGCTAAGGATATCTCTGTTTGGGGCTGGAGAGATGACTCAGTGGTTAAGAGCATTGGCTGCTCTTGCAGAGGACCTGAGTTGGGTTACTAGCACTCACATGGTGCCTAACAACTTCCTTTTCCAAGTAATCAGATGCCCTTTTGTAGTCTCCATGGACATTGCATGTACATGGTACACTTACATGCAGGCAAAAACACTCATACACATGAAATAAATTAATAAATTTTAAAAGTCTTTAGTCTTCCTTTCTGGAGTGTTATGGTTAGAATTTATTTTACTTTGGGTAACACCCTTCTCTGTAAGAATTTTAGTATTATTACTTTTCTCAGTTTTGACAGTTTCTCCATCTGTTAGTGTGTGTGTGTGTGTGTGTGTGTGTGTGTGTGTGTTCTTTTCTCATCTGTTTACCTTTTTTTCGTATTTTCTTTGCACAGGTTTATGCCCTTTTACTTTCCTTACTCTTATAATAGTAAGGTTTTAGCTAAGTACAGAGATAAATAGATACGTACAATATATTATATTTAATTGGAAGTCTAAGAAGTGATTTAGCTAGTGTTTCCCAAGATGTAATCTTTTATATGTTGTGCATGACACTTTTTTTTTTTTTTTGAGACAGGATCTCACTATGTAGCCTTGGTTGGCCGGGAACTTGCTATGCAGATCAGGCTGGCCTCAAACTCAAGGAGATCTGCCTCCCTCTGCCTCCCAGGTGCCAAGATGAAAGGCATGAGCCACAACAACCAGCCTAAAAAAAAAATCCACATTCTTTTCCAAAGTGAATTAGTGTCTGTAATGATCTCCTTTGAGGTTCTTTTTTTACAATTCAATCCTCTGTCTTTTCTAGAGTCTCATCAAGTCCTAGCTCAACTGCTGGATACTTTGCTTGCTATTGGCAGTAAACTACCAGAAAACCAAGCTATCCAGTTGCGATTAGTGGATGTAGCCTGCAAGGTAAGAGTATGTGGTCTTAACTTTTCACTCTTGAAGATTTACATTGTTTGGAACTTTGTAAAACCTGGTCAGGCTCATCCTGTTTTTAGTCCTTGGTGTTGGGTAGAAATAAAGCTGAGTACTCTGTTACAAAATGAACTTCCTTATCTTTCCGTAAGAAATGAAAATAATTACAGTATATGGCAACTGTGTACTCTGTGTTTGATAATGCACTGTGCTTATCATGGTGCTTTGTACTCAGTTTTTCAGATGATCCTCCCTCACAGTACTTTAAACTGCGGCGTAAGGAGTCTGACTTGTCCAGGTATTCACATTTTGGAGGCTGCAGAACCAGAGTATAAATTCTGGCTTTACCTGACTCCAAATGGATTTTATTTATTTATTTATTTATTTATTTATTTATTTAGAGAGAATGTGTGTATGTGTGTGTGCGTGTGCATGTATGTGGTGAATGTGTATGCTGGCACATGTGCCATAGCACATATGTAGAGGTGAGGACAACGTGGAAATTGGTTCTCACTTTCTACTCTGTGGGTCCCGGGGGCACCTTTGTTTGCTGAGCCTTCTTGCCAGCCCACTTATTTTTAGGCAGGGTGTCATGTTGCCCAGGCTGAACTCCCTTGCCCAGGAAGCCAAGGATAACCTTGACCTTCTGGTCCTCCTTCCTTTACTGCCTAAGTGCTAGGATTATGGGATTACTGGCATATGCTAGTGAGATGGCTCAGTGGGTAAAGGCACTTACTACCAAGCCTTATGATCTGAGTTTAGTTCCTGGGACTCACTCCTGACCCCCTCCCACTCTCACATACATGCACCCCCTCACATATACAAAATAAATAAAATGTAATAATAATAAAAGTCTAGTCTGTTGAGTATACTGCCTGGAGCAGCAGACTGGGCAGTAACTGGAGTGCTCCCTGCAAAGATGAGCTTTTATGTCCTTTGCCAGTTTACTATATGGAGCTTTTGAGTGTTTCTTCACCATTTGTAGGGTTCTTAGTAGAGCATTAATAGAATAAAAATTTAAACCATGTGGAAATGGCAGATCTCTCATAAGCAAATGGTAGATCTGACTCAAAGACTACCTGTGCTTTGTAGCTACAGCCACTGTAGCCTAATGCCATCTTTGTCTATGACAATCATATAATATGTATAGAATGTTTTTAAAAATTAGGCTCAGCAGTTAAGAACACTGGTTGTTCTTGCAGAAGACCTGGGTTCAAATCCTAGCACCCACATGGCAGCTAACAGCAGTAACTGCAGTTCCAGGGGATCCGACAGCCTCTTCCGTCCTCCACAGGCATTGCACAACACAGGCGCACTTAACCTACACGCAGACAACACACGTGTACACATAAAATAAAAATAACAAATTAAATATTTAAAGAAAAAAAGTTGGACATGGTGGTGTGCACTTGGAACCTCAGCACTGGAAAGGTAGAGACAAGTGGATCCCTGGGACTTATTGGCCAGCCAACCTAGCCTATTTATTGAGTTCTAGGGTCAGTGAGAGACCCTTTCTCAAAAGAAAAGGTGGATGATACCTGAGGAATGGTACCCAAGGTTTTCCTCTGGCCTCTACACACAGGTCTACATATGTGTACTTGCATGCACAGAAACATATAGACACCTACACACAAAAGTAGGCAACTGAATAGACTTGTAGGAAACAAAGAGGTTGAACTGATAATAAAAAATAAGGTAACAACAGCAAAAGACCTGTTAAGGAAGGCTCAGGTGGGCTGAGAATATAGCACAGTTGGTAGGGTGTTTACCTGGTATGCTTAAGGCCCTGGGTTCAGTCCAGTACTGCACAAACTGGGCCAGTAATTCCAGCACTATAGTGGTGGAAGCAGGAGAATTAGAAGTTTAAGATCATTTTTCATTACATAGCAAGTTTGAGACTAGCCTGGGCTACATGAGACCCTGTCTCAAAAAGAAAGGTGCAGTGGTGTGATGCCACATACAGCAGCCACATACAGCAATGCCTGAACAAAGACAGTTTGACTTAGTATCCATTTAAACCACCTGAAATTTCCTTATTTCATGTACTTAATCATTTTTCTAATGCATTTAAATTGTTAGCATTTACCTTTTCTGCTGAAGTAAATACTTAAATGTCCCTCTGTCTCTCTGTCTCTGTCTCTGTCTCTCTCTCTTTTTTGTTTTTTTGGTTTTTTTACACAGGGTCTCCCTGTAGCCCCAGCTGTCCTGGAACTCACTATGTAGTCCAGGCTGGCCTTGAACTCACAGAGATCTGCCTGCCTCTGCCTCCCGAGTGCTGGGATTAAAGGCGTATGCCACCACGCCCGGTTTTTCTTTTCTTTCTTTCTTTTTTTTTTTTTTTTAAGACAGGATCTTACTGTGTAGCCCTGCCTGGCCTGGAACTCACCATGTAGAGCAAAATGTGTATTTCTTAAGGATCTCTTATTTATAGTTTCAGGACAGTTCTCAAAGTCAGGAAATTTAACATTGATACCATTCTGCATACCCTTTTGAAATTCTATCAATTATCTTAATATTTTCCTTTATGCATTTTTTTTCTAAGTTCTCTCTACCTCCTTGTAATGAGGATTGATCTTAAGACCTCTTGCATACTAAGAGCTCTAAGACTGAGCTAGATCACCAGCTCTCAACTTTTCTTTTCTCATCCAGGATCACATGTTGTATCTAGTTTTCATGGTTCTTTTTCTGTTTTGTTTTTTTTTTTTTTTGTCTGGAAAAGATTCTGCAGCCTTTCTTTGTCTTTGATGGTCTTGATATTTTTGAGGTGTATAGGCATTTATTTTGTCAAATATGTTAGGTTTTTTAATGGTTAGTGTTAACTGTCAACTTGACACAACCTGGAATCATTTGGGAAGAGTCTCAGTGAGGGATTGTCTGGATTGGTTGGCCTGTGGCGTACCTGTGGGAGATTGTCTTAATAAGTTAATTGATGTGGGAAGGGTCAGCCCACTGTGGGTGGCATCATTTTCTGGGCAGGAATCCTGCACAGTGTAAGAGTGAGAAATGGAGCTGAGCACAAGCCAGGGAGAATTGTGCGTTCATTTCTGTCTGCTCCGACTGCTTCAAGTTAATTCTGTCTTCACTTCTTTGCATGAATGGACTGTGATCTGAAAGCATGTGCTAACATGCCCTTTCTCCTCTTAATTGCTTTTGTCAGTTTTTTTTTTTTTTTTTTTTTAAATCACAGTAACAGAAATGAAACTAGGACAGGTTTATCAGATTTTTTTTCTGCTCAGGTTAAGGTTATGAATTGTGACAGGAATACAGAAGTAATTTTGGGTCCTCAGTGTGTCACAGGCACAGATGACATTGGACTCATTTATGATGCTTACTGTGATACTTGATTTGGGTAGTTTCTGCCAAATTTTTCATTATAGATACAATATTTACTTTTGTGTTTAATAAATTATTTGATCTCATGTTTATGGATTGGAAGAATTAATATTGGTAAAATGTCTTTACTACCCCAAAGGTTCTACTGATTCAGTAGAATCTCAAAAGTCCATCATTTTTAAGAGAAATAGAGAAAAAAAATCTTTGTGCACAAAGAAATCTAAAAATATTATAATTTTTTAAAACCAGATGAAAGACCATAGTATTATTGATGAAGATAGTGTTTCCTCTTGTAGGCAAAGAACCTAGATGAGTGGAAAGGGGCATAAGGAAGACTAGTGGGGACTCTGCAGTACATGCTCTTTAAAAAAAATTTTTTTTAATTTTATGTGTATGAGTGTTATGCCTGCCTGTATGTGAGTGCACCCATGTCCTTCAGTGCCCACAGAGGACAGAATTGGGCAGCGAATCCCCTGGAACTAGAGTTACTGACAGTCGTTACTTGCCATGTGGGTGCTGGAATTCAAACCCAGGTCTTCTCCAAGAACAGCCAGTGCTCTTAATCGCTGAGCCATCTCTCCATCCCTGATACATGAGTCTTGACTGGAGTGGTACTTGCATAATGGTATTCACTTTTTGAAATTTTATAGAGCAGCACATTTATGGTTCCTGTACTGTTCTACAGATCATAAAACTTGGAGAAATCTTCCAGAACTAATGTCTTTTTAGCTAAAAATATCATTAAAAATTACCATTTTCTTATTTCCCTTTCTGTTATTTTACCTTAGATAAGAAAGACAAAATCTTGTACATTTCTACATATATGAAAATATCATAATGAAGCCAGGCATGGTGGTGCACGCCTTTAGTCCCAGCACTTGGGAGGCAGAGGCAGAAGGATCTCTGTGAGTTTGCGGCCAGCCTGATCTACATAGTGAGTTCCAGGTCAGCTGGGGCTACAGGGAGACCCTGTCTCAAAAATGCAAGAAAATATCATAATGAGACCCATTGCTTTGTACAATTATATATGTTAACAAAAAGTAAAAGCACTATACATTCATAAAACTAAGTAAATAAAATTTGAATAAGGAAAAATCATGTGGAACAACAGAAGACTCTGGAGCCCAAGTGGCTGTCAGAAAGAGCAGCCATGAAAGAAAGCATTCTAGCCAGGATTCCAAGTACTTCATTTATTTTTAAAATTAATTTATTGTTTCTTTTTGAGACAGAATCTCAGTTTGTTGCCCAGGCTGGCATGGAGCTCTTTGTATAGGCCAGGCTAGTCCCAAACTTGTGGGCACTCCTCCTGCCTCAGCCTCCTGAGTTGATTACTGGGATTATAGGTGTGGCTCAAAATATTTCATAAAATGAGCTGGAGAGATGGCTCAGTGGTTCAGAGAATGTACTGCTCTTCTAGAGGACCCAAGTTGGAGTCCCAGCACCCACATTGGATGGCTTGACAGCTGCCTGTAACTCCAGCTCCAGGGGATCCATGAACACTGAACTCACATGCACATATTTATACACATGTACACATAATTTAAAAAAATTAAAAATATATTTTATGAAGTATTTTTTGTATTTACATCATGCTAATTAGTAGAGGTGATAAACATTACCACTGAAATCTACCCGATGACATACACAGGCGCCAAGGATCCAAGTGCAACCGATGATGACTAGTAAATTTATAAAGTAATAATTAAAACAGTATGGAAGCTGGGTATGGGCAGAGCACATGGAATTTTTATCTGTGCTTTAAAACAATCTATACTGAAACCAAATAAATCAGTGTTATTTTTATCTTATTTTTTTTATTTTTAAAAAATATAGCTAGGGGCTGGAGAGATGACTCAGCGGTTAAGAACACTGGTTTTTCTTGCAGAAGACCCAGGTTCAAATCCCAGCACGACATGCAACTAACAACTGTAACTCCAGTTCCAGGGGATCCAATGACCTCTTCTGTCCTCTGCAGGCACTGCATGACAGGGGTGCACTTACCTACATGGAGGCAATACACTCATACACATAAAATAAAAATAATAAATAAAATATTTAAAAATATATTTATAGCTGGGCATGGTGGCACACACCTTTAATCCCAGCACAGGGATCTCTGTGAGTTCAAGGCCAGCGTGGTCCACATAGCAAGCTCCAGGCCAGCTGAGGAGGCTTCAGGAAGACCCTGTCTCAAAAAGACCAAAAAATTTTTTTAAAATTTATTTTTATTTTATGTTTATAAGTGTATTGCCTGCATGTAAAGTACACCGCGTTGTGTAGTGCCCATGCAGGTCAGAAGAGGGCATCACATTTTCCTGGAACTAGAGTTACAGTTGTTACCTACCATGTAGGTGCTGGGAATTGAACCTGGGTCCTCTGCAAGAGCAACCAGTACTTGTAACTGCTGAGCCATCTCCCTAGCCCCATTTTTATCTTATTTGACTCTAGTCTGTTTTTCCTTTTTTTAAAAAATATTTTATTAATTATTATTATTATTGTTATTAATTTTATTTATTTATTTTGGTCTTTTTGAGACAAGGTCTCCCTGTAGCCCCAGCTGTCCTGGAACTCACTATGTAGACCAGGCAAAAAAAAAAAAAAAAAAAAAGTCAACATAGCATGTATTTATTTTATATTTTAATATCATGAGATATAATAAAATAGTTTACTCTTGTGAAAAAAATTTTTGAAGGTACTAGATAATGTCTACCTCCTTTTTAAGGTGTTAGTGACAAACAAATGTTTGATTACATTAAATTTATCCCAGGGAGCCAATGAGTTTCTTGCGCTTACACCCGCAGAGCAGGGTTGAAGGGTTGTCAACAGCTGTATATATTTTAATATCATGAGATATAATAAAATAGTTTACTCTTGTGAAAAAAATTTTTGAAGGTACTAGATAATGTCTACCTCCTTTTTAAGGTGTTAGTGACAAACAAATGTTTGATTACATTAAATTTATCCCAGGGAGCCAATGAGTTTCTTGCGCTTACACCCGCAGAGCAGGGTTGAAGGGTTGTCAACAGCTGTATGGGTGACTTAAAAGTAGCTGTCCTGGAAAGTCTTCACTCCGTGTGGTTAAGGACCTTCCATTAGCCTTGTGGGTTATGGGTTGGGCCCCCTCTCTTTTAGCCTTGGTCTATACATCTCCAGTCCTCCCTAAATCAGGAGGACAAGACTGATTAAGATGTAGTAAAATTGCACACAATGGGCTGGGAAGGATGGCCAGATATTTAGGTGAGGGTCATCTGTTTATTTTTTATGTGAAGAAACATTCATAGTTACTAATGATGACTTTCTGTAAGTAGGCACAGTTGAAATCATGAAATTGATTCAGTAGATAGAATTGTATAACATTACTTTATTAACAGAACATTGAATCCAATTTACATACATGGAGTAGTGTAATAACTTAATATGACTTGTGTTTACATTATGGAACTGTGAAGCTTTGTGAGTTTCCAAGTGAGCCTTATAGAGAACATAAGACAGTTAAAATTTTTTTTCTTTGTGTGGTTTAGAGAGTGTCTTACCAAAACTGTGCTTTAGATTTGGCAGATACATGGCAAAACATTTTCAAATTGTTTATAACACTCAGTAGATGAAGAAGTACCAACAAATGGCATCTGATAAGAACCTCATGTACTTATAATAATAAGCATGCCCACTGATACATGCAGAAGAAACAGCCAGAAGCCTCCATCTTCAGTCAAATCATAAAGGCCATTTTGAGCTCAGTCCCATGCTGAGACAAGACAGGGCAGACAACCACAGAAACCACAGTCTGTGAGCGCCTTGGAAAATGTTGCCTCTTGCAAGGGTCTTTCAGGAAGTACCTGCTACCACGTATCTTATTTGTTAAAATAGCTAAGATTGTACTAGCATTAGCATATTTCCAGGGAGGCTACCCCGTATTTACCCAAAATATCTGGGGTGTTTTAGTTTAAATTTTTGTTATTGATTCAAGAATTCAGAACCCCTCCCCATCTCCACTCCTCACTTTACCCCTCCTCGATGACTTCATATCCTCTGTTAGCAAATGAAATACCCCATCCATCTTACACAACACATCTGAACTGGGTGCCAGAGAAATCATATTTCATTGGAATGTCAGTGGTCTGTAATTCTTACATACAGATAGGCCAAAGTAAGAGCCCATTCCCTTTCTTTTTCCATGATTTTGGATCATAATATGCCCAGGTTTCTTGGAATGCAATTTTCACAATTATTTTATGTTTCTCTTAGACACTGCTGAGACTTGTCAAGTAGGGATTTCTGTCTTCCCCAGTGATCAAAAATGCTTGGGTTTCCTCATCAAAGTTTTTTGCAACCCAAGTACATGCAGGTTACACTTTGACTGTGAGAGCTTCACTCAGCACAATCTCCCCATCGTGGTCCAAGGTGTTCTCCAGCAGGCTGATTCCCCGCAGGGCTTTACTGTGGGTAAAAGCAGAAGCTACGACCTCACAGTAGGCACCAGTTAGCTCACAGGCCTCCAACCCAAGATTCTCTTAAGTGGCAGTGGAGCCATTTCTGGTTTTCTCTTCCTTGTGAAAAGCCGCAGCCTTTTTCTTGCCTTGGTGGGCTTCGGGACTGCCATGGGCTGAGGAGCTCGCCCAACATATTAAGATCTGGGCTTTAGCATCGTAGACCAATTCCAAGACCTGCAATAAAGCCAGTGGCCCAGAGAGGAAAGGACCCCTGCCTGCTAAGGCTAGTTCAAGTACCCTAGTGGCTCCTCTTTTAGGACTGCTTAGGACAGTGGATGTCCTTAGGCGGTTTAATTTAATATTAGCCTCCTCCCTTTGGAGAGTTTCCTGATGATTGATTACCTTCTGGTGACTACCTCCTATTTTAAAACATTTTATTTATTATTTTTATTTTATGTGTATGAGTGTATTGCCTGCATGTATATAAGTTCACCCATGTCATGCAAAGCCTGCAGAAGCCAGAAGAGGGCGTTGGATCCCCTGGAACCGGAGTTTATGGACAGTTGTTAGAGGCCATGTAGGTGCTGGGAACCTCCTCACTCCCTTTGTTTGTGGAGTGTAGGAGTCACGCCCTGTGGATTTGCAGTTTCCATCCCCACCGTATCAGTGTTGTACATTTTCACACACTTTCATGCCATTTCATGCCAATAAGTTGTCTGAAATTTCTATACTACCCTCAATTTAGAATTCCAAGACAGAAATCTCATTGTCAACCAAAAAGAGGTCATAGTTTTGTCCTTGACTGCTGACCTTGACCAGAGACTACTTGGGTGCCCAGAATCCATTTCAGCTCTGACTTCCTCCAGGAAATGTCTAGTCAGAGGGTACTGTGGGACCCTTGTAAGGTGGTGATCTTGTTCCTCTTCTGCCAATTTTGGTGGGTCTACTAGTGAACCCAGGTCCTACCTATTCAGTTGGTTAGTGCTCCAAAATCCCTGCTCCCAGTTCTTGCCTCCCTTGGGTTCTGTTGTGCTGGGGGCTCAGAGACTCCTGATGAGTCAGTCCTCTTACATGCTCAGCACTGATAAGGGCAAGTTGTCTTTCAATGTCCCAGAGAGACCAGGGAGGCAAAAAGGCATCTCTACCTCTACCTTCCTGGCCAGGGCACCAGAACTGGAGCAGGAAAGATCAGGCAGGATGCTGGGCGTACACAGGAAACAGATATTTTATTTAGACTGCAGCCTGGTCAAGCCTCAAAATTTGGCCCCAAAGGGAAGAAGCACCTATCTTTTATACCTTAGGCATTGGGTTGCAATGAATAGAAAACTTACATACTGACTAGGCAAGTCATTATAAATTTAGAAAAAAAAAAAAACTTAAAAAATCCCCTGTATGAAAGTCATTGCAGAAATCACTGTCTGAGGAAATAGAGGAAGCAGCTATGAAAAAGCAGGACAAGGGAGCTGGAGAAATGGCTCAGTGGTTAAGAGCACTGGCTATTCTTACAGAAGACTCAGGTTTGAATTCCAGCACCTACAGGACAGCTAACAACCATCCATCACTCCAGTTCCAGGGAATCAGATGCCCTCTTCTGTCCTCCACAGTCATTGTACAACATGGATGCGCTTATACACTTGCAGGCATAATACCCATACATATAAAATAAAAATAAATGAATCAAAAAAATTAAAAATTATTGAAAAAAAAAAAGCAGGACAAAACCATAGGCTAGCACTGGGTGACTGCCAGTGATCTAACCACAGAGCCTGTCAGCAACATCCTGACACATTGGTGTAGACACATGAAGAGAGAAAACAAGGATTAAAATTCTTCCTTTGCTTGAATATTCTCTCAGGCTCTACATCATGTGTGTTCTTTTGACTCTCTTTAAATTTGAGTAAAATGTGTTTATATATTCAGACAAGTGGATAGTGTTAAAAGTCTTGTTAATTTTCTTTGGAATTCAATGTAGTTGTGAATTAAACTCAAGGAAAGATTAAATAACAATGAGATTTAGAATTACAGGCATTTAGAATAAGCCCAATTTCCCCTAAACTACCCTTAGAGTCTGTTAAATCAGTGTTCAGATTCTTGATTTATTTATACATCTGTTTCCATGTGGCAGGGATATTCTGATACTTAATAAGCAATATTTTGAGTTCTGTAGAAACTTTTAAGTCTTCCAGATGATTGTCTACAACAGAAAAAGGCTTACTGAATTCCATCTTGCTATGCAAGCTTTGTCAGATGATCAAATGATAGATCTGATGCATCCCATTATATGTATGACATTTTCAAACCAAGTCTTAACTTTTCCGGTACATTGTAGTAGCTAATTCAGGGGAGGGAAAGAATGACCCAGGTTTTAGATTGACTATTTTTGAGCTATGGGGCTCCTTTTGAAACTAGTGTCCAGGTCAGCTTATTGCTACATATGTTGGAAGATTCTTAAGAATCTAAATTGTACTTTCATTTGTAGTGTAATTTAAAAATTAAATGTTTTGCATATGAGCATAAACCTTTTGCTAGAAACAGGAGAAGGTTGGACACTTATCTAACTATCTTTTGATTACAGCAACAGCTCTGAGTAAGAGTAGAATTTATAGATGGATAATTTGTGAAGCCATAGAAAGAAAACCTAAATTAATCTAGTGAGCATATGGCCTCTCACCATTTTAAGAGGCACCAGGTTCATTTGCACTATTAGGAATGCTAGTTTTGTGTAAAAAATAATGCCTTATCTGTTTT
The DNA here is from genome assembly GCF_000622305.1 of Nannospalax galili. Lineage (NCBI taxonomy): Eukaryota > Metazoa > Chordata > Mammalia > Rodentia > Spalacidae > Nannospalax > Nannospalax galili. The sequence goes on from NW_008347536.1 coordinate 11,866,063, forward strand.
TCCCCTACATTTAGATTGAAAAGCTTTCAGATGTTCCAAGTTATGCTGAACCAAAAATGAAAACAAAACAAAAAAATTTTTTTTAAATCCCACACAAAAACAAAACACAAAAATTAAAAAGCCCACACTTTTTATTCCTGCTTCAAAATGCAAATGGTATAGAGCACGGTTTCTCTGACGCTTGTAATGATAGCTTTGTAAGTTAGTTTCATGTCATGCTTGGAACTCTGTATGAGTTGGCCATAAGCAGTGACAGCCCATCTATCCACCTGCATTCTATTAGTATGGAGCCATTTGCTTTTTGTTTGTTCTTTAAAATCTTTCCCTGTGCATTCTGACCAAGAAATTTTGATTATGATCGATGTATTATGTCAAAATGTAAAGTTGCCTGGAATGTCGTTTGTTAGGTTATAAACACAAAATCTAAATGAAGGGTTTTATGTGTTGTGTAAAAATCTTAATTATTTTACAATGGACAAACTTGTTGGTAACCTTGTACAGAGATTTTTCACTGTGTGCCTAGCTTGGTGTCCATTCAACTCAAATTGAAAAAAAAAAAAAGGTGCGTAGCTGGGCGTGGTGGCACATACCTTTAATCCCAGCACACAAGAGGCAGGAGGATCTCTGTGAGTTCAAGGCCAGCCTGGTCTACATAGTGAGTTCCAGGCCAGCTGGGGCTACAGGGAGACCCTGTCTCAAAAAGACCAAAAAAAAAAAAACATGGAGTTAAAATCAGAAATTAAAGTGTATGTAGAGATGACTATTTTATATCACATGGCCCAATCTTACATTTATTTCTACCCTCTTTTTGAAAGTACTTATAAAACTAGTTGAGGGCATCTATATTTTTTTATGTTGAACTATTTAGTAGAATTTGTGCTTTTTTGTCTATATATGAATAAATGATGTACATTTTGCAGTACAAAAAAAATTAAAAAGAAAAAGCGGGGCAAGACCATAGGCTAGCACTGGGTGACTGCCAGTTTTTTAACAAGAATTAAAATCCTCCTTTCCTTGAATATTCCTTCAGTCTCTACATCATGTGTGTCCTTTGAACTGTCTCTACTGATCTTTAAATAGTTACTTTTAGGATGGGTACAGTACCTATTCCAGACTCTGTTGTACTCTGCTCTAGTCCTGCACCTGCTTCTCTCCACAGGAAGCCCTGATTCCTCCCAGTGGAGAGTCATTTAGAAGCCAAGAGCTGGGTGCTAGGTGTGCTCCTTGCTCCCGGGCTGTTGCTTTCATGTCCTTTCAGTGCACAGAGCTCAAGGATATGTTTATGTCTATGTCTGTGGGATGAAAATCATAAGTTACTCTGCTTGTAACTCAAACCCAACCCCACAATTTTCATTACAGTTTTTTCTATTTCTCTACATTTGTTACTTATTCTTAGTGTTACCCTTACTATGCTTGCTATTTGGTACGTGTTTCTGTTTATTCCATTTTAGGTATGTTTGTTTGAGTATGCCACTTGCAAAAGATATTGGCAACCTAGAAGGCAAATCACAAATGGTTACTGATTTAGTATCATTGTATTTATCTGGCACTAGTTATAAAGCTGAGGAATTCTTCATGGTTGGAGAAAATTGATACTTGGGAGTAACTGTATAAATATAAGTAAAGAAAACACTGTTGCTGAAGTTAATGGTACATGCCTTTAATCCCAGCACTTGGAAGGCAGAGGCAGGCTGACCTGTGTGAGTTCCAAGCCAGCCAGGTCTATACAGTGAGTTCCAAGCCAGCCAGGGATACATAATGAGACCCTGTCTCAAAAATAAAAATAAAGAAATAAGAAAGGAAGGAAAGAAGGAATGAAGAAAGGAAAAAAAAAGAAAAATGGAAGAAAACAGTGTTATTGTAGAGCTTCTAAAATAATTAGGTATGGGGCTAGAAAGATGGCTCAGTGGTTTAAAGTATTTACTACCCTCACAGAGGACCTGGGTTTAGTTTCCACAACTGGCTCACAACTGTTTGTAACTCTAGATCCAGGAGATCTGAAGCCCTTTTCTGGCCTCTGCAGGCACTGCATGCATGTGGTGTATATACATACATATATACATGCAAGCAAAACATTCATACACATAAAGATAAATCTTTAAATACTTAGATGTCAAACATCCAAGTTTGAACATTCACAACATTTTCAAAATCATGACATTATTTGTTATGAACTTGTTTGAATACTGGACTGGCTAAGTGTAAGGAAATTTGGGTTTTATCAATTCTTCCATCAAGTGGTCTGTATATTGTCAGGCATTTATCATTCTGTTTGTTACTTTTTCTCATTGCTATGACAAAATACTAGACAAAAGCAACTTAAGGAAGGAAGGGGTTATTTCAGCTTACAGTTTGTGGATACAGTTCATCATGCTGAGGGGGACAAGGAGGCAGGAGCATGAGGTAGGTAGTCACATTGGATCTGCATTCAGGAAGCCGAGAGAGGTGACTGCTGCTCAGCTAGCATTCTCCTTGTATTCAGTCGAGGACCCCAGCCCATGGAGTGCCACCCACAGTTAGGGATGGGTCGTTCCACTTCAGTTAATCCAGTCTAGAAACTCCCTCTCAGGCATGCCCAGAGGTTTGTCTCCTGGGAGGTTCTAGATCCTGTCAAGGTGATAATCATTATTAACCATCACAATCATTTAATTCTGTCATTCTATTAAAGTAATATTGATTGTTTGATTGATTGATTGATTGATTGGTTGATTGATTAATTGAGTCATTCATTCATTCTAGTGCTAGGAATTGAGCCCACAGCCTGAAAACTAGGTAGGTGCTCTGTCACTGAGTTCCAACCCTGTCATTCTTGTGATATTAGGGGTTGTGGAAGTAGAGCAGGAGCAGAGTACTTGAAGACAAGTGCCCACATCAGAGAGGGAACAGAGTGACAGACATGGGGTACTGGGGCAAATAGAAAGGCAAAGGGAAGCTTGTAATGCATATTTCAAATCTGAGTTCCTTCACAGATAAGAAGTTCCAGACATTTGGGGCTTGAAGGAAATGTCTACAGATAGCTTGTTGGGGTAGTTGTATATATAGCTATTGTTTCCTGAAACTGCATTAACTTTCTACTTTCTTTATATTTTTAGATGTTAGTAGCAATAACTAATATTAGTACCATGGCTTGTAGTATATCAAGTGTTTGTTTGTTCATTGTGGTGAGTTTTTTGTTTTTGTTTTTGTTTTGAGACAGGGTGTCACTCTGTAGCCCTGGCTGGCCTGGAACTCTCTATGTCAATCAGGCTGACCTCACAGAGATCCACCTGAGTTGCATCCTCCTGTGTGCTGGGATTAAAGGCATGTGCCCCCATGCCCAGCCTATATCAAGTTAAAAAAAATTATTCCTAAATTGAGCCTCTTGATAGACCTGGAAGTTAAGTAAAGCAGCTGAGAACCTGAAGCTCTGAAAGGCCAGTGACTTGACCAGTGAGTCAGAGCTTCAGCCTGAAACGAGCTTTCTTTTTTTCCAAACACTTCAAATTGTGAATAATTTAAAATTTCCAATTACCTTTGGTTTTTTTTTTTTTTTTTTTTTTTTTTTTTTTTTGTATTTTATGTGTGTGTTTTGCCTGCATGCATGTAAGGGCATCATATGCTTGCAGTGCCTGTGGAGGCCAGGAGTCTCATCCCATGGAACCAGAGTTACAAATGGTTGTTAACAGCCATGTGGCTGCTGGGAAACAAACCTAGATCATCTACGAGAGTAGCTAATGTCATTAGGAGACTGCTTAGAGTATGTACTGTAGCAAATGCAAACTTTTGGAATCCACCCACTCAACTGAGAAACACATCCTAGAAAAGCACAGAATGGAAACACTAAGTTTTAACAGCCTGTTTGTGGTATGAAATAAGACTACTGCAGCACTACTAGGTAGGAAACAAATGTTTAAATCTGTTTTAATGCATGAATAAGATCTGATTTAGAAGGCGGGATTTATTCTTGTCAGAGGAAAGATCAGTTGAGTTTCATAGGTGTTGCTGTGCTGTATTCAGACTGTATAGACCCATTTTCTCGTATGTCTAACCTGCTTACCTCTTAGCTGTAACATACCATTACTATGTGGCCTTTAATTGGCCCTCAGTCACTTGTAAGCAGGTACTGTGCTACCTTCCAGAACTTATATTGGCAGGTATGAAAAGATGATCTAAAGCCAGAGACAAAACCATATATTGAATTATCAAGTTCTTTATTTTTCCCTTCAAGGTGCTAAAACTTGCACCTCCTACCCACTCAGTAGACACAGAGCACAGCCAAACTCAGCTCTGAAAGGTAATAGTGCCTGTTGGGAAATAAGCCAACAGAGGACTTTGCAAGTGTGGACCTTGAACTCTATGCTGAGCAGACTGCAGGTATAACCGTTTCTTAACTGTACTGAAGGCATGCCCTTAAAGTGTTCAAATTAAAAGAGCTGCTGCCAAGAAAAAAAAAAAAGAATAGCCAGTGTCTTAACCACTGAGCTGTTTCTCCAGCCTCCAGTTTTTGAGATAGAGTCTTGCCATGTGGCCCTGACTGACTTTTCCTCACTTGGTAGTCCAGGCTGGCCTTAAATTCATGGTAATCCTCCTGCCTCAGCTTCTTAGTGCGGGGAAACTAGGCGTGTGCCACCATATCCAGGTTTCTTTCCAATTTTGTCTGTAAATCCTACAGTTAACTTTGTAATCTATTTTCATCTATTTTCTTCTCGCACTTTTTGTTGGATGTATTTTGGAGTAAATTTCTGACATAAATACTTCAGTAAGTATCTCTAACTGATAGTATACTTAAAGAATATTTATGGTATAGTTATTAACAGTAATTCCTTAATTGCATATCAGTTTGTATTAAAGTTTCCTTACTTGCACTGAATATATTCTTTGGTTTGTTTTAGATTAGAATCCAAAAAGACCCACATGTTGCACGTGGACAGTCTTAAATTTCTTTCAGTTTCTTAACAATGCTTTCTTTTGTTTTTCTGCAAATTTCATTGGATAATTGCCTTGTGTGGCCTACAGTTTGTATTTTTTTATTGTGTTCTTTTGATGTCATATAAATATTAAAGTATCTTTGAGCAAATGAGATGGCTCATCAGGTAAAAGCGGCTGTTGTGCAAGCCTGATGACCTGAGTTCTATCCCCAGAACCCATTGCAGAGGGAGAGAACTGACTTCTGGAAGTTGTCTTTTGACCTCCACATGCATACTGTGACACATGTGCACCCAAACTCACAGGTGCACATCATATACAAACACACAATGGTAACAAATAAAATTAAAACAACATGCCGGGCCATGGTGGTGAACACCTTTAATCCCAGCACTCAGGAGGCAAAGACTGGTGGATCTCTATGAGATCAAGACCAGCCTGGTGTACATAGTTCCAGGCCAGCTGGGGCTACAGGGAGACCCTGATTCAAAAAGAAACCAAAATAAAACAGGAAACAAAACCAAATACCATAAAAGAGAGTATCTTCCTTGCTTTGTAGTACAAGATATCCCAAGTTCTTCTTACACATACATATTTTTTATTTATTATTTTTATTTTATATGTATGAGTCTATTGCCTGCATGTAAGTGAGTGCACCTGTGTCGTGCAGTGATGGGGAGGTCAGAAGAGGGCTTCGGATTCCCCTGGAACTGGAGTTAAGGATAGTTCGTAGCCGCCATGTGGGTGCTGGGAATCGAGTCCCGGTCCTCTGCAAGAGCAGTCAATGCTCTTAACCACTGAGCCATCTCTCCAGCCCTCTCTCTTCTTACACATATTTTTAATTTAATTTAATTTATTATTTTTATTTTATGTGTATGAGTGCCTGCATGTAAGTGCACTGTCATGTCATGCAGTTTCTGTAGAGGTCAGAAGAGGGCATCAGATCTCCTGGAACTAGAGTTACAGATTGTTGCTAACCACCATGTCGGTGCTGGGAATCAAACCTGGGTCCTCTGCAAGAGGAGCTAGTACTTTTAACAGTTATGCCACCTCTCCAATCCCTTCATACACATATTTTTGTCCCAGTCTTAAAACTAGCTGTTTCCGTGAAAAGCTCTGTAAAACTCGGTTAAAAAAAAAAAAAATTTCAAGTCCCCTTCACCTTTCTCCATTCAAATGTCTTCAGACTGGATAATGCTACATTAGTAGGTAATGTAGTCAACTTCATGGGACCTGATTGCTGGTTGTTTTTTTTTTCACACTTTATTTATCATTTATTTTGTGTGTATGTGGGTTTATGCATGCCACAGCACCGAATGTAGAGGTCAGAGGACAACCAGTGGGTTCTCTCCTACCATATGGATCCTGGGGATCACACTTAGGTAGTGAGGCTTGGCAGCAGGTACCTTTGCCTGTTGAACAATCTTGCTGGCTCAGTTTTTTTTTTGTTGTTGTTGTTTTGTTTTGTTTTTTTGAGGCAGGGTCTCTTAGTAGTCCTAGCTGGCCTGGAACTCGCTGGTAGACTAGGCTGCACTGATCTCATAGCGATCCACTTGCCCTTGCCTCCTGAGTGCTGGGATCAGAGGCATGTGCCACCACACCTGGTGGTTTGTTTTTTAAAAAACAAAATGGTACAAATATCAGAGCACATTATAGGATAGGAGAGCAATACTGTTTTGTAATGTTTTCTGTATATTTTTATGTATTGTTTCAATATAATATGTATTTCAGAATAAATTTTAACACTAGAATTATGTACCATTTTATTCACCAAATTTCTTTTTAGCGCCTGTTTCTGTCTTGTGTAAATAGTTCATTTTAGGGGCACTAAACTAACATAATTGAAGGGCTGAAGAGATGATGACTCAGTGGTCAAGAGCACTTGCTGCTCTTGTGAGGACCTGGCATCGGTTCCCAGGACCCACATAATGACTCACAACCATCTGTGACTCCAGCCCCCTGTGTGGCCATTTTTGATGATGATGATGATGATGACGGAGGTGGCAGGGGTTGTTGCTGGGAGGAGGCTTGAAGGCAGTTCCTGACGTGTTGGTTATGTTCTATTTCTTTATCTGGTATCTAGGTTCTTGATATATGTATGTATTCAATTTGTGAAAGTTCATTGAACTGTAAACATAATTTTTTGCAAATTTCTCAATGACTATTAAAGATTTTAAAAATTTGTACGTTTTTTATTTGTGTTAAAAGTTGATAGAAAGTAAAATATTGAGGCAGATTCTAAAGTAGTTGTTTTGTACAAGACAAAGTACTGGCTGTTGGAAATATAAAGATGAAAAAATGGAGCTCTTATTTTCTAAAGACACAGATTTGGGAGCCAGTGAGATGGCTCAGTGGGTAAAAGTCCTTGTGGTGAAAACCTGGTGACCTGAGATCAATCCCCAGAGCCCACATGAAGTAGAGAGAGAACCAGCTCCACAAAGTTGTCCCCTGGCCTCACACGTGCACCGTGGCATACACACAGAGCCACAAGAATAACAACAACAGATGTAATTAAACAATTTAATTTTTTTTTTTTTTTTTTTTTTTTTTTTAAAAAAAAAAAAAAAAAAAAAAAAAAGAGGACGCACAGAGCCAAAAAAAAAAAAAAAACAAATATATTTAAAAATTTTATTTTTTTTTTTGTTTTTTTGTCTTTTTGAAGCAGGGTCTCCCTGTAGCCCCAGCTGTCCTGGAACTCACTATGTAGACCAGACTGGCCTTGAACTCACAGAGATCCGTGTGCCTCTGCCTCCCAAGTGCTGGGACTATAGAGCTGCCACCACGCCTGGCTCTAAACAATTTAATTTTAAAGACTCAAGTTTCGGGAGGAGTGTAATGCTACACAGACTGTGAGAAAGTAGTGATGAAATGATCCTTAGGGTCTATGACCCCAGGGTCGATACAGTGTTTTTGTTTCTGGTTTTTCAAGATGTCTTAACTATGTCCCTTCACTTCCTCTGTTCTTTTTATAGCACCTGACAGATACTTCCCATGGTGTAAGAAATAAATGCCTGCAATTACTTGGCAATCTTGGCTCCTTGGAAAAAAGTGTCACAAAAGATGCTGAAGGCTTAACTGCCAGAGATGTCCAGAAGATTATAGGGGATTATTTCAGTGACCAAGATCCACGTGTCAGAACAGCAGCTATAAAAGCCATGGTAAACATGACTATGAAAAGTAGTTGGGGGTAGGTTTCTTTTCTTTTAAGAAATATGATCTTGGCTGAGACTGAAGAGATGGGTCAGCGGTTAAGAGCACTGCTTTCTTGCAGAGGACCTGGGTTTGAATCCCAGCACCCAGATGGTAGCTAACAACTGTCTGTTAACTCCAGTTCCAGGGGATCCGACATCCTCTTCTTATCTCTGCAGGCACTGCATGACATGGGTACACTTAGACACATGGAGGCAACATATTCATACACATAAAGTAAAAATAAGTCATAGTGAGACCCTGTCATTCACAGAAAGCCAAAAAGATCACGACAGGATCCTACTCCCCCAAAAGAAAGAGAAGATCTCATGAACAAGATCATGGTGCCTAGGCTGGTCCTTAAACTCTTAGGCTCGAGCCATCCATGCTCCTGCTGCAGTCTATGGAATACCTGAGACTACAGATGGGCACCACCACACCTGGTTCAGCTCCATACCTGCCTCATCTTTGTTCAAGTTTATGGATTGTGCTGCTGTGGATATATTCTGAAACCCCCCAGTGTGTACCTTATGAGGCTCACTTTTGGGAAGGTGTTGGTGATGACCTGACAGAACCGAAGGGCACAGGCTCCTGTATGACAGATGTGCTTTTTTTTGGGCTCCTTTGGGAGAGCTTTCATCTCTATTTCTGAAACTTGGAAGGTACAGTCTATACCTGTTATAGTATCAAGTCTGATCCCTCCTTCAGGTGCTTGTTCCATTAGGGAAGAATGTGACTTAGTATTATGTTACAATAGGCATAGGTTGTACCTCCAATGTTTCAGAAATGTAGATGAAGGTTACCAAGCAAAGTATTTTTAGGGGAAGTTGTGTTAGCCATTTGTTTCTTCTCCTTCCACCCCCTCCACCTCCCACCCCCAGTTCTGAGGATTGAACCCAGGGCTTTGTAAATGCCAAACAAGTGCTCTGCTATTGAACTATACCCCCAACTCTCTTTTCCCTTTTTTTTTGGTCTTTTTGAGCAGGGTCACCCTGTAGCCCCAGCTGTCCTGGAACTCACTATGTAGATCAGGCTGGCCTTGAACTCACAGAGATCCGCCTGCCTCTGCTTCCCAAGTGCTGGGACTACAGGTGTGCCCCACCACGCCCAGCATTATTAAAATCATATTTCATATTTTTCTAATATTTCTTTGGAATAGTCCAATAGTTATCAAATGTTTTGCATGGTTACACCGACCAGGTTTTGTATTTATCTAGCACTGATTCTGGTTAAATATTTAGGTAACCATGTTGGTCTGATATAATGTGGGAAAATACAGAGAATTGTGTGGAGAAGTGGTTGAGTTGCCAAGTACTAACCTTTCTCACAAATGCTTTCTCTTTTTTATATAGTTGCAGCTCCATGAAAGAGGACTGAAATTACACCAAACAATTTATAATCAGGTACCTTCAATAATTATTGCCTGGAAGGGAGGCGCTTCATGAAGCTGGGAGGGTGTCACACTGGTTCTCACAATTTGAAAACATGAGGCTTAGCTGGTTAACAGTGGCCACGTTAATTGGATGGATATGAAGTCATATCTAAAACATACTTTTCAGAAAGAGAATGTGGAATATGTAATTCAGAGGTATTACATGTAAAGACTTGTAGAAAGACTTATGGGGCTCAGTATGACTGTTAAAGTGCATGAGGAAGTATGTTAGAAGTAAGGAAAGTGGACTGTGATGTAACTCAGTGTAAAATGCTTGCCTAACACAAACAAGGCCTTAGGTTCATGTACTAAACAAATAATAATTAGGGCAAGTGGTAGCCTTGTTTGTTTCTCTTTGGGTGGGCCATATGTGAGGCCAAATCTAGGCACCACACTTGGCAAACTAGAGTGTTTCTGGAAGGTGACCAGTACCGTGGATCATATGAAAAGATGGTGTAGGAAGGTAGTATTGGTAAAAAAAGGCATAATGGGGGTGGAGAGATGGCTCAGCAGTTAAGACCACTGATTGCTCTTGCAGAGGACCTGGGTTCGATTCCCAGCACCCTCATGGTAGCTACGAATGGTCCTAAACTCCAGTTCCAGGGGAATCTGAAGCCCTCTTCTGACCTCTATGGCATTGCATGATACAGGTGCACTCACATACATGCAGGCAATACCCTCATACACATAAAATAAAAAAAATAATAGAAAAAAATGGCATAAGGAAGTTGTGGGAAAGCTGTCTGATAGCTTAACCAAAAGGCCATAAAAAGTAGCGTTTTTCATGGAGAATAACTGAGTGAATCTAGTGATAGGGGGTCTAAATCTATACTTAGAGATTGGATTTTGTTAGCTTACCATAAGTGGTTTTATCTCTTGGTGGAACATTATATTTAGCCGTGTCTCTGTGACTGATGTGTAAACACCTTTTGTAGTCCCCTGGGCTCTGAGCAGGCTTTGCTAGGTTTGCCGTTATTCTAGGTATCTGTCAGTATGTGGTGGTTCTTCCCACTTGGAGTGGGAGGTTGTATGGCTAGAATACAGCCTGAGAAGCTTACAATTGCCAAGATTCCTTTGCTGGGCAAAGGTTTAGGAAGGTAAGAACATTCAGAAATGTTTTGATTGGTAGCCTTCTCTAGCCACCCTGCCTTCGTGTTTGAGCATCACCTGGGAGGCACAGATGACCCACTCGCAATCCTTCTTTGCAGGCCTGTAAATTGTTGTCTGATGACTATGAACAAGTGCGCAGTGCTGCAGTCCAGCTTATTTGGGTTGTCAGTCAACTCTATCCTGAGAGGTCAGTGTGGGTTTAAGCTAACCTTTGTTCATTGCTAAGTCATTTCTCTCTCCTTCCACCACACAAAAAGCTACCTGGAGGAAAAAACTTTGGTTAGTTTTTTGGAAGGCAGTGTGGAATAGAGGGAAAGCACAGGTCATGAAAATCAGACTGCTGTGGACTTTCTGTGTACCTTGGGAAAGTACTTTACTCTTTGGGTCCCAATTCCTCATCTGTAATTGAAGAGACTGAACTTCTCGCAAGTGCTTTTTGCAGCGCTGTGTGTGTGTGTGTGTGTGTGTGTGTGTGTGTGTGTATCGTTGAAATTGTTTGGAATCAATTTTAGTGTAGTTCAATGCCAGATAAAAGATATCAAGTGAGTTTGAGAGTAATGATCCTCGGGTGTGGTGGCACACGTCTTTAATCCCAGCACTTAGGAGGCAGAGGCCGGCGGATCTTTGTGAGTTCAAGGCCAACCTGGTCTACATAGTGAGTTCCAGGACAGCTGGGGCTACAAGGAGACCCTGTCTCAAAAAAAGACCAAATATGTATATATATGTATGTATATATTTTTCACATGTATTTGTCTGTCGGGGGAACGGCCTTGGGCACTATGGTGCACATATGGAAGTCAGAGCACAGCTTGGAGGATTCAGTTCTCTCCTTTCCTCATGTATATTCTGGGTATAGAACTCAGGCTGTCAGGCCTGGTGGCAAATACCTTTATCCACTAAACCATATCACCAGCTCTGGTTACAAATATTTTCATAGCACCTTATTTGTAAGTATATTTTATATTAATTTATCCTGAGATTTCTGTAGTTCAGTTATAAAAGATAATAAACTTAAGGCTGTAAGATACTCTGTTATAGTTTGGGGGCGGGTATTTATTTTTATTTTGATGCCAAGAATTGAATGGGGTCTAGCACACTACCACAGAACTATGCTTCACCCTCAAGTTTTTGGTTTCTTCATAAATCTTTGAACCTTTGATAGGTTACACACTTTCATTCAAGACACTGAAAATTTTCAGTGCAACTAAAATCACTGTTCATTTTCCCAGAGTGATTTACTTAACCTGATGCATATTTTTCCTTCTAGACTTTCCTGAACAGAATGTGCATTATTCATTCTCAGCATTCTTTGCCTGCAGGCTCAGGCTAGTGTTTGTCACATGTGGTTTCTTCCCCCCCCCCTTTTTTTTTGATTTAGCATTGTCCCAATCCCCTCTTCTAATGAAGAAATTCGCTTAGTTGATGATGCATTTGGAAAGATTTGTCATATGGTCAGTGATGGCTCCTGGGTGGTTCGAGTTCAAGCTGCGAAGCTATTGGTAAGTTATACTTTTTTTAGTGAACACGTTGCTTATTACAAACATTGAGAAACTGTAGATAGGGTCAGGTATGACTTATTTTTAGAAACCCAGAATTTTTCCGTATAGAAAGAAATAACTTGCTTTCCTTTGAAAAGTACTCTTTTGAATTAGAATTGCAAAGGTAATCCTGTTTAAACTTGTTAGCATAGGAGACAACCAATGTTTAGAGAAAAAGGAGACTAATAATAATTGCTACCATTTACCAAGTACCTGTTACCTCCTGAAAATTTTACTTCTCATTTATTCTTTATAGTAACCCTGCAAGGGAGATGTTTTGGGGCCATTTCTCACATGAAACCAAAGCTCTGAAAGATTAAGAAAATTATTTGGTTTATATGGATAGAAAGTTGATTTTTTTTTTTTTTTTCGCCTTTTTGAGACAGGGTCTCCCTGTAGCCCCAGCTGTCCTGGAACTCACTAGGCAAACCAGGTTGGCCTCGAATTCTGCCTGCCTCTGCCTCCCAAGTGCTGGGATTAAAGGCGTGCACCACCACACCCAGCAGAAGGTTGTGTTTTGGAACATGTGTTCTTGGTGTTTTAATCCTGGCATGATGGCACATGCCTTTAATCCTAGCACTTGGGAGGCAGAGGCAAGTAGATCTCTGTGGTTTAGTAGCAAGCTCAGGTCAGCTAGAGCTAAAAAAATTTTTTTTTTAATTTAAATTTTTGTGTGTGAGTGTTTTGCCTGCATGTATGTAACTATACCCATGTCATACAGTGCCAGCAGAGGCCAGAAGAGAGTGTTGGATCCCCTAGAACTGCAGTTAAGGATGGTTGTTAGCTGCCATGTGGATGCTAGGAATCGAATGTGAGTCCTCTACAAGAGCATCCAGTGTTCTTAACCACTGACCCATCTCTCCAGCTCCATGTTTGGTTTTTAAAAATTAGCTTTTGCGGGGGCTGGAGAGATGGCTCAGCAGTTAAGAGCACTGATTGCTCTTGCAGAGGACCTGGGTTCGATTCCCAGCACCCACATGGTGGCTACGAACCATCCTTAACTCTAGTTCCAGGGGAATCCGAAGCCCTCTTCTGACCTCCGTGGTATTGCACAACACGGGTGCACTTACATACATGCAGGCAATACACTCATACACATAAAATAAAAATAATAAATAAATTTTTTTTTTGGTCTTTTTTAAGCAGGGTCTCCCTGTAGCCCCAGCTGTCCTGGAACTCACTATGTAGACCAGGCTGGCCTTGAACTTACAGAGATCCGCCTTCCTCTGCCTCCCAAGTATCAGGCGTGCCACCATGCCCGGCTAAATAAAATATTTTTAAAAAATTAACTTTTGGGGCTACAGAAAATAGGCATATAAGTGTATGTACATATACATGCAACATATGTATTTTTGTATAAGAAAGTAGCTATAACTATATCTGTCACTATATGTATATACATATATATGACTGAAAAAGCCTAGTTTTGTTGACCAGAAATTTTATATATTTAGTAGCAATTATAATTCCCATTATTATCAAGATTGAATCATTAATTACTCCTGAATACAAACACAATTACGTAAATAATTTGAAGCTATTTAGATTTAAAATCACAAAATTAGGGCCAGTGAGACGGCTCAGTGAGATGGCTCATAAATGACTGAGTTTTGAGGTGTGAGGATGAGCTAGCTAGCTAGTAGGGAAAGAGAAAATAGAGATGTAGAAGGAGTACCATATCGTGTATGTCATAGGCCAGACTATAATACCAGTCTACAGATAGTGGGTGACAGGCCTTAGTGTTCAATGTGAAAAATGTATGACAAGATAAAACTCAAGAAGACAAGACAGGTCTGGGCATATTGGCTCTCTATCTAGGATGTAAGTTTTTTTTAAATATGAAGACTTCATAGTATATAGAATCTCTCTTATTTAGTAGGAGTTAAACTGCATTTAAGTCTTTGATCTTAGAGGTTATATCTATTTTAGATGTTAGTTGTAGGTTTATGTTCTTGCAAAATGTGCCAAGGATTGGTGTTCCCTGAGGCAATGCAGATGTCCTGGTTAGTGGCAGCTTTATATCTGTTGGACTAGCCATCCTTGTTGGTGTTCTGATGTCTTTTAATATCCTAACTAGATAGAAGCTAGACTAAAGAAAGAGGACTTGGCCAGAGAGATGATTCATCTGGTTAAAACCACTTACCTTGAAAGCCCAGTGACCCGAGTTCAATCCCTGAAACCTACATCAAGGTGGAAGGAGAGAAACAACTCCCTAAAGTTGTCCTCTGGCCTCCACCTATGTACTGTAGTGTGCACACATACTTACATCACGTGTGTGTGTGTGTGTGTGTGTGTGTGTGTGTGTGTGTATAAATAATAAATAAATTTTTTAAAAAAGAGCAACTTTTGCTTTGAAAGCATGTTTGATACTGTTTGTTAACTATCTTGTTTCAGAAACAGATTATAAAGCTCTCTCATGAAATGCTTTTCTTAGTGTTACAAATGTAGATTAAGTAGTGGTAGTTATGTAGTTGGTGAGGTACCATTTTATCTGAAGAGATTTGTTCTGGTTAAAGTAGACAATAACGTAGATAGTCCTTTTCTGATTTGTATACTGTATAATGAATCCATTATCTTTTTACCCAAATGTGTTCCTCTTGTATTTTCATGAATGAGTCTATTATCTACTAAGTTATAGACTAGAGATATTTGGAAATTCTTTAAAAAATTTTTTTTAATTATTTTTATTTTTTGTATATGAGTGTATTGCCTGCACGTATGTGAGTGCACCCATGTCATGCAATGCCTCGGAAGTCAGAAGAGGGTGTCAGATTCTCCTGGAACTGGAGTTAAGGATGGTTCATAGCCACTATGTTGGTGCTGGGACTCGAACCCGGGTCCTTTGCAAGAGGAGTCAGTGCTCTTATCCGCTGAGCCATCTCTCCAGCCCCTGGAAATTCTTTTTTTTTAATTGCATGTTTTGATTTGTGTGTGTGTGTGTGTGTGTGTGTGTGTGTGTGTGTGTGTGAGAGAGAGAGAGAGAGAGAGAGAGAGAGAGAGAGAGAGAGAAAAAAAATTGTGGGTCCAAGGAAGAACAGTTTTGTGGAATTGGTTCTCTCCTTTATGGGAGTTCCAGAGATCGAACTCAGGTCACCAGGCTTGCATGGCAAGTGCCTTTGCCCACTGATCCATCTCACTGGTCCTGGGAATTCTTTTTAATATGTCCTTTATCCATTGAGTCATCAGTTCATATTAGTCTGTCTCCATGACATCACCTAAATCCATCCATTTTTCAAGTGGATGACTGAGTGCTTGGCATTTGTGGATTTAAAATGGAAAGCTTCAGCTATTTTTAGATGAAAATGAAAATTTATTGCAAATGATAATGAAGTTTTTTGAGGCCCTGATTTGAATAGTACCTTTTTTGTGCTATTGTGTTAGGAGAGAACTCAGCTGAAGGCATTGGAGGGGGGTGTTGGGAACTATAGTTAGACTAATTTACTGTGAAGTCATTAGAATGTTTGTTCTTGGTGGAGGGGAGGTACCCTTTAAAAAGCCAAGTAGTTTGCTGGGTGTGGTGGCACATGCCTTTAATCTCAGCACTTGAGAGGCAGAGGCAGAAGAATCTCTGTGAGATTGAAGCCAGTCTGGTCTATAGGCAGACTGAGGCAACAGGGAGACAGCAAAGAAGCCAAGTAGTGCTGGTGGTATAACTATGGAGAAAGTTTAGAGATCATGCCAGGTGTGGTGGTGCATATGTGTAATCCCACCACCGGGGAGACAGAAGCTGGAGGATTGTTATAGTTTGAAGCCAACCTGATTTGCCTAGTGAGTTTCAGGCCAGGCAGGGAAGAAAGAGCCAAGCCTGCATAAGCATTTCCATGTTTATTTATGTATGAATTACAGAAGCTGATCTTTGCTTTCATTTTGATGGCTTTCTGGTGCATTTAGCACACTGCTGCAAGATGAACTTTGTTCTATGAACTTTGTTCTTTTTTTAAAGCAGACAAACTAATCTCTCAGCTTCAATTCTCATCTAAAATGAACATATTAAAGTTACATTCTTAGCCAGACGTGATGACTCACTTGTTATCCCAGCACTTGAGGGGATGAAGCAGGATTACCATGGAGAGTTCAAGGCCAGCCTGGGCTACATGAGACCCTATCTCAAAAAAAATGAACAAGAGGACTGGAGAGTTGACATAGCTGTTAAAGGCTCAGGCTCACAACCCAAAAAGACACACACACAAAAGAACAAGAAAGAAAGACAGTGGAGAATAATGGTTGAAAAGGAATTCTGTAGTCTAGGTTTATATTCCAGCTCTGGAAGTTATTAATCTTTTTGGGCCCCCATGTATAAAATAGAAGTAATAATGGTATTTATTCATAGCATTCTAATGAAGATTAATTGTGTTGAGATTGTACAGGGCTCTTAGAACAGAGTAAGTTCTACTTAGGTGTTACCATAGCATCTACTGCTATTGCTGATGTGTTTATTATGTTCCTGATGATTTAGAACCTATAGTCATCTTAGCTCTTCAGAACAATGTTGTCTTTATACATTTGATTATAAACTTTGGATGTTATGGTGATGTTCGAATCATAAGAATTGTTTAATATGCTCTGGATTCTTTCTTTTTACAGGGCTCTATGGAGCAAGTCAGTTCTCATTTTTTGGAGCAGACCCTTGACAAGAAGCTGATGTCAGATCTGAGGGTAACTTGAATTCTTTGTTTAAACTGGGTTTCTATAATCAACATCAGTGTAGCTATATGGTGAGTTGTGTTGATTTAATTTAGCAGTCCATGCATTTGTTAAATTAATATAGGGTTACTAGATTACATTTTAATTCAAAATCATAGTAACTTGAACCAGATTATAAGCTGCCTCATTAAATGTCATATTCCAATGGATACTTTGCAGTGATTGTGTTAAACAAAGAAGAGGTAAGATTGCTTCCTGTGTATTAGAAACTGCAGAAGTCTGGTCTTATTTTGTGTGATGTGTCACATGGTAGGACTCCTATTCAGGTATAGATCCCATGGAAGAGTGAGGGAATCCTTTCCTTGGATAGTAACATAACGCCTCTGGTGGAATGCCTTAGGCTTTGACTGTGATGGTTCTTTAACATGGTCAGCAGGATCAAATGTGACTCAAAAATAATATGTGCAATTCATTGTCACCACCTTAATTTTTAATTATAAATTTATAATAGAATTATAGAATTTGTTGTTTGTTTTTTGGTGTTTTTGAGACAGGGTCTCCCAGTAGCCCCAACTGGCCTAGAACTTGCTATGTAGACCAGGCTAGCCTCAAACTTACAGAGATCCACCTGCCTCCACCTCTTGAGTTCTGGGATTAAAGGTGTGTGCCACCATGCCTGGCAGAATTATAGAATTTTTGATAAATACAGGAGGAAATTACTTAATCATATTCCCAGTGACTGATGATTTTGGTGTATTTTTCCTAGCTTTTTTTACATGTGTTTTAAATATTAAATCATTGTATGTAGATAATTTTGTAGCCTATTTTTTATATTTACCACTGCATCACACACTTTTTTCATATTGCCAGATTTATGCTTAGTATTTTAGAAGTTGCACACTGTTGAGTAGATGTCCATTACTCTTTAATTTTTTCCTGTTAGACTTGTAGATTCTCTTAATTTTTTATGCCACTGTAAATCACATAAAGAATACTTTTTTGTGCACAGTGGCCCTTTTTTAAAAATATATTTTTATTTTATGTGTGTATAAGTGTTTTGTATCCATCTATGTAAGTGTGCCTGTGTGTGCAATGCCCATGGAGCCCAGAAGAGGGCATTGGATCCCCTGGAACTGGAGTTACAGACAGTTGTGAGCTGCCGTGTGGGTTCTGGGAATGGAACTCAGGTTCTTTGGAAAGCAACCAGTGCTCTTAATCACAGAGCCATCCCTCCAGCCCCCCCCCTTTGTTTTTTAATTATTCCATAAAATATCATTCAGAAGCCGGGTGTGGTGGCGCACGCCTTTAATCCCAGCACTGGGGAGGCAGAGGCAGGCAGATCTCTGTGAGTTCAAGGCCAGCCTGGTCTACATAGTGAGTTCCAGGACAGCTGGGGCTATAGGGAGACCCTATCTCAAAAAGACCCCCCCCCCAAAAAATCATTCAGAATGATTATGGAGTTGATATAAGTGTTATCATGAACAGTGCTTTAAAGCGTTCCTTGATTTGAGTTGGTATTTAACAATGTTTTGGTACACTAGGTGGAAGTATAAGGAAGGAAGTGATCGTGGTGAATGGGAAGAGATGAGTAGTGCAACAGTTCTCTCAAGGCATGTTGCAAGGTAGAGGTTTTGTTGTAGGATGTGACCCACATCTTTATAGACCAGATACTTTAATTCATTTATGCTTCTGACATGATCATCCATGAATTGTGGGTTCTTTTTCTGACCAGTATGTTTACCCCTAGGTCATCTACCAGGAGGTTACTTGGCAACACACTTTGCTGAAATAGAGCACATTGTTGCTATAGAGAGACATTTTTCTAATGAGATTGAAAAGGTTGTTTTCTAGACTTGGTCTATTATCTACTCAAGGCAGTATTTGGGCTGCTGTCTGCCTCTCTGGCTCTCCTTTTCCTATATTTTAATTGCAGATGTAGCCACCCATCCAATCCACACTTCAGATGGGTTACTGAAAACTCTTACAGACTTGTGGGTCTTTTGTCTCAAGTCGAATATGGGTTTCTCCACTCTGAATTGTTGAGTAACCTCTGAGGTGCTTTTATTGCCTACCTCCTCACATTCTTGAAGTGCACCTTAGCATTCCCTAAGAACCTCTTGCAAGTAGTAATTGTTGTCATCTTCTACAGAGGAAGCGCACTGCACATGAGCGTGCCAAGGAACTTTACAGTTCGGGGGAGTTTTCCAGCGGCAGGAAATGGGGAGATGATGCTCCCAAAGAAGAAATAGATACAGGGGCCGTGAACTTGATAGAGTCGGGAGCTTGTGGAGCTTTTGTTCATGGGCTGGAAGACGAGATGTATGGTGAGTACAACTGAGTAGTGCTCATAGTATTCTCTTACCTTGCTCTGTGCCAGGCATCGGACAGGGAGATAAAACTGCATCTTCTTGGCCAGTAAGATTTCTCAGCAAGCAAAGACACTTGCCTCATTAGCCTGGTAACCTGAGCTCGATCTCTGAAACCTACGTCAAAGGTGGAAGGACAGAATTGACTCCATAAAGTTGTCCTCTGACCTCAGCACACGGAACTCACACATGCACACACACAAACTCTAATATGAAATTTTTAAAATGCATCTTCTCATTTAGCCCTTGCAGCTACTCTATGAAGTACCTATTATGGTTCTTATTTTACAAACAGAAGAGGTTAAGGCCCAAGCCATATGATACAATAGTTAAGTTAAAATTTCAACATTTCCATAAATTGGGGACAATAGTAAGCATCTGAGTTATGAGAATCAAATGAGATTCTATTCACATAAAGCATAATGCATACACACATCCAATAATTTTAAAAGTTTTAATTATTTTAGAAATAGGGAATGGTGGTACCATCCTGTAATGCTAGGATTCTGGAGGTGGAGGTAGGAGGATCAGAAATTCAAGGTCATCATCAGCTATATATAGTGTGTTCAGAGCCAGCCTGGGCTACTGTCTCAACAAATATATATATATATATAAATATAAATATATATATAAATAAATTACCTTAGAATAGAGCTTACAAAGACAAAAAGTGTTATATTATCATTATTTTGTTTGTTTTTCTTTTGAGATAGAGTCTCCCTGTGTAATCTAGATTAACTGCACACTTGACATCCTCAAACCTGTGATCTCACTGTGCACCACCATGTCTAGCTTCCAAATCCTGTCAATTCATGGTTGGTTAAATGTATGGGTACAGAATGCTAGCTGCATATAGAATTAAAGCTAACTCTGTTTTTTTTTTTTTTTCTTTTTAATTTTCTATGCACTTAAAGCATGAATTGCAATTTAAGTAGTTTTAGATAATATAGAAACCCAGTTACCAAAACCTGTTTTACCCTAAGATAAGCAGCCGAAACCTATGATATTATGTTTCTGTCAGCAGTCTTGCATTCTTTGGTTTCTGTAGTTGAATTTCTTCATTATTAATGTTTATGTGGTTTAGTTTCTAGTGTATCACTTCTGGGGGGATGATTATGTCAGGGATTGAACCCAGGGACCTGAGTGTGTCAAGCACACACTCTAACGTTGAGCTACACTCCCAGCCAAACACTGTGATTTAATAAAGGATCTTCAGTTTGGAAAATGAGTAGACTTTAGGTATCAGGTATAGCAGCCTTTTTCTTTTAACCATAGTTATAAAATGCTGGGTAAATTGGGGTTTAGTGGAATAGTGCTGTGAATGAATGGTGCCTTATTTCTTTGGCTGTCAGCTTCAGCTAGTGTCTCACATGGTTTTAGATACATGTAGGTCTTGTGCCTAGAAGAGCCTTCTTCTTTTGGAGTAAGAGTTCTTTCAGGTATTGTTTTGGGGTCATTTGTTCCGAAAGCTGGCTCTGGACTTACTGACTTGAACTGTATGCCTTTGTTTCCCATGCTCTTCCATCATAGTGTTCGTTACTCTGTAGTACAATTAGCTCTTCATTTGCAAGCTTTGGGAGTCAGTCTTGTTCACCTTTCTATCTTTGATGTGATGCATAAAGCTCGTAATAGCTAAACTAGAATCAAACTAGGATCAGTCTTTGGATTTTTTTGTTGTTTGGTTGTTTTTTTTTTTTTTTTTTGAGACAGGATCTCACATCTCACATCTCACTATGTAGCTCTGGCTGACTTGGAACTCATTATGTAGACCAGGCTAGTATGGAACTCAGAGAGATCCATCTGCCAGTGACTTCAGAGTGCTGGGATTAATGGTGTATACCACCTGGTCTGGCTTAGCAAATTTCCTTTTTTGTCCTGGGTTCTTAAGAAAAAACATTTTTATTTTATGTATTTTGTTGGCATGTATGTGAGTGAATCCAAGCATGAAGTGCCCAAGGAGACAAGAAGAGGGTTTCGGATCTTCTGGAACTGAAATGACTGGTTGTTAGCCATCATGTGGGTGCTGGGAATGGAACCCAGGTCCTCTGCAAGAGCAGAACCATCTTCCCAGTCCCTCTGGCTTAAGTTTTGATTACCAACAATTTTGTATTTAAATCTTATTATTGTGAAGAAAATTCCTTTTGATGAAAAGGAGGAATCCACAATTAACAAGAAAAACGTGAATCATTTCCCTTAATGTAGCAGCCCTACTTGGTGTTTGTTTTTTGTAGTTCTAGGACTCCTGCCCAGGGCTTTGTGCATACTAGGCCAGCAGTCTACTAACTGAGCTACATCCCAGCCCAGAAACTACTTTCGACTTGTCTGTAAAATCTTTCTTAGGCAAAGAACAAATTTTCTTTGTGAGCTTTAGCTACAACGCTAAGGAGTTAGGGGAGGGTCTTCTTCTTTTGTTTTTTGTTTTTAAACTACATCTTGCTGCAGAACCACTTGGGAAACACTGGAACAAAGCAACCATGTATGACAGTCTTATGACCACTGTCTAGAACTTACTCACCTCTCGTCTCCTGGCACTCAGTACAGGGCCTGGCATAGCACAGGGCCAGGAAATGTTCATTAGTGAGTGAATGGAGGGCCTTCTGGTTCACTGGCTCTATTGTTACATATTCCGAGCTTGCAAAGATATAGAAAACATGCTTCTGTTTTCAGGGTGCTTACAAAATCCGTGTTTTCAAAACCCAACAATAACAACAAAAATCGCAAACAAAACCTATACTTTTCACTCATACTGAGAGTTTGTAACCAACGTCAGTTTGCTATGTGCATGCCTTGCATTATCTCATTAGTCCTCACAACTTTGTAATGGGAAAATTTAGGTGTTGGGAAGTTAAGTTACTTAAGATTACCTTCCAAATGGTGAAGGGATCACTTTCCATAACGTGCTCTGAGACCTGCCATCCTAAAGCATGTACTCATAACCACATTCAGTATGATGCTACCTCAGAATTTATAGATATGGGTACTAGTCTTTTCCCTTTTTGAAAAGTTATTTATTGTTTTTATTTTATGTATATAAAGTATATTGCTTGCATGTATGTAAGTCCACCTGTGTCATGCATTGCCCACGGAGGTCAGAAGAAGGTGTCAGATACGCTGGAACTGGAGTTATGGGTGGTTGTTAGCGACCATATGGGTGCTGGGAACTGAACCCAGGTCCTCTGCAAGAGCAGCTAGTACTCTTAACCCTTGAGCTATTTCTCCAGCCCCTCACTTACTCACCTTGAGGTATCAATTCACTTTGCTAAGTCTTATTTCTAAAGTGAGAGTAACGATATCTAGCTTATTTTAATCTTAATAATGATCAGATTATTTAATATCTGAGTTTTAAAAATATCTTTATGTAGTTGGGATACTGAGGTAAGGCAACATCATTTCCAAGAAATTCAGTAAATTTAGGCAGATAATGTTACTTGATCACATGCATATAGAGTAAAATTTGGACCTTGGTCCTTGGGACGCCTAAGTCCATGGTTGTACATCAACATGAAGGTGGCAGGGAGGAGCTCCTCCAGGGAGAATTTGTAGAGTGAGAGAGGAGTAGAGAATAAAGATAGCCTGAATGAGAAGGGCTCAGTCTTGGATTTTTCTTGTGACTCTTAACGATGTAGATTCGTTTGTTTTTCATCTTGCAGAGGTGCGCATTGCTGCGGTGGAGGCTCTCTGTATGCTGGCCCAGTCTTCACCCTCTTTTGCTGAAAAGTGCCTTGATTTCCTAGTTGACATGTTCAATGATGAAATTGAGGAAGTACGTCTACAATCTATACATACCATGAGAAAAATCTCTAACAATATCACCCTCCGCGAAGATCAGCTTGACACTGTCCTGGCTGTTTTAGAGGTGAGTGTTTCCAGTTGATCATTTCTTTATCAGATACCTAGGAGCCCCCTCAGTATATCAGACAGCGTGGTTCTGCCTTCTCAACATATCCCTCCTTCGAATGGATAGGTATTAATCAGGGAATATGAATAAGCTTGCTATTACTATGACCAGGGAAGGGAATCAAAAGAATATCTAACCTGAGCTGGCTGAGGTGAGGCTGAGGAGACAACAAAGAAATGCTGTAGAAGACACTTTAAGGAAGAAGGTGCAGGATGTGATAAAGCTTTTTTTTTGGTCTTTTTGAGACAGGGTCTCCCTGTAGCCCCAGCTGACCTGGAACTCACTATGGAGACCAGGCTGACCTTGAACTCACAGAGATCCGCCTGCCTCTGCCTCGCAAGTGCTGGGGCTACAGGCGTGCGCCACCATGCCCGGCTGAAGCATGTTTTTTAAGGAGGGAGGGGCAGCAATGGCTATGTAGAAGGGACGTAGTATGGTGAGAACCACAGGTCAGAGTGTAATATATCCAGGAATGCAAAGGAGTTCACTGCAGTAATGGCTCACAGTTGAAGTCTTAGAGAGGGAGGAAGAACCTGTAGATAGGGCAGGAGACAGATGATGAAGTACTTTCCAGGCTTTGATTCCATTTCATTGAGCCGCTACCACAGGAAGGAATCTTAGAGATCACGTCTTCCCACCGTGTAGTTTTATAGAGAAAAGATAATTTGAGGTCAGATAGTCAATTAAGAGGCTGCCCTGGGTAAAGAACATAGACTGACTCCCCAGGCTGTAGAATTCATTGTGATGATTAGATTATTTTTCTGAAGTGTGAATTTTGTGCAAGTACTGAAGTTGGTTTCTAAGTATTAGTAAATGAGATTTGGATTCAGTTTCTCCCATCCCCCAAGGTTCCCATGAAAGGGAGAGAAAACTTGATACTTTGTTACTAGCATATTTATTTCCTGTTTCTGCTACATAATTTATAAAATAGCGTTTGGTTTTTAAGGTCCCTGTCACCCTGTTATGAGTTCCAGGGCAGCTGGGGCTACAGGGAGACCTGTCTCAAAAAACGAACAACAGCAACAACAAGCCATCCTGAATTATATGTTTTTGTTGTAAATCTTCACATATTTTTCCTAAGAAGGCAAGTTTATATTGTGTGAATTGTTTTTGTTTTGTTTGTTTTTGAGACAGTGTCTCACTCTGTAGCACAGACTGCTTTAAAACTCACTGTGGAGCCCAGACTGGCCTTGAACTCATGCCAGTCATCCTCCTTCAGCCTCCTCAGTGCTGGGGTTACAGACTTGAGCCACCTTGCCTCCTTTTTAGTTTTTTGTATCATCATTCATGACCTTGAATTTTGTGCTGTAATCACTTCTGTATCTTCAAGCCTTTCCTTACTATTTGGCCTTCACTGTAGTTTTCCCTTTATGCCTACAAAACTGCCACTTTTTGCGCAGAAGACTTCTGTTTATTCCACAGCGTATAGATATAGGCTCCTTGACACCCTTCCCCCCAGCCCCATTTTTTGATGGGGTCTTGCTATGTAGCCCAAGGTGGCCTCAATTTGTAATCCTTCTGCCTCTTCCTCCCAAGTACTGGGACTACAGGTATATGACTCCATGCCCAATGTAAGCTGTCCATTTCATAGTTGCAAGGAGCCTCTTGTACCTTCAGCCTCATGATAAGACTTTCAGACAGGAATTAAAAAGAAAGGTTAAAGAGCAACAGAGGCTAGGAATAATGGTATAGGTCTGTAATCTCAAAACTTGGGAAGTGGAAACGGGAGGATCAGAAGTTCAGAGTTCCTCAGCTACATAGTTCAAGGCTAGCCTGGGCTTCATGAGACTCTGCCTCAAAAAAAACCAAAACAAAATAAAACTAAGAGAGAAAGAGAATGAGAGAATGTGTATGAAAAAGGGGTCAAGGCCCTTTTATAGACCAACAAAGTGAGAGTTTTTTCAGGAATTTCAGCTAGCAAACTTGTGAATATTTTG
The DNA here is from genome assembly GCF_000622305.1 of Nannospalax galili. Classification (NCBI taxonomy): domain Eukaryota; kingdom Metazoa; phylum Chordata; class Mammalia; order Rodentia; family Spalacidae; genus Nannospalax; species Nannospalax galili. The sequence continues at coordinate 11,891,082 of NW_008347536.1, forward strand.
TCATATGCCCACCTTCAAAGGGAAGGTGGCTGTGGAGAAAGTGATGATGGATGGAGCCTGAGTTTGCTAACAATCATGAATGTTAATTACTTTTTTTTTCTTTTCTAAAAAAGGATTCATCTAGGGATATCAGAGAGGCTCTTCATGAACTCTTATGCTGTACTAACGTTTCAACAAAAGAAGGGATTCATCTCGCACTGGTGGAGCTACTGAAAAACTTAGCCAAGTACCCTACTGACAGAGACTCCATATGGAAGTAAGGACTTTTTACCCATTTACTAACTTCTGTCACAGGATAATTTTGCCTTTCATTTAGAAACCCAATTCACCTTTACCAAACACTCGAATTTGATTCCTAAAATGAGCATCCCATCTTAGATGATTTTTCCACCCACACATCTAGCAGATATCATGTACCTGCTGTGCACTGACTGTGGCCAAGTCCTGTGGTAGGTTTTAGGGTTACAGAGAAGACTGCACTAGATTTCCCTTTTCTCATATCTTTGTCTGTTTTCTTGTATGGTATAACTGTCATCGAGTTTAGAGGCACGGTTGGGCTGGGCTTGATCTACAGATGGAAAATCACAATCATTTTTTTCACCCAATCACTTTTAGCTTTACTAACTATAACCATACCATGAACATTATTCATGAGCCTCTACTGGGAGGCAGAGACAGGCAGTGGAAGGAGAGAACTGACTCACAAGCTATCCTCTGATCTCCCTGTAGCCCATCTAAAAAAAAGGAAAGGAAAAAAGAAAGAAAAAAACAGAAAAAAAAGAGAAAGGTATATGTTGATATTCTACATACTTCAATGAACTTATCTGATGAGGTCATTCCAAAAAAAAAAAAAACAAAAACGATCATTTCAAATAAACTTATTAGTAAAATACCTGCGGGTTAAATCAGGTATTGGAAGATATGTATAGATATATGTCTGTATATACTTATATTGATATCAATACAGAGATAGAGGATGTAGATAGAGATCTTGTGCTTTGCACATGGTACGGAAGCACTATACCAGTTTAGCCACACCTCCAGCATCCTGGAAGATGTAAGTTATAGATGTCAGTGAAGTCTGGTTCTGGGTCACATTTCCTTCCTGTACCTTTATTTATGTATTTTGTGTTTATGTGTGTATGTGGGCTTATGCTATAGCACATGTATGGAGGCCAGAAGACAGCTTGTGTGGGTCAGTTCTCTCCTTCCACCATGTAGGTCCTGAGGATTGAACTCAGGTCCTCAGGCTTGATAACAAGGACTTTAACTCACTGAGCCATCTCACCAGCACTAGATCACAATTTTTATACTTGTTTTTCTGTTTTTCCATTGTCTCATGTTTGCCCAGTCCATTTCAGCTCAATTCAAGGTACAGTTATTGATTGTTTTCAAGGAACACTGAGTCATTTGGGGTTGTATGTCCATACTGGTGGTACATACGAATGATTAACTCTACTTGATGAAAGTTGTGGTTTAAGAATGTTAGTATTAAAATAAGATTTATGGTTCGTTGATCTTTCTGAAATATTTATATACAGGTGTTTTGATTGAGTGATTGTGGGTTAAAAAAAAATCCCTCAACTATATAGTGCTTCAAATCTCACTTAATCTTTTTTAATCTCTAAAAATGTTGAAAGAAAATTCTATAAAAGAATAAAGGATATGATAAAAGGAGTAAAGGAATAATTAGAGTGGTGTGTTCACCACCACACCCAGCGTATATAAATATAGTTTTGAAGGAGGTAGTTTGTTCTGTTTCTGTATGTAATTTATTCAACAAATACTTACAAAACACTTGTTATAACTCCATCACTCTGTGAAGTACTGTGGAGATTAGAAATGGATTGGTTTCCTTAGCCCCCAACTAGCCTTTAATAGCAGAATGAAAGAGAAGTAGGGAATATAGATAGGAAGCTTGGGCAAGAGTCAAAACTCAACTATAGTAATGAACATCTAGAAGTATGGTCAAGCTTTAGAGTGATCCAGATGTGTGGGAATCTCACTAATGGGACCCAGTTAACAATATTCCTTTCCCCACCTGAGTTCTGAATAGAGTGAGAGAAAAAAATAAAGACTGAACTACAACCTTTACAGTGTGCCTGGAGGCACAGTGAGAGAGGGCTGAAAGAGGTCAAAAAAATTAATGAATGGCCTTCTTTCCAGAAGAAGGGAAAACACCTGGTTGGGAAAAGTACTCTCCTGACAAGATCAGATACTTCAGTTGAAGATGCCTTTCATGCCCGAGTATTCAAGACTTTGTTCCTGGTATTTTATCTCTTGATGATGGCATGCTCTCCAGTCCCTGAAGTCCTATCAGCTATGAGATACTTGACCTAATTATTGCTTTCTACTCTCTACTTTCTGAAGTCCTAGCAGCTGTGTGATACTTTATCTCATCATAATCATCTTTTTATTTGATAGTTTATTACCACCTCTTAGTGCTGGTTACCTTTGCCTCAATTAGAGTATAAACTCGGTGAAGAACACCCTCCCTTCCCTGTGTGTGTGTGTGTGTGTGTGTGTGTGTGTGTGTGTGTGTGTGTGTGTGCGTGTGCGTGCGCCAGCCAGAGGTCAACATCAGGTGCCTTCTTCAGTCTTGCTCTCCACTTTTTAACCTGGAGCTTGTCACTAGACTGCTGGCCAGCAAGCCCTGAGCTCTTGGATTACAGGTGCACACTGCCATGCCCAGTCTTTTTTTTTTAACCCCATGGGCACTGGATGGGTGAGTGGGGAATCAGTCCTCATGCTTATATACCACGTTCCTTTCTGACAGAACCATCTCTCCAACCCCTCTTTTCAATTCAGTGTAGCTTCTAAACCAGAACTTAATAAAAAATAATAAAAATATGGAATTACCTAATTTGTATAGTTCTTTATAGTTTGGAAAAGGCCTTCTCTTAGATATAACAGCTAATATTGATTCTTACTATATGGCAATCTTGTTGAGTATTTTACGTTTCTCTCTCTCTCTCTCTCTCTCTCTCTCTCTCTCTCTCTCTCTCTCTCTCTCTCTCTCTCTCTCTCTCTCTCTCTCTCTCTCTCTGTCTGTCTGTCTGTCTTTTTGAGGCAGGGTCTCCCTGTAGCCCCAGCTGGCCTGGATTCACTATGGAGACCAGGCTGGCCTCACAGAGATCCTCCTGCCTCTGCCTCTGCTGGGATTAAAGGCGTGTGCCACCACGCCCAGCCTTTTCTCTCATTTAAATCCTGTTTTACAAACAACTTACTCAAAGCTACAATATAGTTTCAGATGAGCTCTCTGATTTTAGAACTTTACCTAGGATATCAGTTGTAATGTTTTGACTGCAAGCTATAAAAAAATCTAGTTCAGGGACTGGAGAAATGTCTCAGCAGTTAGGAATGCTGGCTTCTCTTGCAGAGGACCTGGGTTCAATTCCCAGCACCCACATAGCAGCTAACAACCATTTGTAACTCCAGTTCCAGGGGATCTGACACCCTCTTCTGATCTCAGGCACTGCATGACATAAGCATACTTATATATATTCAGACAATACACTCATACACATAAAATTAAAATTTAAAAAAAAATCTAGTTCAAAATATCTAGACAATATCTAGGACAGAAAGAAAGAGGCATTCCCCTCATGCATTTCTTTCTAAGGTTACAAATCATTACTGAGAAGCTCCCCAGCACACTTTACTTCTTGCTCCATTGAGCAGAATTGAATTACTTGACCACCAGCAAACCAGTTGCTAGAAAATAAGAAGGGGGCTGCCATAGTGGGTTTAAACCAGTAGTGCTTCTCTAAGCATTTTGCTGCTTGCCTGATATCTAAGGGGTCAGAACTTTCTTGGCAAGGAAGATGGAGGAACATGGTATTTGTTCAACAACTAGTAATCTGCCATATGAGCTCTTTCATTTTCATAATAGCCATTTTTGATTTTTAAAATTTATTTTATGTATATTAGTGTTTTGCCTGCATGTAATGTAAATGCACCCATGTCATGCAGTACCTTCAGAAGCCAGAAGAGGGCATTGGATTCCCCTGGAACTGGAGTTACGCATGGTTGTTAACCATCATGTGGGTGCTGGAAACCAAACCAGGGTCTTCTGCAAAAACAGCCAGTACTCTAGTCCTAAGCCATCCCTCCAGTCCCTTAACCATTTTAAAAAACAAATTGGCTGCATTCCAGAATAATTGGATAATTTATCTGAAGTTGTAGAGTTGGGAAAAATGGGTAATAGAGAATTTCCAATTCTAAAGCAATTTTCTGATATAATTCCTGGTACTTCTAAAATTTTTATTTTATAGGGCTGAAGAGATGGCTCAGTGGTTAAGAGCACTGGTTGCTCTGGCAGAGGACCCGGGTTTAGTTGCCAGCACCCACATGGCAGCTAACAACTGTCTGTAACTTTAGTTCTAGGGGATCCAACTCCCTCTTCTGGCCTACACAGGCATTGCATGACATGGGTACACTTGCATACATGCAGGCAAAACACTCATACACATAAAAAATTAAAAATAATAAAAATAGGGGCTGGAAAGATGGCTCAGTGGGGTTAAGAACACTGGTTGTTCTTGCAGAAGACCTGGGTTCGATTCCCAGCATGCACATGGCAGCTAACAACTGTCCATAACTCCAGTCCCAGGGAATCTGACAGCCTCTTCTACCCTCCGTGGGCATTGCACCACATGGGTGCACTTACCTACATGTAGGCAGTACACACATACACATAAAATAAAAATAATAAATAAAATAAAAAAATAAAAATAAAAATAGATTATTAAATGGTGCTGGAGAGATGGCTCAGTGGTTAAGAACACTGATTGTTATTGCAGAAGACCGGAGTTCGAATCCCAGCACCCCAAGACACATGGCAGCTGTCCATAACTCCAGTCCCAGGGAATCTGACAGCCTCTTCTACCCTCCGTGGGCATTGCACCACATGGGTGCACTTACCTACATGTAGGCAGTACACACATACACATAAAATAAAAATAATAAATAAAATAAAAAAATAAAAATAAAAATAGATTATTAAAATAATTTTATTTTATGCATGCCTGGTGCCAGAGGAGGCCAGAGGAGGGCATCAGCTCTCCTGGAATTAGAGTTACAGACTGTTGTGAGTTTCCATGTGGGTGCTGGGAACTGAACCTGGGTCCTCTGTCGTTTGCCCTTATCTGCAAGTGTTCTTAACATTTGACTATATATCCAGCTCTAATTCCTGGTAGTTTTTAAGGCACTTGTTGTTACTTTATTGAAGTGGTTTTGTTTGTTTCTTTCAGGTGCTTGAAGTTTCTGGGAAGCCGGCATCCGACCCTGGTGCTACCTTTGGTGCCAGAACTCTTGAGCACTCACCCATTTTTTGACACAGCTGAACCAGACATGGACGATCCAGCTTGTATCCTCTATGTTTAGCTCAGGTGGACCTCCTGTTGCTTAGCAGGAAATCATGGAATTGCTTCCTGCAGTACGGCTATGGTGGTCTGAGTTTTACTTTTTTAACATTTCCTGTAGATAATAGAATGTGACTTAGGGAGCCTGGTGGCTGGTCTCAACTTTCATTGTTGCATTCATAGTAATTCATCTTCATCATAATAGCAATAATTATTTTTGCCCTTTATTTAGCACTTCCTGCATTTCAGATAATTGTATATTTTATACATTTTTATCACTAATTTGCCAAAGAACCCTGGGAGGGGGGTATTTTTATAGTTTTCAGATGAAGAAACTGAGTTTAAGTAACTCAATAAAGCAGATCTGGGCTGGACATGGAGGTGTATGCTTTAAATCCTAGCATTCAGGGGGCAGAGGCAGGTGGATCTCTGTCAGATTGAGGCCAACCTAGTCTACATAGTTCAGGCCAGCTGGGACTACAGTGAGACCCTGTCTCAAAAAGATAAAAAAAAGAAAAGGAAAAGATCTGTAGCCAAGTATTGTAATGCATACCTGTAGGCTGATGTAGGAGGATCAAAAATTTGAGCCAAGCTTGGGCTTGTGGTGAAATTTAGACTAGCTAAGATATGTTGTGAAACTTTCTTTTTGTCGTGTGTGTGCGTGCATGTGTGTGTGTGTGTGTGTGTGTGTGTGTGTGTGTGTGTAATGTATGCAAGATGACTATTTTGCCTGCATGTATATAAATACACCATATGCATGCACTGCCCATGGAGCCCAGAAGAGGGTATCAGAACCCCTGTAACTAGAGTTACAGATGATTGTGAGCTGCCATGTGGGTAATGGGAATGGAACCTGGGTCCTCTAGAAGAGTGGGAAGTACTTTTAAACACTGAGCCATCCTTCCATCCCCCTCATATCTTAAGCTGTGATTAATATAACCTGCAGCCTGAGGGAGATGACACCCTGAGCTAGGCTGCATGATCCCTCTGTCTCTAATGCAAGTTCAGTAGGTTTTGATTCTGTTATCCAGCATGATATGGGATTGGATTATTTCCTGGCAATTTATATCAGTGCATCCACACTCTTCCAGGGTAGCTGTTGCTCTATAGACTGATCCTCCATGGTTTTTTAGATCTTTATTGAAACTTAAGAATCAACCCATTAGGTGAATACCAAGTGACCATTGCATTTCCATTCTTTTAGTTTACTTTTATAGTGCACTTGGGATTTGTTTGTTTGTTTGTTTGTTTGTTTTTTGAGACAAGGTATAACTAGCACACTCTGGCCTTGAACCTGATATGTAGCTGAGGATGACCTTGAACTCCTGATCCTTCTGCCTCTACCTAGGACTTCATGCATGCTAGGCAAGCACTCTACCAACTGAGTTAAAGCCCCAGCGCTGAATTTGTATTGTTTTGATTACTGGTAAATTGTGTTTCTTTAATGGGAATTTGGGGAGTGGGAAGTGGGATACCGGGTTACAGCAAACCTTAACCCTTTATATTTGGAGTTCACTTAACTCATTTATCTATCAGATATTGCAGTTTTAGTTCTTATTTTCAATGCTGCTAAAACCTGTCCAACAATGCCAGCTTTGTTCTCAGATCATACCTTCAGGCACTACGCTTACCTACGAGACAGTCTTTCTCATCTTGTTCCTGCCTTGAGAGTATGTTGAAAATAGCTCTTTCCTTGTATTTTGGTTTGTTGATTTTTAGTAGTTGTGGTTATTAAATAGCAGTAAGCAGACAATATAGTCTATGAAAATTCATCTATCTGCCTATTCTTTTTATCTTGGATTTTCTTATTCTTCTGTCTTTTTTTTTTTTTTTTTTTTCTTTTAAAGGTCTCACTATGTACCTCAGTCTGGCCTGGAACTTGTTTTAGTCTCCCAGGTGCTAGGATTACAGGCATGCGCCTCAGTGCTTGACTTACTCTTGTATTTTTGCTTCTGTGTTTTCTACCCCCTCCTGGCTTCTTTTTTGCTGGGGATCTAGTCAAGGGCACTCTCCTATCAATTACTAGTGCCTGGAGTTTTAGTTATGTAGTGTTGGGCAAGAAAGGATGAATCTGTAATAATAGACTGTATTTTAGACTAAGGGCAAACTTCTTATGTATAGATTTTACATTTATTTGGTTATTTGAGGGGAATGTGCCATAACATGGGTGTGGATGTCAACATGTGGGAATCAGTTTCCTCCTTCCCAGGGATTGAACTCAGATTGTCAAGCTTGGCAGCAAGTACCTTTACCCACAGAGTCATCTCACTAGCCCTATATTTTAGCAATTATGTAAGACTATGATTCTCAACAACAAAAACAGTGAACTCCAGGCCACTTGGGGCTACAGGGAGATCCTATCTCACAAACAAACAAAACAAAACAAAACAAAACAAAACAAAACAAAACAAAACAAAACAACAAAACAGGGTCTCTTGTAGTCCAGACTGGCCTCAAGCTAGTTATATGGTTGAGAGTAACCTTGAATTCCTGGCCCTCCTGCCTTTACTGCCTAAGGGCACCACCATGCTCAGCTCTCAAGTGTTTGTTTATTTATTTACTTACTTATTTTTAAATCTTGCAACCAATAATTTTATTTTTATTCATGTGTATGTGTCTCTGTGAGTATATATGGATGCTCACAGAGGCCAGAAGAGGGAGCTGGATCCCCTGGAGCTGGAGTTCCAGGTAATTGTGAGCCAGGAACTGAACTGTGTGCTGGGAACTGAACCTGGTCCTCTGGAAGAGCAGTGAGCGCTCTTAACCACTGAGCCATTTCTACAACCCAAATATATTTTTGTTTTGTTTTGTGTTTTTTTGAGACAGGGTCTCCCTTGTAGCCCCAGCTGGTCTGGAACTTTCTATATAGACCAAACTGTTCTTGATCTCACAGAGATCCCCCCATCTCTGCCTCCTGAGTGTTGGGACTAAAGATGTGTGCCACCATGCCTAGCTTTTTTTTTTTTATTTTATGTATTATTTTTAGTTTATGTGTATGAGTATATTGCCTGCATGTGTGTAAGTGCACCTGTGTCGTGCAGTGCCAGAGAATGTCAGAAGAAGGTGTCAGATCCCCTGGAACTGGAGCTACAGATGGTTAACCACCATGTAGGTGCTGGAAATCGAACCCGGGTCCTCTGCAAGAGCAGTCATTGCTCTTAACCACTGAGCCATCTCTCCAGCCCGCTTTTTTTTTTAACAACAAAATGTTTGTTATTTTTAAAGCATAGAGAAAAAAATTTTTCAAATGAATTATTTTGATTGTAATAGAAAACGTTTAATGAATGCTAGTGCCTGGCACTCTTCTAAGCACATGGTTTGTGTAACTTCATTCTTCCTTAGATACTACCAAGTGACCTTATTTAGAATAACACATGTTCATAGTTAGAAATTTTAAACTTTATAGAAGATACAGAGTGAACAGTGAAATCCTTTTTGCTTTCTCCCTCCCATCTCTTTCTTTTTCTTTTTTAAAAATATTTTATTTATTATTTTTATTTTATGTGTATGAGTGTATTGCCTGCATGTATGTCAGTGCACCTGTGTTGTGCAATGCCAGTGGAGGACAGAAGAGTCCGTCAGATCCCCTGGAACTGGAGTTACAGACAGTTGTTGGCTGCCATGTGGGTGCTACGATTCAAACCCGGGTCTTCTGCAAGAACAGCCAGTGGTGTTCTTAACCGCTGAGCCATCTCTCCAGCCCCACCATCTCTTTCTTAAATAGTAACTTGTAATGATAAGATCAGGAATTGCAGTTAAACTCATATAAAAGATTTTTATAGCATGCTCCATAAACTTATATTGGGACTAAATCATCACTCTCTCATGAAATGAAAGATAATTTAAAAAATAAAGGTGCTGGAGAGATGGCTCAACGATTTAGAGCACTGACTGCTCTTGCAGAGGACCTAGATTTGATTCTTAGCACCCACATAGCAGCTAACAGCCATCTGTAACTCCAGTTCTGGGGAATCCAACACCATCTTCTGGTCTCTACAGGCATTGCCTGCACATGGTACACTTACATACATACAGGCAAAATTCTTTTTGAATTTTTGAGACAGGGTCTTCCTGTAGCTCCAGCTGGCCTGGAACTCACTCTGTAGACCAGGCTGGTCTTGAACTCACAGAGATCCGGCCACCTCATGAGACAACCAAGCCATAGAATTTGACAGTATTGTTATCCCATGTCCCACTATTTTCTCAGTTACCAGGGAGAAAACTCGTGTCGTCCACTGTCTCCTCCAACATCGCCCCCCATGAAGATCCTTCCCAGCAGTTCCTGCAGCAGAGCCTTGACAGAGTGTATAGCCTTCAGCACCTGGACCCTCAGGGAGCACAGGAGCTGCTGGAACTCACCATCAGGCAAGAGATCTTTGTCTCTACTTCTGACTGCTAGCATTTTTGTCATGATGGGCTTGACTGCTTTGAATTCCAATGTTGGTCAGTCAGCTTCACTTTATGACTGCTGGCCTATACTCTTGCATGGCTTTGTGTTCTGTTTGAATTAGATTTATAGTAGAAGTTTGTTTTTTTAATGTTGGTTGAGTTTGTAAGTCAAGAAGTAGTGAAAAACAGGTTACAAAGATGTAAAATGTTCTGTCTTGTATGGTAGTTGGATGAATGGCAGGAACGCAGAGGAATCGTGACTTGCCAGGATGGCAGCTTCACCCTCCACAGGCATGCCTTCGTGGGTCCATATTCTTTCTTCCTTTGTGTCCATTGTCTGCTTCAATTATTCTCCTTCTGACAGCCCCAGATCTAACTATCCCTCCCCCTATTTGCCTGTGGAGAAAAAGAAAAGTCAAGAGAAGGACTTCATCTACCTCTTCTCCCTTTGGAAGACAGCTCCCAAAGGTGCATTCTCTAATGTTCTGTCCTGTTGACTGGACCATAAATCATATTGCCATATCTAGCCTTAAGGAGCTAGGATCTGTAGTCTTTATCTGGGTGACTGGTGTCTCATTAGCACTTGATGACTCTAATGGGAAGATACTGGGAAAACCCCAATATGTTTTCCCAGACTGTGTGGCCTATATAATGTAAAATACTTTCTGTCTGACTTTTTGCATAACAAGTGTGCTGCCCTTCTGTATACTATGGGCAGTTCATGGTTCTGGGAGCCAAGGGTCCCCTTCTTCTGCTCTCTTGTAAAGTGTACTTCAATCATATTTTTCTCTCCTTACCACGGTGTACAGTTTTAGAAGCAACTGAAGGATGTTTCTGGCCCTGAGCCCAGGAAAATAAGCTCTTCTTCCTGACTCATCTCCATCTAAACAAACATTTAAGGCTTGTCCTTGGCAGTTTTATCCTATTGGCACTAAAGCAAGTGTAAAATGCATGAAGACAAGCCTGCTTGGTGCTTAGCTGTGCTGCTGCTTAGTAAACACCTGTTGGTTTGAGTTGCCATCATGATCTGGGGGAGTTGTTTGTTTTAATTTAATTTTGTTGCAGGAAGAGTTGGTTCTTTCCTGCTGCTATTCGGGTCCTGGGGATAGAAGCCAGATCATCAGGCTTAATGGCCAGCACTTTTACCTGCTGAGTCATCTCTCCAGCTGAGTCAATTGTCCTACTGGACTTGGAGCTGGCAGCACTGCTGTTCACTGCAGGGGCCAGTCCTGGGGGTCAGTTTTTGGCTTGAGTGCATTCTCAGGAGAATAATCAAGACAATGAAAAACTTGGAAAGGAAAGCAGTGGAGCAGTAGCCACTGAGGGCCTACTATGCTTTACAGACACTGCAGGTGTGATGCAACGCGCTGGAAATGTTAGGACCGGGATTTGACCATAGCTTGGTCTGACTCTAAATTTGATGCTCTGGGATAGGCAGCAGTGAAAGGAATTCCTGTGTCTGGTAGAAATTAGATCAGATGATCCCTGAGGTTCGAGATTGCTTGGTTGGTAAAGTGATTGCAGGAGGACCTGAGCTTGTTCCCCCAAACCCACATAAAAATGCCAGGTGTGGGCTGGGTGTGGTGGCACACGCCTTTAATCTCAGCACTTGGGAGGCAGAGGCAGGAGGATCTCTGTGAGTTCAAGGCGAGCCTGGTCTACATAGTGAGTTCCAGGACAGCTGGGGCTACAGGGAGACCCTGTCTCAAAAAGACCAATAAATAAATAAATAAATTAATTAATTAAATAAAATATTTTTAAAAAATCTTATTATTTTTATTTTATGTATATGAGCATATTGCCTGCATGCGTGTAAGTGCACTGGTGTCGTGCAGTGCCCAGGGAGATCAGAAGACAGTATCAGAGACCCTGGAACTGGAGTTATGAATCGTTGTTAGCCTCCATGTGGGTGCTGGGAATTGAACCCAGGTCCTCTATAAGATCAGTCAGTGTTCTTAACCTCTGAGCCATCTCTCCAGCCCCAGTTATGATTTCTTAAGCAAGACTTAAGTCTTAAGGGTTTTATAGTTGTGATTTATTTCTGGCCATACTTCATATCCAGATGTATAGATTGATGTTTGTGAAGGCTCTGTTCTCCTTGATTATATGAGCTGTTATGAAATGCCCACTGTGTACCTCTGCTTCTCAGAGCTTTATATTCCTTATTTCATTGAATTTGAGACATGAACTGGGGGTTCATTCAGGTCCCTTTATGGTTTTGTTTTTTTTAATCCATTATAAGCCAGGTACTATGCTAGGAGAAGGGCACAGTGAAGTAATTGGAAATACAGAATTATACTTTATATGCTACAGAAAATGAGCATAGCAGTGTCTAGAGAAAATGAGCATAGCAGTGTATACTCGATCCTTCCCTGGATGTTGTAAGTGATGCCCTGAAGAACGAGTAGCAGTTAATCAAATGAAGAAGGGAGAAGAGTTTATCAAGGACTAGGAAGAGCAAAGGCCTCAACTAAAACACAGGTCTTTCTAACCTCCCATCTGGCTAACAGTCTGTCCCAAATTAAAACATCTAACATAATGAGATGTGAAACCCAAAGGACTGGTTCAAGTCTTAGCTTTATTGCATCCTGGGTGCAAGTTCTTGGACTGTCAACTCCCTCATCTGTAAAAGAAGTGTCCTGTGCTGCTACTCTGTAGCATTGTTAGGAAATTTTGCTTGATAATTTAAATCCAATCCATATTTTCTTTGGGTGGGGTGGCGGGGGTTGAGACTGTATCTTACTGTGTAGCCCCAACTTGCCTAGAACTTGCTGTGTAGACCAAGCTTGCCTGGAACTCACAGAGATCTGCCTGCCTCTGTCTCTGGTGTGCTAGGACTAAAAGCAGGCACCCCCACATCCAGATTGCCATGCAACCATTAATGTCCCTAAGGAATAGCACCTGCTCTGTAGTCTGAAGAGCCCACTAATTAAAAAGATAGGAATAAGCAGGGCATGGTGCACTCCTGAAATTCTAGCACTTGGAAGATGAAGGTAGGAGGATGAGGGGTTCAAAGCCAACGTTAACTGGCATAGCAAGTTTTAGGCTAGTATGGTCTACGTGAGACTTGTCCAAACAAAAAAACACCAGAACAAATAAAGAAATCATACACATACAAGCTGGTTGTGGTGGCACACGCCTTTAGTCTCAGCATTTGGGAGGCAGAGGTAAGCAGATCTCTGTAAGTTCAAGGCCAGCCTGGTCTACATAGTGAATTCCAGGCCAGCTAGGGCTACAGGGAGACCCTGTCTTAAAAAGACCAAAAAAATACTCAGCTCAGGAAAAATCCTCACATATCACACACACACACTCACACACACACACACACAATAGAAAGGTAGAAATATTTGTGATCCAGCATGAAGACAGGTTTTGTAAACTTACCAGAATTTTGTATGCATTTTCTAGCCTTGTTCTTCTAAGTTAGAAAGATATTAATTGTAACTTTGTTTAGAAGTTGGAAGATATTGAAAGGAAACTGTAGTCATAAACAGCATTTGATTTGCACATCCAGAGTCTTTTTTACTTTTTTTTTTGTCTTTTTGAGACAGGGTCTCCCTGTGGCCCCAGCTGGCCTGGAACTCACTATGTAGATCAGGCTGGCCTTGAACTCACAGAGATCCGCCTGCCTCTGCCTCTCCAATGCTGGGATTAAAGGTGTGTGCCACCACGCCCGGCATTATTAAAATCATATTTCATATTTTTCTAATATTTCTTTGGAATAGTCCAATAGTTATCAAATGTTTTGCATGCTTACACCGACCAGGTTTTGTATTTATCTAGCACTGATTCTGGTTAAATATTTAGGTAACCATGTTGGTCTGATATAATGTGGGAAAATACAGAGAATTGTGTGGTGAAGTGGTCGAGTTGCCAAGTACTGACTTTTCTCACAAATGCTTTCTCTTTTTTATATAGTTGCAGCTCCATAAAAGAGGTTAAGAGCACTGGCTGCTCTTTCAGTGGACCTGGGTTTGGTTCCCAGCACGCACATGGCGGCTAGCAAATAACTGTCTGTAACTCCAGCTCCAGGGCAATCCAGTGCCCTCTTCTGACCTCTTAGGACATTGCATGACATAGTTCCACTTACATATATGTAGATGACACATTCATACACATAAAATAAAATAAAATATTTTTAAAAAACAATAAATTGAGCCGGGCGTGGTGGTGCACGCCTTTAATCCCAGCACTTGGGAGGCAGAGGCAGGCGGATCTCTGTGAGTTCAAGGCCAGCCTGGTCTACATAGTGAATTCCAGGACAGCCGGAGCTACAGCAGGGAGACCCCATACTTTACATTGCCTGTTAAATATATATATATAATTTAAGAAATTCTCTTTCTGTGTATGTGTATATTTAATCACAACATATAAAAATTTGTTCTGATTTTATTTTGGTTTTCTGTTTCAGATAGTCTCATCTAGCTCAGGATAGCTCTGAATTCTCTGTGTAAGGAGGCTGACCTTGAATTTCTGATCCCTCTTCCTCCACCTCCCAAGTGCTGAGATTACATGCTTAGACCACCATACCCAGCTTTAATGTTTAAAAAATACTGCTTATTGACTTTATGGACTGAAGACTGTTAATGTGCATTTCTGAGAGAGGTGCTTTTTCCCTCCCTGATCAATTGTAGAAATTTGGTTCAATATATCTGGTTTTGTTTTGTCTCATTAGTATTTGATATATTTCATAAATAAGCAATTTCTAATAGCAAATAAGTGAGATGTAATGGTTAAAAGAAAAGAGTTTTCAAGTCAGACAGACCTGAGCTTGTGTCCTTTTTTTTTGGCCACTTAATAATTCTGTGACCTTGGGCAAAGCACTTAAATGTTAGTCTTTAGTTTCATGCTCAGTGAAACAGATTAACCACAATTCATGTTGTGAGGATTCAGCGAACTCAAGTAAGGAAACACCTAGCATAGTATAGTGCTCACAGAAGGTGCTCTTTGTACCTTTCAAATTAAAGAGTTCATAGTCTTCTGATGGATGTCTAGACTGAGGCTTCCTGAGGATTGTGGGCATAAAAAGGTACATAGAGAGAACCCTGGGACATAAGAGGATGTGGCCCATGGCTAGCAAGTTTCCATTAGTAGTTCAGGTTTCTCTCTCTAATTAGGTTGGGCTTACTCTTATGTGAAACTGAGAACCATTTCTACACTCCAGGGGTAGTAGACAGACCTAAGACCTAGAGGCAGTCAGTTAACACATAATCAGTCAGTGTTCTTATAATAGAAACCGAAAGCAGAATCTTTCTGACAGTAATTGCTTCAGAAGTAGAATGATTCTGGGCTTCTTGTAAGAGACACATCAGAGATGTGAAATGCAGAGACTAGCTGGTCACCAGAGTTGTGCTTCATTTGTAGATGTGGATCACCTTTCCTTTTATGTGAGCATGCTCTCCAGGACCAGCTCAAGCCTGTCAATCACACAAGATGATGTTATCCATAGACTCTCACTTCTTCAATTGCAGGGGATGAGTACTCTTTGCCTGTTAGTGGACATTGCTTTCCTAGTATTAAGTTCTCTGGGAGGCAGCATTAGTTATCATGATGTTGCCCACTGAGCCTGAGGTCAGAGAGGGGATTAGTTCAGTGGACAGTTTTTTTTCCAGACTATCATGAAACTCTTCTATGCCTGAAATAGCTTCTCTAGTCACTTAAATTTTCAGGTTTTCACAGTTGCTGTTTTTGTACAGAATTTTTATGTTGCCACTTGGGAGGCAGAGGCAGGAGGATCTCTGTGAGTTCAAGGTGAGCCTGGTCTACATAGTGAGTTCCAGGACAGCTGGGGCTACAGGGAAACCCTGTCTCAAAAAGACCAAATAAATAAATAAATAAATAATAAATGTTTAAAAGCTAGGCATGGTGACTCACACCTGTAATCCCAGCACTTGGAGACTGAGGCAGGAGGATTATCATGAGTTTGAGGCCAGTTTCAGCTACATAGTGAGTTCCAGGCCAGCCTGAGCTAGAGAGTGAGATACTATCTCAAACAACCAACCAATAAATAAACAAAAAACAGAAAATCCACTGAATGCCTTAAATCACTAATAAGCTCAGCTCCCAGCCCAATTATTTCATGTGTGTGCCACTACCTTTTTGTTTATAGGCAATATTTACGTGTGTATATATGTATGTATATGTATGTATTTTATTAATTCTTTAAGAATCTCAAACTATTTTGGTCATATTCATCCCCAGCTCCTCCCATATCCACCCCATATATATATGTAAGTTATTTATTTTGTGGGCTTCATGAAGACAATGCATGAATTCCTGAGCATGTGTGTTCAGGTCTAAGGACAGCTTTCCTTTTAATACATTGGTACTGGGGATTAAACTGAGGCCATGAGACTTGATGGCAAGTGCTTTCATCCACTAAGCCATCTTGCTGGCCCCCACATACATATATTTTTGAAACAGAAACAGCCCCAGACTGGCCTCAGATTTGCCTTATAACTGAGGATAATCTTGAATTTTTGATCCTCCTGCCTCTGCCTCCCAAGTGATGAGATTATCAGTATGTACCACTGTCTCAGTTTCCTTTCCAGCTGCTGTGACAAAATACCATGACAAAAGGAACTCAGGGGAGAAAGGGTTTATTTTAGCTCACAGTTCCAGGCTATAGGTTATCACTCAGGGGCGTCAAAGAGTCAGGAGCTTGAAGCAGTAGTCCCATTACAGTCAAGAACAGAGTGGATGCAGCATGTTGACCACTTAGCTCACTTTTTCCACTCTTACACAGTTTAGCACCCAAACCAGGGACTAGTGCTGCCCACAGTGGGTGGGGTCTTCCCACATCAATTAATGTAATCATGGCAATCACCCACAGGCCAACTTGTGATACAGTCCCTCATTAAGACTCTTCCCAGTTGATTCTACCATTACAACCACCATGCCAGGTTTATATTGTGCTGGGGATTGAACCCAGGGCCTCATGCATGCTGGGTAAGCACTCTTACCAGTTGAGCTACATCCTCAGCCCCTTGTTTATTTTTGGTGATGAAAGTAGGCCTTTATCAGACAGCAAATCTGCAGGTGCCTTTCACTTAGACTTGCTAGCTTCCAGAGCCTCGAGAAGTGTTTGCTGTTTATAAGCCACCTAGACTATAGTATTTTCTTTCATTAAAAAAAAAATGCTTATTACATTTATTTATTTGTTTATTTATGTGGGTGGGGGGATGTGGCACATACATACCACAGCATGCATGTGGAGGTCAGAGGACAATCTGTGGGAGTCTGTTCTCTATTTCCACTATGTGAGTCCCCGGGGATCAAGCTCAGGTTGTAAGGTTTAGTGCCAATACCTATACCTGCTAAGCCATCTGGCCAGCTCTACACTGGTATTTTCTTGTAACAGCCCCAATGAACTGTGACTTTGCTTTATGTAACTAGAAATTGGAGCTATGATTGGCCAGCCTACTTATCACAGACCCAGCTTCCTTTGTCTCATTTCATTTTTCTTGTCCGTAGCTTTGACTTTATCCTAAAGCCCTTTTCCTAGAGTTTATGGGGCTGTCAGTAGCAGTCAAAGCTGTGAGTATTCTTGCTCAGTCTGGTAAGAGGCAGGGAAACCAGCCTGATCAAAGCATGGAATATATCTTCCTGTTTAGACTGAGAAGGCCAGTGTAGGATGACGTGTATTAGTTGACTTAGTTAGATCAGACTTACCAACTGGAACTGGGTTTAGCATATGTCCCCTTTAACAAAATCAGGAATCATTAGTTAGTTATGAAGATGTGGAGAATGCTGAGTAGGTAGCAAATAGTCACCACACACATTAAAAAATTTTTCTGACAGAAAAAAATGCATTTTCATTGTATAAAAATCTCAGAATTAGAGTATATTTGAGAGAAGAAACTGAAAAACACCCTTCTGGAACCAACTCCCCTAGGTTTTCCTCTGACCTCCACATGGGATGCTACTATATGTATACCCCCTTCCCACTAATTAATAAAAATGAAAAATATCTTACCCCTACCCAGAAAATTGCATTATTGGTTTTATGTTTATATAAAACTTTACTTATTTATTTTTTATTTATTTATTTATTTATTTATTTATTTATTTATTTATTATTTTTTGGTCTTTTTGAGACAGGGTCTCCCTGTAGCTCCAGCTGTCCTGGAACTCACTATGTAGACCAGGCTGGCCTTGAACTCACAGAGATCCGCCTGCCTCTGCCTCCCGAGTGCTGGGAGTAAAGGTGTGTGCTACCATGCTGGGCTGAACTTTTTTTTTTTTTTTTTTGAGAGAGTCTGACTGTGTACCCCTGGCTGGCCTGAAATTCAATATATAGACCAGGATGGCCTCAAACTCACAGAGGTCTATCTGCCTCTGTCTCCTGAGTGCTAGGATTAAAGGGTGTACCACCATGTCTGGCTGCCTATAGAACTTTTAAAAATTTATTTTATTACATTTATTTATGTGTGTGGAGGTCAGAGGACAACTTTATGGAATTGATTCTTTCCTTCCACCATGTGGTCCTGGGAATCAAACTCAGGTCTTCAGGTTTGGTGACAAGCACCTTTACTTACTGAGCCATCTTGCTAGCCCTCTGTTATGTATAGTTGTTAGATAGTTGAGGTCATATACTTTATTATTGATTTGTTTTTTTTTTAAATACCTGTAGACTATTTCATTGGACCTACTATAATTTACTCAGCAATTCCTCAACTGCTTTAAGTAGTCACTTTAAGTAGTCACTGAGTTTTTACTATAATAGTCTACACACAGCAGTGAATATTATGGGGCATAAATCATTTCTGATGACTGTTTCCCTTAGGATTACTTCTCAGCATATTTTACCATATATGTAGCTTTATGCAGTAGTTTTGCTCTTAAATTACTATACCAGCTTAAACTTTTATTTATAATGTAAAGTAACCCAATTTCATTGTAACCCCTGCAGCCTTTGCTGTTGTGATTTAGTTACTAAAGACCAAATTACTAGGTATAAAATGATAAAACACTTTTGAGTTGATCTTTTTGTTATTTGTGACTGAATCCTTATGTTCTGTTTGGCTTGTTTTTGCTTTTTCTT
The DNA here is from genome assembly GCF_000622305.1 of Nannospalax galili. Lineage (NCBI taxonomy): Eukaryota > Metazoa > Chordata > Mammalia > Rodentia > Spalacidae > Nannospalax > Nannospalax galili. The sequence goes on from NW_008347536.1 coordinate 11,909,877, forward strand.
CTTCTGTTTTTAACTGTAGAGATCTGCAGAGACTTGGAGAACTTCAGTCTGAGTTGGCAGGAGTAGCCGACTTCTCTGCCACCTATCTTCAGTGTCAGCTACTTCTCATTAAGGTTTGTTTGGATCCATTATGTTTATGATTGTGTTTGAGACCATAGTGGAACACTCATGGTCCTGTGCAACCATCTAGCTGTGGAGAAATTGTATATCTGCAGTGACATTTGTCTCTAATTAGAGAAATGTTATCTCATAGAAATTTAAAATCTTTAATATTAGGAGACTCATATAAGTAGAGCAGATTTTGAATTATAATTCTAAAGATTGAGTCCAGGGATATGGCTCAGTTGGTAGAAAGGCTGCCCAACATGCACAAGGCCATCTGGGTTTGATTGGGGTTGGGAGGTAGAGGCATGAAGATAAGGAATTCAAGGCAGTTTGGTCTACATAGCAGGTTTGAAGCCAGCCTGGGTTGCATGAGTCCCTTTCTCAAAAAATAAAAATAAAATCCTAAAGAATTGTGATTAGCCAAGGACTTAAGTAAGTTATTTATTTTTTTTAATTATTTTTATTTTATGTGTATGCGTGTATTGCTTGCATGTAGGTTAGTGCACCCATGTTGTGCAATGCCCTCAGAGGACAGAAGAGGCTGTAGGATCCCCTGGAACTGGAGTTACGGACAGTTGTCAGCTGCCTTGTGGGCACTGGGATTTGAACCTGGTTCTTCTGCAAGAACAACCAGTATTCTTAACTGCTGAGCCATCTCTCCAGCCCCTTAAATAAGTTTTTATACTAGTTTCTTAAAATGCCTATTTTCTTTGTCAAAGTTGAAAGGCTGATTCATTGATTGTAACAGGGCCAGCTGGCTGAGCCTGTGCTGCCACAGGCCTGCAATCTAGCTATTCTGGACACTGAAGCAGCAGGATTGCAAATTCAGACAGCCTGGGCAACTAAAAACAGGGCTGGTGATGTAGCTCAGTGGCAGAACACTTGCCTAGCATGTGTGAGGCCCTGGGTTCAACCCCCCAGTTGGGGAAATGGAAGTGGAGCTGTGGATAAAGGATAAGTTTGCTGTCATGAAACTGTCTCAATGGAAAAAAAGAAAAGGAAATTACTTTTCTTAGTTGCAAAGTTGAGGAGAACGAGAGGAGTCCGCTTAGCTGTGCTGATTACTCATGTCATGTAGCATGGTAGGTGGGGGCCCTAACCTAGAACCCGAGCCAGGATTGTGTTTTGTAATAGGCATGGCCTAAATAATGGCAAAGTTATTCAACTGTATGGTCTATAGCAGTAATGATCTTTATGAAGAATTATACCACAATCTGACAAAATACAATGAAATAGTATGCACTGAAAAGAAGATACAAAACAAATCCTACTCTAATCATAACTATATAAAAACATACAAATAAAAATGATTAAGACCTGGAGGGATCAGCGGTTAAGAGAACTGGCTGCTGCTTTTTTTTTTTTCTCATTTAAGCAGGGTGTTTTTGTTTTTGTTTTTTGTCTTTTTGAGACAGAGTCTCCCTGTAGCCCCAGCTGGCTTGGAACTCGCTCTGTAGACCAGGATGGCCTCGAACTCACAGAGATCCACCTGCCTCTGCCTCCTAAGTGCTGGAATTAAAGGCGTGCGCCACCACACCTGGCCTAACATTTAAGCAGTTTTTTATTTTATTTTTTATATCTATATAAAGTTGTATAAGACTATTCTTACATCTTCTCGATGGTTTCTTCCTTGCACTTTTCCTCTCCTACTTGGTGAGATTTGGCTCTCCATTCGAGGATCTTTTTGTGGTCTTTGTCCAGCTTTAGCCTGGTGATAACCACCTTGCTGCAGTGAATGCCCACATGGATAGTTATGCCATTAGCCTTTTCCTGTTGCACTTGTTTGATGTAGATGAAATATTTCTTCCTGTAAGAGAGGAAGAGGGGCCACTTTGCCGATCTGCTGACCTTTGTAGTGCCCTCATACAACTGAACTTCATCATCCTTTTGAAAGTGCATAGACCAAACATTGTACTTCTGTCACAGCTCTTTGGAAAGAGGGGAGGACATAGTCTTCCTCCAAATGTGAGATGGTGCATTGAAGTGCCTTTTATGGTTCTTCTTCGGTCAGAAGTCACAAAGGGATTAAACTTCATTTTGGCAGCTGCTGCTGCAGTGATGGTCACAAAAGGGAAGAGAAGAGCACTGGCTTCTTTTGCAGAGGACCTGGGTTTGGTTACCAGCACCCACGTGGTGGTTAACACTGTCTATAACTCCATTTCCAGGGGAATCTGACGCCCTCTTATTACCTCTATGGGCATTGCATGGCACAGGTACACTTATATACATGCAGGCAATACATTCATACACATAAAAAGTAAAGATAAAAAATAAAATATTTTTAAAAAATGTTTAGAAGTATTGAAAATTTTTCAATACTACTGCTGTCTAGTATGTTACTACAGATTTGTGACTATTGAGAACTTGAAATGTTGCTAACTCAAATTGAGACATGCTGTGCCAAGTACCCACTGGATTCTTAGACTTACTATGAAAAACAGAACAAAACAAAACAACAAAAACAAAAAAAAATACCAAAACCCATTAAGTATCTCAGTAGTAGTAAAAAATACCCCCCCCCCAAAAAAAATTGTCTCGGGGCTGGAGAGTTGTCTCAGTGGTTAACAACACTGGCTGTTCTTATAGAAGACCAGGTTTCAAATCCCAGCACCCATGTAGCAGTTAACTGTCCCTCCAGTTCCAGGGGATCCTACAGCCTCTTCTGTCCTTGGGAATTGCACAACATGGGTGTACATATAGGCAATACATACATACACATAAAATAAATATAATTAGTAAAATAGTAAAAAAAATATCTTGTAGAATGCTGATGTACTAAATTAAATAGATGGTATTTTGAACATTAATTTCACTGAACTGGGCATGGTGGCTCACACCTGTAATTCTAGCACTTGGGAGGCCAAGGGAGAAACACTGCCGTGAGTTTGAGACCAACTTGGATTATATAGTGAGTTCTAGGCCAGCCTAAAATGAGACTAAATACCTCCTATAATTTTTTTCTTTTTCTTTTTCTCCTACAATTTAATGTATCTATTTCTTTCACTTTATACAATGTGCCTATTAGAAAATTTAAAATTGCAGAATTAACAGGAGGAGGAGGAGGAAAAAGGGGAGGTTCTTGAAAATAATAATTTACAGCAGAAGCAAATGAAATTGGGGTCACAGAGATGAACAGGTGAAGAGAGAGGTGGAAAGTAAAGTCTGGGCTGTTTAGCCATAGTTTTGATTGTAGAGCGCTTGAGACAAGGAAGAGTCTAGGAGAGCTGCTTGACTTCTGGTTTGTGAAGGTGGGTAGGTGATAGGGTTCTTCAAAGGACAGTGAGCACAGTAGCAAAGAAAAAGAACCTCAGTTGAAAGGGAGGGCCTAAGTTCAGATTAGTGCAAAGGTGGTGACCAAGGCCCCGGGCCGAGTGCTGCCAGGTGATTTGCCTGCAGTCAGGTGATGCCTTTGTCGTTCCTGTTTCCAAAACTCATCTGAGACAACATTAGATCACACAGACCAGAGTTCATTGAGGCCCAGATATTGGTCTCTTTTCTGTCTGCAATTGGAGGAGCATATTGACTTAAAATAGTAACATTAATGGAGAGAATGTTCTGATAACTGTAAAATTTCAAAGCAGCGAAAAATGCAAATCTCAAATGTCAGTTTTTATGACTACTGTATTCTCTTCTCATTTTTTGGGGTAGGCCTTACAGGAAAAGCTGTGGAATGTGGCTGCCCCTTTGTATCTAAAACAGAGTGATTTGGCCTCAGCAGCAGCAAAACAGGTAACTATATGGACATTTTTTCCTCATATAGGTCTGCCTGGGAATTACCTAGTGTGGAGGCCTTCTTATGGTCCCATGCCTCATGGTTTCTGTAATGCTGGCTATGCTCGAAGTCGGTGATAGGAAAAGCTGTGTCATTACTATGCACAGCACTGGCTTTGGGGTCAGGAGACTGGGGCTCTAGTCTCAGATCCGCCCCAGCCCACTAGGTGATATACTGAGCAACTTACTTGACTTCCTTGACTCTCCCTCCTCTGTAAAATGTGGCAGTTGACTTAGATGTTTCCTGAGATTCTTTTATGTTCTAAAATATTACCAGTTTGTAGACCAGTGAGACGATGCAGCTGGTAAAAGTGCTTGCTGTGCAGGCCTGATGGCCTGAGTTCATCCTGGAACCCACATAAAGGTGGAAGGAGAGAACTGACTCCAAAATCTTGTCCTCTGACCTCCATATGTATGCCACTGCACATGTGTACCCACACTGTCGTGTGCACATCGTCCACCCGTTCACAACAGTAATTTATATATGTGAGTAGAATATGAATATATGAACATACATCACCTATTTGTATTTCAGATATATTAAAATCTAATAACTACAGTGTGACTCTTCCATCTAAAAATGCAAGTAAATTCATTTGAGGTTGTTTATATTTTAGCATATACTATCTCTTGACTGTCCAAAGGTTCTTACATTTTCTTCTTAGCCATTGCTTTTATTTGCCTCAGGTGTATTTCTTTCCAGCTTTGAGCAGTTCCCCTTCATTCCTAAACAAGAGGATAGTCAGGCATGGTGGTGCATGCCTTTAATCCCAGCACTCAGGAAACAGAGGCAAGAGTATTTCTGAGTTTAACACCAGCCTCTTCTACATAGTGAGTGAGTTCTAGGCCAGTCAGGGCTGCATAGTGAGACCCTGACTCAGTAAATAAATTAATTAATTAATACCAGGTTGTAGTGAACCTCTTGGGTTTTACCTTGTATTGTAGGTAATGAGCCTATATGTGACCCAGCAGTTATGACCCAGTTCTAAGCTAACGATGGTGACTATGAATGTAGTTACCTTACAGTTCACTAAATGATTCTAAGCCTTTTGTTTTAGTGAAGCCTCATAACACTTCCATTAGGAAATTAGGATTATGTTTATTTTTCAGATGAGGAGGCTAAGGCTCAGCAAGGTTAAGTTCCTAGAAGCTCTAGAGAGTAGAATCAGATACCCAGAATCTTTAGAAACTGTGCTACCTGACCATCCATTCAGACTCACAGATCTCTCATGTGGCTTATTGTAGGGAAGTACACCTTAATGACTAGAACCAAAAATAGACCTTATTAGGAAGGTTGGGATCAGGAAAAAGTTTTTTGGAAGAATGAAAAATACCATTGCTAAAATACCAAGTATTGTGCTAAGCTCCTTCCATATCCCACTCAAAATTTGGACTTTCGTGATCTGGTTCTATTTATTCCCTATATGCAGATTAGGAAACTGAGACACTATGTAATTAAGTAACTTGTGTACTGACAGTTATAGGCAAGCCCAGGATAATTTCTCTGACACCAAAGCCTAAGGGAAGATGGGCACAGAAGGAAAGAGAAGCATCATCTGGGCAGATTGAGCAAGGGCAGAACATACACTGTGCTTGATCTAGGGTCACAGACATGGTTCTCAGTTATGCCTTCCCTAACTTCCCCCAGACAGACCAGCTATCAAAGCGGTGGTCTGGTTGAGAACATGGAGTTCCTGAGACTCAATTCTGGGGATACTTTTCCTGGAGGTTGGGTGTACAGTACAAATAGATGGTCAGTGCTTGAGTCGCAGTGGCTCTACTTAGGAGTTTTTGACCTTATGATACTTTAAAAGTGATAGCATTTAGTAGAAACCTCACTTTGCTTCATTTCTTTCTTTCTTTCTTTCTTTCTTTCTTTCTTTCTTTCTTTCTTTCTTTCTTTCTTTCTTTCTTTTTTTTTTTCTTTCTTTCTTTCTTTTTTTTTTTTTTTTTTGAGACATGATCTTACTATGTCGCCTTTTGGCTTGAACTCCAGCTTCAGCCTCCTGAGTTCTGGGATTACTTCGCAGTTTTGAGTTTTGATCTTTTCCTGGACTAGCTAGTAATTTTCAAAACAATGCTTTCCTGTGATAGTAGGTGTTAGTAACAAGCTACAGCCCCCTTCTCTCCAGCCCTGTGTCCAGGGGCTTAGACAACTGATACTCTGTAATACTGTGTTGCTAAACTAGAATATAGATTGTGTTAAATGCAGTTTTGTTTTGTTGAGACAGAGTCTCACTATGTAACACTGGCTGGCCTGGAACACTCAAGAGATCTACCTGCCTCTGCCTCCCAGAGCTGGAATTAACCATATGCACCACCACGCCTGGCTTTAAATGCATTTGATTTATAGTATGTTCTCTCTCTCTCTCTCTCTCTCTCTCTCTCTCTCTCTCTCTCCCCCTCCCTCCCTCCCTCCCTCCCTCCCTTCTCTTTCTTCCTTTCTTCCCTCCTTCCTTCCTTCTCTTCCCTTCTTTATTTTCCTTCTTTATTTTTATTTTTTGTTTTTTTAAGGCAGGACCTCCCTATGTAGCTCTGGGTGGCCTGGAACTTGCTACGTAGAGCAGGCTGGCCTTCAATTCACAGAGATCCTCCTGCCTCTGCCTCCCTAGTGCTTGGATTAAAAGCAGGCACCACAACCCGGGCAGTAGTTTATTTTTAGTATTACTATGGTTTTATTAGACTACAGCCCCATTATCAGTCGGTGAACATCAGTATTCATTTGTTCCCATAACACAGTGAATTTGAATTTATAGTTACAAAGCAGTGCTTTGCAGTTTCACTGGTAATTAAGCTTCTGTGTTTTCACATCATATCATCAAGTAAGATGACTTTACTACCAGATACTAGTCTTTTTCTTCAATTGACAAAATAATTTATTATCTTTTCACAAGATATACTGTATTTATTTCACTTGTTACTTTAAAACCCCAGTTCAGAAGTAAAACTGTTCATTGAAAAAATTCGGGTTGGGGGCTGGAGAGATGGCTCAATGGTTAAGAGCACCGACTACTCTTACAGAGGACCCAGGCTTGATTTCCAGCACCCACATGGCGGCTGACAACTGTCTATAACTCCAGTTCTAGGGGAATCTGACACCCTCTTCTGACCTCCTCGGGCATTGCACAACACAGGTGCACTTAGACATATGCAGGCAATACACATAAAATTAAAAAGTAATAAGTAAAATTTAAAAAAAAAGCACAGTGCTTAAGAGTACATACTGCTCTTACAGAGGGCCCGAGTTCAGTTCCTGGCACCTAGGTCAGCTGCCTGTAATTCCAGCTCCAGGGAGAGCTGATGCTTCTGATCTCCTCAGGTACCTATACACATTTGGCATATATTCACACAGCCATAGACAGATACAGATAAACAAAAAGTAATTTAAAAGAGTTTCACCTAAAAAGATTGACTATAAAATTGTCTGGCTCTTAAATAAGAATCTGGGTATCAAGATTTTTTAAATTAATTCTTTGAGAATTTCATACAATATATTTTGATCTTATTTACCTCCTAACTCCTCCCTATCTCCCTACCCTGCCCTCAATTTTGTGTTTTCTTTTTTTCTTTTTAAAAAATAATCCATGGAGCCCAGTCTGTACTGGGGCCATCCACTGGGGTGTGGTCCACCTACCTGGGGCCACACCCTTAACAAAACAGACCCCATAGAATCCATCTGTCCATAGCACTTCAGTTAGGGGTGAAAGCTCATAACTTCCTCCCTCTATGCTGGAATCTGATATTTTCACTAATTGTTAATTATCTTTTCCTTATAGATCATGGAAGAAACCTATAAGATGGAGTTTATGTACAGTGGTGTGGAGAATAAGCAGGTGGTGATTATACATCACATGAGGCTTCAGGCCAAAGCTTTGCAACTTATAGTAACTGCACGAACTACTCGAGGGTAAGATATGGAGCTGGTAGATGGTTTTTTTCTTTTTAAAGACACTGTCAGATGCATATACAGATCTCTATGAGGTTAATAATAAGTAAAGTAAGGTTTTTGGAAGATTTTTTAAAAAATATTTTATTTATTATTTTTATTTTATGTGTATGTGTGCAGCTGGGTTTGAGGCCAGCCTGATCTACTAAGAGAGTTCCAAGCCAGCCCAAGACTACATAGTAAGATCCTGTCTCAAAAAAAAAAAAAAGAAAACCAAAACAACAAAAACATTATAGTTTATAAGGGTTCTGTGGTAATACAGAGTCCTAAAACAGTTGTCCTTTCTTGCATATACCTTCATAGTTTTCCCAGGCAGTGTGAATATGTAGATCATGTATGTTAATGTCATGGGATCATAGTCTGTGATATATTCTTTCTTCTCATTATTATATAGAGATAAAAATGTCTTTTAACTCATGTCATATTACTTTTAATTTGTTTGCATTTCTGATTATTTTGTTCTTTTGGGGATTTGTCTCCCTAGTAGACTCAGATGGCTTGGATCTCACCATGTAGACCAGGCTAGCCTCAAACTCACAGAGATCTACTTGCCTCTGTCTCCCGTGTGCTGGGATTAAAGGCATGCACCACTGTGTCAGGCTGTCCCTTATTTTTTTTTTTTTGCCAGATCAGTCAGTTCTTCTTTTTCTTTTCTCTTCCAGAAGTTAACTCCAGCCTGGTTCAGTAAGAGGCAGAAAAGAGTATTGTTAGTTGAACTGTTGTATTGCTTTCCCTGTCATTTTGACCAGATTGCTTAACAGAAACCTCTGGAGAAAAGGAGAGGTTTGTTTGGTCTCTCACAGTTTCAGACAGTTGCAGTACTTCATGGTGGTTGGAACACACACGTCACAGACCAGGAAGCACAGAGAAATAAGCCAGAGCCAGGGGTGGCTTTCACTGTCTTAGGCCTGTGCTTACTGTCCACAAGGCTTTCAGGCCCTATTTCCTGAAGGATGCAGCAAAGACCCAGCCTGTGGGGAGATTTCAGATTCAAACCATAATCTCTGTTAAGGCTGTGGTGCCACATTGGTTAGTTTCACATCTTGACTTTAAATTTTTAATTAATAAGAGTATCTTAGTCAACTTACCTAAGACTTTTGTTCTTATTCCCTTAAGTGAAATTGGGGTAATAATAGCACATGCCTAATCCTCATAGGGTTAGTGTAATATTGATCAAATTATTACATGTATTTTTGTTTTGTTTTTGAGACAGGGTCTCCCTATGGTTCCAACTGGCCTGGAACTTGTTATGAAGACCAAGCTGGCCTCCATCTCATGGAGATCTGCCTGCCTCTGTATCCCAAGTACTGGGACTAAAGGTGTGCTCCACCACACCAGGCAAATCATTACACGTAAATCACTTAAAGTACTGCATATCACATGCCGGGCGTGACGTGAAAGCCTGAGTGTGCTTGTACTTGGTCTCATGACATTTAAATAATTTGGAATTTTGCTTCAACTTACTATTTTTTTTATAATGTATCTCTTAAGAATCTTTTCTTGGGTTGTTGCTGGAGAGATGGGTCAGTGGTTAAGAACACTGGCTGCTCCTACAGAGGACCCAGGTTGAATTTCCAGACCCCACATGATAGCTAACTCCACTTCCAGGGGATCCTGCACACTATTCTGGCCTCTCAAGGCATTGCACACATGTGGTATACTTACATACATGCAGGCAAAACACACATACACACCCATACTGCCTCCCAAGTGCTGGAATTAAAGATGTGTGTGACCATGCCTGGGAAAGTTTTTTTTTTAATTTAAAATAAAAAACAAAGAATCTTTTCTTGAGCTGGCAACATAGCAAGTAAAGGTACTTGCTGGCAAGCCTGATGACCTGAGTTCAATATCCATTAACTACGTGGTAGATAGAAAGATCCAACTTGCAAAAATTGTTCTATGACCTACACACGCACACACACACACACACACACACACACACACACACACAAAATGGATGGATGGATGGATGGATGGACTGATGTAATAATTTTTTTCTTGTTGGGACAGTGTGTTCCTGTAGCCATAGCTGACCTGGAACTTATTATGTAGACCAAAGTGGCCTTGATCTCACAGAGATCCACCTGCCTCACCCTCCAGAGTGCTGGGATTAAAGACATTTTCATCTCCTCTCCCTGTCTTTGGGTTCCTATATCCTTTCTATTCCCTCTTCTGCAGTGTTCCTTGAGCCTTAGAAGGGGTAGTATGACTGTCATGTTTGGGGCTAGTCTAAACATCTTGAGCAGCCATCAGTCTTTGCATTTACCACCATTCACTGAAAAGAGAAGCTTCTCTGATAAAGAATGAGTGCAGTGTTTGTCCGTGGGTGTAAACATATTTAAACTGGGGGCTTGAGGGATGGCTCAGTGGTTAAGTACACTGCTCTTGCAGAGGACCCACATTTGGTTCCCAGCCCCCACATGGTAGCTAACAACTGTCTATAACTTGAGCTCTAGGGAATCCAATGTCCTCTTCTTGTCTCTGTGGGCATTGCGTGATACAGGTGCATGCAGGCTAAATACTCATGCACATAAAATAAAAGTGGCTCAGTAGTTAAGAGCTCTGGCTGTTCTTGCAGAGAACCCAGGTTTGGTTCCCAGCACCCACATGGCAGCTAACAACTGTCTGTAACTCCAGTTCCAGAGGAATCTGATGCCCTATTTTTACCTCTGTGGGCATTGCATGACACAGGTGCACTTACATGCAGGCAATACATTCATACACATAAAATTTAAAAGTAAATTTTTTTTTTTTTTTGTCTTTTTGAGACAGGGTCTCCCTGTAGCCCCAGTTGACCTGGAACTCACTGTGAATATCAGGCTGGCCTCAAACTCATAGAGATCCACCTGTCTCTGCCTCCCAAGTGCTGGGATTAAAGGCGTGAGCCACCGTGCCTGGCTAAAAGTAAATAATTTTTTTTTGGTCTTTTTGAGACAGGGTCTCCCTGTAGCCCCAGCTGTACTGGAACTCACTATGTAGACCAGGCTGGCCTTGAACTCACAAAGATCTGCCTGCCTCTGCCTCCCAAGTGCTGGGATTAAAGGCATGTGCCACCATGCCCAGCTAAGTATTTTTTTTTTTATTTTATTATATGTGTATGAGTGTATTGCCTGCTAGATAGGTGCACCTATGTCATACGGTGCTCATGGAAGTCAGAAGAGGGTGTTGGATTCCCTGAACCTGGAGTTATAGACAGTTGTTAGCAGCCATGTGGATGCTGGGACTCAAACAATGGTCCTCTGTAAGAGAAGCCAGTGCCCTTAACCACTAAGCCATCTCTCCTGCCCCTCCACAAAAGTAAATAAATTAAAAAAAAATTAAACTGAAGTTTCATACCATGTCAATTTAGTTAACCAATAGTAGTTAAACCCCCCCACCACCACCTCGTGACCTCCCCAGACATGAGTTTTTGACTAAGTTTGTACCAGGCATGTATTCCCTCCTGTGAAGCATGCCTCAAATCCAAGCCAAGAGTGGTTGGTTATTCCTATGACAGTTGTACCACTGTTGCATCAGTGGGCACATCTTGCCTGGCAGGTTGACGTAGTTCGTACGGTTCACAACTAGGTAAAACCATTGTACCTTCCCCCCGCCAGCAGCCTGTGTAGTGCCTTCCAACACCATGAAAACTAGCCAGCAGAGAGGAAGCTTCTAACTCAGTTCCAGTTTCCTTTCTCTGTATCCTACAACCAAGGTGCATGGTGTCTTCAGCAACAGGGTCTTATTATCGAGTTCTGGTCAGCAAACAAGAGGCATAACAAAAGCCGTATTGTTCTGGGGGCCTAGCAGGCTCATAAAGAGGTACCCCACACCTGGCACTGGGATTTTCATTTGATAGACAGTGACTCTAGGAACAGCATTATCCAGCCATACAAGGATTTTTTTTTTTTTTTTTTTTTTGGTCTTTTTAAAGCAGGGTCTCCCTGTGGCCCCAGCTGTCCTGGAACTTACTATTTAGCCCAGGTCGGTCTTGAACTCACAGAGATCCTCCTGCCTCTGCCTCCCAAATGCTGGGACTACAGGCATGCGCCACCACGCCCGACAGGATTTTTTTTTTTTTTTTAAGTCACAATTGCTCTTTTAAAATCTCCTCTCTACTTCTTTTTTTTTTTTTTTTAAAAAAAAACTGGAACACTTACTCTAGTAATTATGGTTTTATATTTTTGTTCTTTTGGGTTTTTTGGTCTTTTTGAGATAGGGGCTCCCTGTGCCCCCACCTGGCCTGGGACTCCCTATGTAGACCAGACTAGCCTTGAACTCACAGAGATCCACCTGCCTCTGCCTCCTGAGTGCTGGGATTAAAGGCATGCATCACCATGCCCTGCTCTCTAGTAATTGTTTTTGATTACTGGTATAAATAAGTATTTTACTCAAGAGCTAGGAAGGTACTAAGTAGTTAAGTGCTTGCTGCACAAGTGTGAGAATACGAGTTTGGATCCCTGGAGCCCATATAAAAAATGTCAGGTGGGTAGAAGGCCTGCCTGTAATTTTAGCCTGGGAAGGCGAGGACAGGATTCCCCAGAGCAAGCTGGCTAGTGAGACTAACTGTATTGGCGAGCTCTGGGTTTAATTGAGATACCCTGCCTCAATAAATAGGTAGAAGGGTGATTGAAGATGATTCCTAACCCCAGTCTCACCTTGAGCCTCCACATGCATGCTCACACACATGCATGCTCGCCCCCACACGTGCCCCCACACAAGCAAACATGCATTTGTATATACATGCATGTCTCACACATGAAAGTGGAAGGAAATAGAAGTAGTATGAGGCAAGGCCTCCCTCTAGTCCCAGCTGGCCTGCTCTCACAGAGATCTGCCTGGAATTAACGGTGTGTTTGTTTTTGAGGACATAGGGCCTGTTGCCCAGGTTGTTTTGTAGCTGAGGATAACCTTGAACTTCTGATCCTCTTACCTTAGTTCCCAAATTCTGAGATTACTGGCTTTCAGCACCACTCCCAGCTAGACCTTGCATTTCTGGCTCTGCCTTTTGTATTCATATATAAATGGAATTCTGTTCATTTATAAATGGAATGCTGTTTATTGACTTATTCTCTGGCTTTTACTCAGCTTTCTTTTTTTTAAAAAATTATTTTAAAAAAATTTTATGTGTATGAGTGTTTTGCCTGCTAGTAAGTGCACCTATGTCATGCTGTGCCTATGGAGGCCAGAAGGTGTTGGATCCCCTGGAACTAGAGTTACAGATGATTATTACCTACCATGTGGGTGTTGGGAACCAAAACCAGATCTTCTGCAAGAGCTGCCAGTGTTCTTTTTTTTTTTTTTGATCTTTTTGAGACAGGGTTCCTGTAGCCCAGCTGGCCTGGAACTGACCACACCTGGCTTGTAGCCAGTGTTCTTAACCGCTGAACCATCTCTGCAGAGTTAGCTTTCTTACACACCCTTGGCCCACCTGCCCAGAGAAGTACCACCCACAGTCAGTTGGGCCCTCTCATATCAGTATCTATCAAGACATTCTCTCACAGATGTGGCCACAGGCCATTCTAATTAAGGACCTTCTTCCCTTGAAGTTCCCTCTTCCTGTCAGGTTGGCAGCACACACTAACCAGGAGTATGGAGGCTGCTTGAGGACTCCTGCAGGAGACCATGGCCTGCAGGCTGTGTTGCTTTCCATGTCTTTAGCTAGTCTGGTGCCGGGTGTGGTATTCTTTGACTTTCAATGTCCATTGCCAAGTGGGCGATGCAGTGGTTTAATCCAATCTTTGAGTCATGGTGGGCATGGTAGGTCTTCTGCTGCTCTGAGTGACTATTCTTAGCATGTGCTGTACACACTCAGCCTTCTTTCATGTGAGCTCAGGTTTCTGGGACTTCTTGTCCTCACTCCTTAGTTCACAGATTATATGTGTTTCTGATAATTTGCATTTTTTTTTACTACAGAGTTGACCCCTTATTTGGAATGTGTGAAAAATTTTTACAGGAAGTGGATTTTTTTCAGAGGTAAGTATTTGATAACTCTTAAAATGGTTTATTAAATCTTGTTTATGCAGAAAGTAACAGGTACCAAACAAGATCACAAACCAGGTTCCTCAGTTTATCCTGTGCAGCCTGTCCACATGCCCTAATTTGGTATTTTCTCTAATGGTGTATAAACTTCTCTGAAGTTAGAGCTTCAAAAGTAAACATATAACTGAATAATGAAACCATCAGGAATCATTTGGATTCAGCACTTAGCTGGACCACAAAAAGACAAGTATGAAGAAAACTCATGAGCTGTTTGTTGAAAAATTACAGCTTATTAGTTTTTTCTTCATTTTGAAATTCCCTATTTCTCTATAAACAATAAAGAATTGTTCTTTAACTTTTTTTATGCTTTTCCTTGAGATAGGCTCTTGCATTGTAGCCCAGACTGCCCTCGTATTGTTGATCCTGTGTCTCAACCTCCTGAATGGTAGGATTACAGCTATGTATTAGCATGCCCAGCTTTGTTCTTTGGCTTTCTGAGACAGGGCCCCTGTAATCTATACTGGCCTTGAACTTGCTGTGTAGCTAAGGATGTCCTTGAATCCTGAACCTCCTGCCTCTACCTTCCAAATGCACACTGAAGGGCATTTGGGGAAACAAATCAGGCTCCATAATCCTTATTATATAAAAGAATACATTAAATTGAGTGGAAGGGGGCAGTGGGAAGAGGTGTAGATTGGGGAGGGGATCTAAATACCATCAAACTATATTATGTGAAAATTGCAGAAATTCAATTAAAAATTTATTTAGAAAAGTGGGGGCTAGAGAGCTTAATGGCTCAGCAGTTAAGGGGATCTAACACCTTCTGGCCTCCGTAGACACAGCATGACACAGGTGCACTTACATACAGGCAAAACACTCATACACATAAAATTTAAAAAATAAATTAAAAAAAAAAAAAACAGGATGGGACTCTTGGTGGACCCAGTGGATGGACCCACATTGAAGGGCATTTGGGGACACAAATCAGACTCTATAGGCTGTATTACACATATAAAAGAGTATATTAAATTGGGCAGGAAGCAGTGGGGGGAGGTGCAGATAGGAAAGAGTATCTAAATCCACTGGGTCCACCAAGAGTCCCATCCCTGTTAGATACTGTCTCCCCCCACCCCCGCAGCAGCCATCAATTGCCAAAAGTTCTTTGGTTAGGTTGGTATTTCTTACTTACTTCCCCATGTCTAGGCTGAGATTTTGTCTGGTTTGAGCTTGCATAGGACTGTGCATGCTGTCACCATTGCTGTGACTTCATAGGAGTAGCTGACCAGCTGTCTGGAATATGGTTTCCTTGGGGTCATCCACCCCCTCTGGCTCTTAACAATCTTTGTGCCTCCTTTTCCATGATGATCCCTGAGCCGTGGGAGGCAGAGGTTTGAAATATGTGTCCTAGTCAGGGATAAGCACTCTGCAGCCTCTTGTTCTCTGCACATTGACCAGTTATGGGTTTCTGCTGCATCAGAAGCCTGAAGTTATATTTATGACTATGTATTTCCACTCTTCTGAATTCCTCTAGGGCTGAGTTGCATTACCACCCTTCACCAGTGGGTGATGTGCTCTGCTCTTTTCATCTCTGAGTTGCCAGACTTCCTCACTAGTTAATTAGAGCTGCATATTTTCTTTAATTCAGCCTCAGGTTCTATTCAAATATTGTCTCTTTTGTGGGAAGAAAAGACTTGTTTTGATCACGTCATTCCACAAGCTGGGTGTTAACAACTTTTCTGAGTCTCAATGCAAAATCATCTCTCAATCTATGTGTTCCTATTACTGGAATATAAACTGTTAAAGCACTTATTTCCGAGCTGGGTGGGGACATAACTATAATCTCAGCACTCAGGAAGCCTGACACAAGAGGATTGCAACGTCCCTGTACTATATAGGGAGAGCATGTCTCAAACAAATGAACAAAACAGCAGGAAAAAGGAAGCAAACACCCCCACTAGGCCTGGGGGAGAGCCCCTTGGAAGCAAACACCCCCACCAGGGCTGGGGGAGAGCCCCTTGGAAGCAAACACCCCCACCAGGGCTGGGGGAGAGCCCCTTGGTAGAGTGCTTGTGCACCATGCATAAGGCCTGGGTTCACTCCCCCAACTGTTGTGACCACTGTACATACAGTAGTATTTGGCTCTTAAAAAACATGCTTGTCGCCTTAATCCCAGCACTCGGGAGGCAGAGGCAGGTGGATCTCTGTGAGTTCAAGGCCAGCCTGGTCTACATAGTGAGTTCCAGAACAGCTGGGGCTAGAGGGAGACCCTGTCTCAAAAAGACCAAAAAACAAAACAAAAACAAAACAAAACAACATGCTTGTCAAATTAATTAATTTATGGGGAAAATAACAATCCTAACAGTGTACAACAGTGCTGAGATGACTCAGGTCATGTAACACACTCAAGCATATGCCCGACACACGTGGGTATCCATTAAGAGTTTCTTTCTTCTCAGGGCTGGAGAGATGGCTCAGTGCTTAAGAGCACTGGCCGTTCTTGCAGAAGACCAGGGTTTGAATCCCAGCACTTACACGGTGGCTAACAACTGTCTGTAACTCCAGTTTCAGGGGATCCAATGCCATCTTTTGACCTCCATGGGCATTGCACGACACGGGTGCACTTACATACATGCAGGCAATACACTCATACATATAAAATTAAAATAAAAAGAAATTTAAAAGGAGTTTCTATCTTCTGTTTGTTTTGAGACAGAGTCTCACCCTATAGCCCAAGATTACCTAGAACTTGCAACAGTCCTCTGTCCTCAACCTCCCAGATTTTCTGAGATTGCAAGTATGAGTCACCATATCCAGTGAAATAGAAGCTCTTTTTAAATTGTGTGTGTGTGTGTGTTTATGTGTTTGTGTAGGCCAGAGATTTGTATTGACTCTTCCTCAAGCACTCTCACCTTTGTTTTTGGGACAGGATCTTTTACTAAACCTGCAGCTTGCCAGTTCAGCTCTACTGGCTGGCCAGCAAGACCTTGGGATCCTCTCCTGTCTCCCTAGTGTTGGGATTTTAGGTGCATACTGAGGCACCTTGCTTTCTTACATGGTTCTGGTGGGTTGGATTCAGGTCTTCATGTTTTCATGGCAAAGACTTACTGACTGAAGCATCTCTCCAGTCTAGCAGAGTCTCTTATGCTGATCACGTTGCTAGGGCATACTGATCTGGGTCTCTGAGTAGCTCAGGCATGAACCTCAAGCTCTTTGCACTTCGGCACTCTTCCTGCTTCACGGCTTGGCAGAAGTATGGGTTTAGCCTGTGGTGAATGAATGTATAGTCAGTTACTTCTGTGTA
Source organism: Nannospalax galili (assembly GCF_000622305.1). Classification (NCBI taxonomy): domain Eukaryota; kingdom Metazoa; phylum Chordata; class Mammalia; order Rodentia; family Spalacidae; genus Nannospalax; species Nannospalax galili. Next base: position 11,926,964 of record NW_008347536.1, read on the forward strand.
TTCATCCAGGTGTTTCATTGCGGATTTGTCCCACTTGCAAGACAGCTTTGTGGACAAACTTCTTGATCTTATGCCCCGACTCATGGCATCTAAACCTGCAGAAGTCGTCAAAATTCTACAGACAATGCTGAGGCAGAGCACCTTCTTACACCTCCCTCTTCCAGAGCAGGTCAGAGTCTGTTGTGCACCTTCAGGCCAAATCTGTCCAGACACATAAAAACCATTTACTTTGGTAATTGTCTTTGATCATTAGAGCAAGTGGGCTAGGGCCTTGCCTCTGATTGGCTCCTACCTTCCCACTCATTTGATAAGGAGACTGAAGGGCTCAATCTGGCTTTAGAATCAGTATATTTTCTTTTTCAAAAAAATAATTATTACATTTATTTACTGGGGGATGGCACATGTGTGGTTCCATGCTGTAGATCCCAGGATCATACTCATGTTGTCAGGCTTGGTGGCAGGGGCATTTACCCAGGAGCCTTCTCACCAGCCAAAGAATCAGCCTGTGTTGTTCTTGCTTACAGATCCACAAAGCCTCAGCCACCATCATTGAGCCAGCGGGCGAATCAGACAACCCTTTGAGGTTTACGTCTGGGTTGGTGGTAGCTTTGGATGTGGATGCAACCCTGGAACATGTGCAGGACCCTCAGAGCACTGTCAAGGTCCAGGTCTGTTAGAGTTGGGCTCCTGAGGGGTTTTTATACCAACTTTGTATTGAAGCATTTAACTTTTTTACCCTTGTAATCTACTTGAGGGACGAAACTGGAGAGATGACAAGAGCCTTCATGGCAAGAGTTTGGGGTTGAAGCTCAATTCTACTGCTGGCAAGTTAAACACTGAGCCTCAGATTGTACACCTGAAAAGAATAATAATTAACATTAAATGAAATGCATATAGGCCCTACTATTGAGTAAGGGTTTCCTAAGTAACAGAACCCTCTCTGTATAATGTGAAATTTAAATTTGATCTGTCCTCAACACAAGAGAAAAAAGAACTTAAAAAAAAATACATTTATTTTATGTGTATGAGTGTATTGCCTGCATGTATGTGAGTGCACCCGTGTCATGCAATGCTGTGGAGGTCAGAAGAGGGCTTTGGATTTCCCTGGAACTGCAGTTAAGGATGGTTCATAGCTGCCATGTAGGTGCTGGGAATCGAACCCAGGTCCTCTACAAGAGCAGTTAGTGCTCTTAACCGCTGAGCCATCTCTCCCGCCCGGAAAAAAAAGAACTTTAAATTTAGCAAATTGGAACAAACAAGTCCTTTTCAGGCTATCAGTTGGTTAGGTGGCAAGCAAAATTTATGGGTGGAGAGAAGTTATCATACTAGGAAGTGTTTTTTCCCAAGTTAAATATGTTAGTGACAGATGACAGCTGCAGTAGAAATGACAGCCAAGCCCCATAGTTTCAGGTCCATCTCTTTCCTTCATGTATTCATGGATTTCATGCTTATGTTAATGCACCTGCTGTGCTGGGGTGGCCAGGTTAAGTGTCACGGTTCTCAGCCTCAGTGTACTCACAGTTTCACTGGCAGTCAGTAAATGGAAGGCAGAACTTAAGAATTCAAGGTCAGTGTTTCAGCACATACAGGTAAGCGTACTGTGGTGGAGATCAAAGAAAGGAAAGGCTCTGTCTAGGTGCTGGCATGTGGCAGCATTTGGAAGGATGAATGAGGAATGGCACAGGGAGGTGTTGTGGCAGAAGGGGATGAGAAAAGCTGGTGTCAGCCCTGGTAGCAGGGTGCTCAGAGGATGGAGAAATGGTCTGCAGCAGAGAGAGAAGGCTTCCTGGAGGAGGTGGGGATCATCAAAACTGAAGATGGAACAAGATGGGTTTCCCAGCAGAATTGTCAGGATTCATGCCTACAAAGAACTTCTGCTGAGCTTGAAGTTATAAAGTTGTACTGTAGCATTCTGGTTTTGGGTTTTGGTTTAAGGTTCTCTACCCTAGCTGCACTTGGGGGTTGCTCAGAAAGTACCAGAAACTATTCTGATGAACAGTCCTCACTCAGACTCCATCAATTAAGTCAGAATCTGGAGACTTAGCTCAGAGGTAATTTTAATATGCAGTCAGTGATTCTAATGAGGACTAATTATTTCATAATATCTCTGAAAAAAGTTTCTTGACCAACTAAGGATAGCAAAATTTCAGACTGATTCTTTACAGGTCATCTGCTAACCTCTATCCTGAAAATCCCCTCTAAAGCACCTCTACTACCTGTTCAGGCAGACTGATGCCAATATGGGTTGTAGCTGGGACCTTCAGTGCTTGGTCGTGGGACAGCTGCAGCAGTGTGAAAGTGCAGTCAGCCACCTCACTCCCAGTATCCTCTGTTCTGGGCACTGTTCTAGGTGCTAGACATGCAACTATCAACATGCTTCAGAGACTACATGGTTACATTCTTTTTTTTTTTTTTGGTCTGGATTTGCTAATGGAGACCAGGCTGGCCTCAAACTCACAAGAGTGCTGGGATTAAAGGCGTGTGCCACCATGCCCAGCTTTTTATTTTTTATTTTTTTGTGGTTACATTCTTTGGTAAAATCTAGATGCCTGATTTTTAAAGTAGGCGCTCCAGGAACTCCATTCAGTAATGCTTTTGTTGGCCTGGTATGGGTTGCTGTGTTTTATCCACTGACAGGAGGAAATGCAGTTTTCAGATGTTTTGAAATTCAGAATGTAATTCTTGCTGGCCATTTCCTTCCCCTGACCTCCTTAGGCCACAGATTTTAAACCGCTTCTCTCAGGAGTAGTGAGAACTGAATGAAAGCTCCGGCAGCTGTTTCACAGTCCAGGCCTTTCACTAAGGGCAGCTTTGCTGAATACACTGGAGGGTCTTCTGCATCATCCCTACCTTCATCCCTCCCTCCTCCTCTTCTTGTCTTCTCCCCCCTTTTCTGATGCAGGGTCTCATGTAGCCCAAGCTGCCCTCAAACTTTTTATATATATATAAAATTATATATATATATATATATATATATATATATATATCCGGAAATAGGATAAGAAATCAAAATATCCAGAGATAACCTTGAACTCCTGATCCTCCTGCTTCTGTTTCCCAAATGTTAGGATTCCAAGCTATACCACTAGGCCTATTGTATTTGGTAGTGGGGCTAGAACTCAGGGCCTTGTGCAAGATAGGCAAGCTTTTACCAATTGAGCTGTATCCATAATGCTACCCTCCCTCATTTTTAAAATTTATTCTTTGGTAATTTTATACATGAAAATATCTCCATCCCCCTCCCAACCTCATGCCTTCTTCTCTTTTTTTAAATAACCCACTGCATCAAATTAGTGTTGCAGATATGTGCATGGGTGTAGGACCATGCATTGGAACGAGAACAAAGTACCATTGGCCACACTCCTTTGGTTTGTTTTTCTGCTACGCCTTGTTTGTTTGTTTGAGTCAAGGTCTCACTCTGTGGCCCAGGCTGACTTGTAACTCATGGCTCTCTTTAGCTTCCAAAGTGCTGGGAATACAGGTGTGAGCCACGGATCCAGCTCCCCTCTCCCCCTTTACACTTTTTTATTACATTTATTTATGTGTGTATGTGAGCATGTGCATGTGTATATGCATGTAGGTTTGTACATGCCACAGCACACCTGAGGTCAGAGGATAACTTCTGGGCCTCCATTCTCTCTTTCTACCATTGAGTCCCCAGGATTAAACTTAGGTTTCAAGCTTGGCAGCAAGTGCTTTTAACCACTGAGCCATCTCCCTGGTCTGTCTCCCCCTCCCCCTTTTTTTTTTTCTGAGACAGGTCTCAAAGAGTCTCCCCATGTAGCCCAAACTAGTTGCGTAGCCCAGGCTGTGGTTAAATGGTGATCTTCCTGCCTCCTCCCCAGTGCTGCTGGGTATACTTTTTTTTTTTTTTTAACAATCATAAGCAGAATTTATTTCTTTCATTGTTTGCAATTAAGTAAATGCTGTTTGAAGGGCTTGATTTACTAACACACACACACACACACACACACACACACACACACACACACACACATATACACACATAATTTCAGATCCACGGCACAGAAGGGAAAAGAGACACTAACAACATATGACCAGGTCACAAGAGGCACACTTCAGGTCCAGGGAACAGAAGGGTAATGAGGCATTAAGGCCTTATGACCAGGTCACAAGAGGAACACACAGGCCAGTGAGTTTGTCTATACTGTAAACAAGCTAAGATGATTAACTTTTTGGTTGTAAGGTTTGGTAAAAGTCATTTGTCTGGAGTATGCCCATTTTTATTTTATTTTATGAGTGTTATGCCTGCATGTTTAAGTGCACCTGTGTTGTACAGTGCCCATGGAGGACAGAAGAGGGTGTTGGATCCCCTGGAACTGGGGTTATGGACAGTTTTAGCCACCATCTGGGTGCTGGAATTCGAACCTGGGTCTTCTGCAAGAAAAGACAGTGCTCTTAACCAGTGAGCCATCTCTCCAGCCCCAATATACAAGCATTCTTGCTTTTAACATGGCATAATTTATTTGGGTGTACTTTCTTTCCCATGTCTCCTCTGTCCCTTGTTTAAAAATTTCATGGGCTGGATAAATGGCTCAGCCGTTAAGAGTACTGGCTGCTCTTGCAGAGGACCCAGGTTTGAATCCCAGCACCCACATGGCAACTAACAGCTATCTATAACTCCATTTCCAGGGGATCCTATGCCCTCCTCTGACCTCCGCAGGCGTTGTATGACCGAGTGCATTTACATACACACAGGCAATACACTCATACACATAAAATAAGAATAATAAAATATTTTTAAAAAAATTACGCTCAGCCAGGCATGGTGCATGCCTTTAATCCCAGCACTTGGGAGGCAGAGGCAGGTGGATCTCTGTGAGTTCAAGATCAAGGCCAGCCTGGTCTACACAGTGAGTTCCAGGCCAGCTGGAGCTACAGGGAGACCCTGTCTCAAAAAGACCAAAAAAAAATTTTTTTTTAAAGCTCATGTCCTTGTCTTTAAAGATAACAGGGATCTGGAAGCTGAGGCACTCCCAGCATTGGGGCCACAGAGCCTAGAAGCAGAATGGGAGAGAAGCACCTTGTGTTCATTGTCCTTTTTTTTTTTTTTTTTTTTTTTTTTGGGGGGGTCACTGTGAGAAAATACCTGAGAAAAACAACTTAAAAAGCTCAGACAAGTGGGGGCGTGGTGGTGCACGCCTTTAGTCCCAGTGCTCAGGAGCGCTCTGAGCTCGAGGCCAGCCTAGTCTACATAGTAAGCTCCAGGCCAGCTGGGGCTACAGGGAGACCCTGTTTCAAAATGACCCCCCCCCCAAAAAAAATGGTGGGCAGACTTAATTTGGCTCATGGTTTGGAGCTTTTGGTCTGGGATTGGCTGCTTCCATTGCTGTAGGTCTGAGGTGAGGCTGAAACAACCTGCCAAGGAGGCAGAGTAAGGCTGCTCAGCTCATGGCAGCTAGGAAGCAGAGTTTGTAAAACGAGGGACTAGAGACAAGATACCTCCCCAGGGACCAGTTTCTCACTATGCCATCAAATTATGAGCTTTCAGTGGATAGCTCTTTAGATCAGAGCCCTAATGATCCAGTCCCTTCCCCCAAAATCCTACCTCTGAGCATTACTTTAGGGGCCTAGCTTTCACTACACAAGTTTAAGGCTAGCCTGGACTACATAGTAAGAACATGTCTCAAAACACTAGCAAGGCTGGGGAGATGGCTCAGTGGGCAAAAGAGCTTGCTATGCAAGCATGAAGACCTGAGTTAAAATCCATTGGACCCATGGAAAAAGCTGAGTGTGATCTCGTGTGCTTGAAACCCCAACCAGGGTTTGTGGAGGACAGAGGAGGTTGATCCCTGGGAGCTCACTGTCCAGTCAGCCTAGCTAAAATGGTAAGCTTCAGGTTCAGTGAGAGACCCTGCCTCGATAGAGGAAGACACCTGATGTCATCCTCTAGTCTCTGTAGACGTGCGTGCACACCCACCCACACAATAGCAACAAAACAATAGAGACAGAGATGTCCTGGGAGAGCCCAAGATTTGAGGAGAGATGAAAGAATTTTGAGCAAGTAGATGGAGACATTCCACCCTGAATTTCAAAGCTGAAAGAACTGTGTAGTTCCTATCAGTTTGTTTACAGAGTTGGGCTTGTCTGATCCTATTATCAGCTTCATTTGTTCCCCTAGTTTCTTTGTACCCTGTGTCATGTAATAGGCTGTCTACACATGTAGCTTGGAAGGGCCTCAGGTTGCTGAGGAAAGAATTCTGACAGTTGGTGAAATGTGAAGACCTGGCCAATGATTTGACCTGGCCGTGTTTGAGTACTCTGTCTGTAAAAGGAGTTGGACAAACACTTTCCTGGCTGATTGGAATCTAGTACAGGGAATCCAGTTACAGAAAACTCATAATGCTTTCTAACTATCTCCTAGGTGAGTAGAGCGCTGGGCCCTGATATTCAAAGCCAAGGGGGAAGGCATTCTGATGGGGTACTTGTGAGGATTTTTCAGTCAGAATTAATATTATCTGTTCTTTATAAATAAGCACTATTCCTATCATTTATTTACCAAGGATTCAAGAAGCATTTACTGGACATGGTCTTGTGCTACTGTTAATCCCCTTTAAGGAGCAGTCTTGTATGAAGGCTAGGGTCATCTTTGTGCTCTCATTTTGGGGTTCAGATGTTATCAGTTTTCTTATGTCATATATCTTCTGCCCCTTCCTTCCCCATTTCTGTCACATTTTAGGTCTTATATCCAGATGGCCAGGCTCAGATGATCCACCCCAAGCCAGCAGACTTCCGGAATCCTGGCCCAGGGCGGCACCGACTCATCACTCAGGTGTACCTCTCCCACACTGCCTGGACAGGTAAAGAGGCAGTGGGGCTGGGTGTGCAGGAGACTGTGATCCTGGAGATCCTCCCCTAGCATTTGTTCTTGTGGTTCGAATCATGCATGCTGGGGATTCAACTTGATCTCCTAAGTTCAGGAGCTCTAACTGGGTATCTTTGAACTAATACAGTTTGACAAGGAACAAGACTGTTAGAAGACACACAGGAGACATGACAGGTGGGGTCTTGTAGAAAGAGCCTGGGGTGGACTCCAGGACACTACTTTCTTCTAACTATGCCACTGACTGACCACATGCACTTGGGAAAGTCTAGAGTTTGTTTCCCCTTCAAAATGATAATAATTCTCAACCTGTAAATTAGGAATATTCTGGAGATAAAGGTTTCATGGCCTTAGCAAAAATTTCAAATCACTGTCTCATTGTATATCAGTAGTTCAGCTTATTCCCTTTAAACAAATAAAACGACAAGTGCCTTGCCTTCCTCATGGGCTGTTTGGGGGAGGAATTCCGAGTGAGAGAATTGGTTTATTTTTTAATTAATTATTTATATTTATATTAAATTATCTGTAGTTTATTTTTATGTGTACATGTTTTGCCTGTATGAATATAAGTGTACCACATGTCTACAACGTCCATGGAGGCCAGAAGAGGGCATTGGATCCCTTGGAACTGGAGTTACAGACAGTTGTTAGATATGGTATTTGAGTGCTGGGAACAAAACGCAGGTCCACTGCAGCCAGTGCTCTTAACCACTGAGCCATCTCTCCAGCCCCAAGATGATTGTTTATTCAACCTATGACTGGAACCTGGAGAGAGACTCTGAAAGTACAGTAATGCTGTCAATGTTTATATGTGTGTGAATATAATAATCTATAATAATAAGACAATACAAGTGCATAAGACTTTACTTTTCAAACCTACAAAGGTTCTTTGGAAAACTTAAGAAGAGACTCAGTCTGCAGGTCCTAAAATATGGGGCAGAATTGGCCTCAGTGTTGTTTCCTAAGTCATTGGAGATGGCTTGGGAACATGACTTCTAGTAAGACAGGTAATAATGCCACCAAATTTAGCTTTATAAACAGGGAGATACTGTCTAGAATTTTCTTTTGTGTTTTAAAATACTTGAAGTGGGGCTGGGCACGTGGCTCAGTCAGAAAAGTGCTTGGCATGCAAGCATGAGGACCTGAGTTCAGATCCCCTGTACCCAAGTAAAAGCCAGGCAAAGCAGTACACACCTGTAATTCTGGTGTTCAGGAGGTGGAGACAGGATCCCTGGGTGTCTTAGTTTGTTCTTCATTGCTGTGACAAAACACTCTGACCAGTACCAACTTGGGGAGGAAAGGGTTTATTTGTCTTACATCTCCCAGGTTGCACGCAGTTCATCAGGGCAGGAACTTGGAGGCAGGAGCTGGAGCACAAGCCATGGAGGAATGCTGCTTACAGGCTTGCTCCCCTGGCCCCTACTCAGCCTGCTTTCTTATGCAATACAGGCCCACCTGCCCAGGGGTGGCACCACCCACAGTGGGCTGGGCCCTCCCACATCACTCATCAAGAAGATGCCCTTCAGACATGGCCACAGGCCAGTCCAATAGAGGAAATTCCCCGATTGAGGCTCCCTCAACCCAGGTGTGTCAAGTTGACACTAAAGCTATCCAGCACACTGGGGCTTGGTGGCTAGTTCCTCTAGCCACTCCAGTGAGTTCTAGGTTCAGTGAGAGACTGTCTCAAGAAATAAGGCAGAAAGCCAGGCAGGGTAGTGTATGCCTTTAATCCTACCTCTAGACAGAGGCAGGTGGATCTCTGTGAGATGGAGGCCAGCCTGGTCAACATAGTGAGTTTTAGGCCAGCTAGGGCTACAGGGAGACCTGTCTCAAACAAAACAAAAATTACCACCAACAGCAAAAAACAAACAAAACAAAAAAAGAGGCAGAGAGTAACAAGACACTAACATTGACCTCTGACTTCCACACTCACATGCATTCACACGCATGTTCACCCATATACACATGAATACATGCGAACAAGAACACATAATGTACACCACACAAAATAAACAACATACAGAAAGAACTATTTAATGAATGTTATCATCAAATATTTCCCTCTGTCAGCTGTGTTGGATGGAGTTGTGTTGACTATGGAGTTTTCACAAGGATGGGTACTGATGACTGGAGTTTTTATAAGGAGGAAGTTATGTTTTTGTGATCCAGGACCAGGCATCTCACAGTACTTGGGATCTGCTTCCCTGGGCATCTTTTGTTCCTTATCTTTGCTGCTTGACATGTTTTTTTTTCACTTTCTCTCTCTGTGGCTGTGTCTGTGTCCCTCCCTCCCTCCCTCCCTCCCTTTCTCCCTCTCTCTCAGATCAGACCCAGTGACTGTCACATGGTAGGCAAGCATTCTATTCTACCACAGAGTTGTACCCTCAGCCTGATGGTAATAGATAAAGAGAAAGAAATGCAGTAACACAGAACTGTTTGGAGAGGAGCAGGACTCAGGGATGCAAATGAAAGCATGTCAGAGATCAAATGAGCTTGAAAGGTCTTAGAAGGACCCACTTGCCCCTGGCCACATAGCAAGTTGTTGCTTAGACCAGAACTGGAAACTAGACAGACCATCTCTGCAGGTTCTTTGCTCTGGGTCCTGTTTCCTCTCAAAATATCTTTGTACACTTTATTTGTGGAGGGAGGGAGTGTTGTCAGGGTATCTTGAACCTAAAGATTTATAATTCATTCAAGATCATCTCCTGAGAACTTATTCCTAGTTACTATTGCTAATCTCTGATTCTCTGCATGGTACTTGTCTGTGTTAGATGTTTTCTCATTTAATTGTTTACATGACTTTTTCTATTATAAGCTTCACTGGAACAGGGATTGTGCTTATCTTTACCTCAAAGGCCTATGTTTATAGTGCCTGGTATGTAGTAGACACTAATCAAATAAAAACAGAATGGATTATTTTAATTGTATTCTGTCAATGAAATTCATGTCATTCTTAGACCAACTCTGATAAGTTAGTATTTGTTTCTTCATTCCAGGTGCACAAATGGAGATCCACATAACTGACCAGTGAGGTGCTGAAACTGACAGTTTTTTTTTTTTTTTTTGGTGGTAGTGGTGGTGGTATTGCTGTTGTTAGGGATGGAACCCAGGATCTTGGGCAAGCAAGGCGACTGTTTTGTCACTGAGCTACATCCCTAGCCCTGGCACTCAGACTTCTGACTCCCAAGTCGCTTCTTTAACCCCTTCATGTTCCCTTCTGTTCTTATACTGAAATCTCTTGCACCCCACTTTCCTAGGCCAGGAAGCAGGACTGGGGGTTTGTAGGGGTGTGGCTTCTCTGGGAGGCAGAATACTGCCTTGTGGAGAGCCGAGTCACACAGCCTAGGTTTCAGATTCTCCTTTGCTATGTGATCTTGAAGAAGTTACTTTGACTTCACTGTCTCATTTTTCTTTAAGGTGGGAATATTTTTCCAGGCAAAATGAATATATTGCAGGTTTGTCTCAGATGATCGTCCTCTCTCCTTTCCACTCTCTTTGTTTTCTCTCCTCTCTCCCTTCTTTCTGTGGCATTGGTTTGAAATGGCATTCCTAGCACATGCCGATGACCATGTAAGTCAGGTTAGTACTTGATGGCTTTCCTCTGGCTTTCCCAGGACCTGGTTCCTCCAAAGTGCTGCGACTGTCCTACTGCATTTGTGATCTGCTGTTTGGGATGGACTAGGATTATGATGGAAAGCTGGTGTCAGTACTTAACCTGGCTCCACCCTGAATGGGAGATTATTTCCAAGTACAGTGTGGAACAGTGCTAATGTTATTACAACTACACTCATGACTGTGACAGACCCAGTGATGTGAGTATGTACGTGCTACATGGCTGGGGACAGGACACTACGCTTAGTGCTCATGCTGAACTTGAATTGGCCAGGGTGCTCTGGCTTTGGCTGCCTACAAACCTTTGCATTCCTGGAGGATAGCAATCTAATCTTCGCTCTGATCCCTGGAGACCAGAAATAGTCAGAGAGGCATTAGAAGCCCTGTAGCTGTTGCCCTAGCTGATTTAAACCCATCCAGCTCATTCCTGCCTCTGAATTTCTTAGCCTGAGGCTCATCTTTAACTCTTGCACCTTTTGCTTGGGTTGCACCAAAGTAGGAACACATTCCAAGCTTGTTCTGCTCTGACACCAAAGGTCTTTCTGAAATCCTCTTCCTTTTCTTTGCTCTGGAAGCTGTGTGGTTCTTAGAAAAGATTGTGAACTGAGCTCAACGTTTCTCACAGATGTGGATTTGGGCAGTCACTTAGAACCTCTCTGAGCTACAGGACTTTGTTTTCAGGATCCTGACAGTCTTTCTTTTATGGTGTGGCAGGATAAGAATTCCTAGTTTTTCGTGCTTGGCACAGAGTGGCTATTCTATTCCAGAGCCTTCCTGGACTCCCTCTTCAGTATACTTTAGACTCAATTCCAGCATACACTCTACTGCAACTCAGCCAAAACAGCTAGTAGCTCCACAAGGGGACTTGTTGACTCTTGTCTTTAGATTAGATCTGAAGGTAATGTAGTGACAGAATGAAAGGGATTCTGACATTTCAGGTCCCTGAAACGTGTTCTCTTCCATTGGTGAGACATTTTTGCCAGAACTATTTTCTACTTGAAGTCTTCTTCTCCACTAAGAAAGTCCACAAAGTTTGGTACACAATACCTAGTCTTAACACTAAATTGCCTCTATAGGTATGAGAAAGGCCCACAGCCCCTTATGACTATCTGTCCTGAGGCTGGCCTCTGTGATGAAGTGGGCTCAGCTTGGTCTCCAGTTACTCTCGGGTTACTCAGTAACTGAGGCCCTGAGCGATGGGGAGCTCACAGCTAGCCAGGGGAGGTGGCAGAGCAGCACTACAGCTGCAGACTGGGAGCAGCTCATTCAGGCTACAGTGTTTCTGTGTTGATAGAGGGATACAGACATGAAATGTTCTTGTAGCCCATCTTTGATGTTACTTTTATTTGCAATTTCATTTAAATTCCTAGCAATTATCTACTCATAAGAGGATTTCTTCTGTTTTTTTTTTCTCCCCAGAACCCTGCCAGGTGGAAGTGAGGCTGTTGCTGGCCTACAACTCCAATGCCCGAATTCCAAAATTTCCATGGATAGAGGGTGGTGAGGTGTCACCACAGGTGGAAACCAGCATCGAGGGCACCATCCCCTTCAGTAAGCCTGTGAAAGTTTACATAATGCCCAAGCCTGCGAGGCGCTGACTCCCAAGCAGCCTTCACAGCATGGCCTAGAAGCCCTTTATGGGTCCCAGTGAACAGAAGCCTGGAATGCAGCCTCTGGAGATGGTGTACAGGCATGAGGGACATGTGACTTTACAGTATCATTTGGTATCACAGACAGAATAAATCATTTTTTTTTTCATTAAAAACAAATTTTCTGGTTTATTTCGCCTATTCTCACTGTAAGTTGAGAAAGACCTAGTTCTAGTTTTGGTGGTACATGCCTTTAATCCCAGTGTTTGGGAGGCAGAGGCAGGTGGATGTTTGTGAGTTCAAGGACAACCTCATTTACATAGTTGAGTTCCAGGCCATTCAGGGCTACATAGTGAGACCCTGTCTCAAGAAAATCAAATAAAATAAAATTTGTGTGGCTATAGCTTCAGCATTAATAATGCTTAATCTAAGTTATGAAACACAATTTCCAGGCACTTCTAAAGCACTGGTTATTCAAGCCACTGTCTTGTTTCAAGAAGTCATTTGCCACAGTTGATTCCAAAGCCACTTCACAGCTGCATGTTTATCACTGAAAGATTCTGAAGGACCTGGAAAATCTTTGTCTTCCTGTTAAGATATTTTGTTGTTGGTGGTGGTGGTGGTCTTTTTGAGACAGGGTCTCCCTGTAGCCCCAGCTGTCCTGGAACTCACTGCGCAGATCAGGCTGGCCTTGAACTCACAGAGATCTGCCTGCCTCCCAAGTGCTGGGACTACAGGCGTGTGCCACCACACCCAGCAATTTTTTTTTTTTTAAGATTTTTTGTTGTTGGTGGTGGTGGTCTTTTTGAGACAGGGTCTCCCTGTAGCCCCAACTAGCCTGGAGCTCACTTTGTAGACCAGGCTGGCCTCAAACTCACAAAGATCCACTTGCCTCTCCTGGGATTAAAGGCATGTGTCACCACGCCCGGCAAAATATATATATTGTTGCTGTTTTGTTTTTTGAGACAGGGTCTCCTTGTAGCCCCAGCTGTCCTGGAACTCACTATGTAGGCCAGACTGGCCTTGAACTCACAAAGATCCACCTGCCTCTGCCTCCCAAGTGCTGGGATTAAAGGTGTGCGCCACCATGCCCGGCGCACCACATGTGTGCCTGGCACTCTTGGAGGCCAGAAGATGGCATGGGATCCCCTGGACCTGGAGCTAAGGACTGGTGTTAGCCACCTTGTGGGTGCTGGGAACCAAACTTAGGTCTTCTGGAAGAGCAATAAATGCTCTTAACTGCTGAGGCATCTATCCAGACCCTCAGATAAATTGAATTATCCTCAGTCTCTTTGTCTTTAATAAAGGCATGAAGAATCATGTTTTAGGAAAGAAACTAGTGTTATGGGAAGAGGGGTTCCAATGCAAGAAATAAAGTCCTATCTAGTAGTACATCTGATGTTCTGGAGCTATGTGCAAGGTACAGGTGAGGTGGAGGAAGTTGGTTAACTCAGTAGCAGGCCTGTGCTGTGTGTGCTACCTGTCATTTAATCTTTTTTGTTTGTTTAGATAGGGTCTTCTGTAGCCCCAGCTGGCCCGAAGTCACTATGTAGACCAGGCTAGCCTTGATCTCACAGAGACCCACCTGCCTCTGGTCCCCTTCCCCCACCTCCCAGTATTTGCATTAAAGGCAGGCAATACCATGCCCAGCCTGTCTTAATAGCCATGTAAGGCTTAGAGATTCAATCACTGCTGGGAAAACTTTGCTCTTTAAATGACCTGTAGTCATTTAAATCTAAAAAGATTCAAAAGACCCAAGCTATACCATTTCAGAGTACATGGTGCTATGGTTTGAATGTGTCTCTCAAATTTTATGGTTTTTTGTTTGTTTGTTTTGTCTTTTTGAGACATGGTCTCCCTGTAGCCCCAGCTGACCTGGAACTCACTATGTAGACCAGGCTGGCCTTGAACTCACAGAAATCCCCCTTGCTTCTGCCTTCTGAGTGCCACCACACCAACCCAAATTTTATATGTAGGAAATATCCATAATGCAACATTTTTGGGAGTGGGCCTCATAATGGTAAGAAGGCCTGAGGGCCTTGCCTCTGGAGTGGATTAGTCTCATTATCATGAGAATAGGTTACTTAGCAAAAACAGGTTTGGGGAACTGGCACCTCTCCAGTTTCAGTAAAAAAAAAAAAAAAATCTCTAAAAAATTTTTGTAGCCAGGCAAGGTGGTGCACGCCTTTGATCCCAGCACTTGGGAAGCAGAGACTGGTGGATGTCTGTGAGTTCAAGGCCAGCCTGGTCTCCATTAGCGAATCCAGGCCAGCTGTGGCTACAGGGAGACCTTGTCTCAAAAAGACCAAAAAAGAAATTGGGGAGGGGCCGGGCATGGTGGCGAATGCCTTTAATCCCAGCACTCAGAGGCAGGTGGTCTCTGAGTTCAAGTCCAGCCTGGTTTACATAGCTAGCTCCAGGCCAGCTGAAGCTGCTGGGAGACCCTGTCTCAAAAAAAAAAAACAACAAAAACTTTGTTTGTTTGTATTTTGAGTTTTGCCTGTGAGGCCAGAAGAGAAAGTTGGATCCCTAGGAACTAGAGTTACAGAGGTGATTAGCTGCCATGTAAGTGCTGGAAACCAAGCCTGAGTCTTCTATAAGAACAGCAAGTGCTTGTAAGTACGGAGCCATTTCCCCAGGCCCAATAAAAATAAAATTTAAAAATTCCTCTGGGTTTGGGCCTGCAGAGATGGCTCAGCAGTTAAGAGCACTGGCTGCTCTTGCAGTGGACCCAGGTTTGATTCCCAGCACCCCACATGGCGGCTACCACCAGTTCCAGGGGATTTGACACCTTCTGTCCTCTGCGGACACTGCACGACACAGGTGTACTTACACACATGCAGGCGGTACACTTACGTGCACAAAATAAAAATAAATATTTAAAAAAAAAATTATTTCCAGGTTCGCTATTATGGTGGGAAATGGGCTTTGCAGTAGTATCTGTTTCCTAGAGACCAAGCTAGAACTTACTCTTTTCCTAAAGCTCCAAATGTACTTTTTTCTGTAACAGATGAATCACAGGGTAGGACTGGACTTAGTATCAGGATACATTTTTCAAAGCTGCATGAGGAGAACAATGACTGGGCTACGTTAGGGAGTGTGGGATTCACCATGCTGATTTTGCTAGGACAGAGGATGAGCTAACCCTGACAAGCTTTTTACTGAGGAATGCTCAACTTTTGAAATTCCTTGTACTAAGAAATGTTAGATTCTTTAAATACGAGCATTTTTATTATGTGTATGAGTGCTTTGCCTGCATGTGTGTAAGTGTACCCATGTCCACCAAGGTCAGAAGAGAGTGTAGGATCTCCTGGTACTGGAGTTAAGAATGGTTCTTAGCAGCCATGTAGGTGCTGGAAATTGAACCCAGGGCTTCTGCAAGAGCAGTCAGTGCTCTTAAGGCTGAGCCATCTCTCCAGCCCCCTGGTCTTTCTTGATTACCCTCTACTTATGCTCCCAGCTTCTATCCTGACTGTCTCCATCGTCTCTTGAGCGTAGCATTAGTCTAATATTGGCCCCCTTGTCTCACTCTCTTCAGTCTGTTTTTCACACGCCTGTCAAAGTGACTTTTCAGGATGAGGATGTAGCTCAGTGGTAGAGTGCTTACCTGGGGTGCATGAAGGAAGACCTGGATTAGATCCTCAGCACTGTAATAAAAATAATTTTCCAAAACTGAGTGCAGATCATTCTTCTGCTTAAGTTTCTTTAAGTGGGTCACCACTGGTCCCAGCATAAAGTCTAAATGCTAGTCTTTGAAAGCTCTCCTCACCTCTGCTTTGTCTCTGGTGTTTCCTGTCTCAATCTCCTGTTTTGTTCCAGGTATATGATTACCTCAGCTGCTCCCAAAGCTCCCATGGCTGTACCCCTCTGAGCCTTCGGACTGTGAAACCTTGGAATGTGCACTCAGTCTGTCCATGATTTCTTCCCTCCAGTTCTTCAGGCCTGGGTCTTGTTCTAGAATCTGTATCCCCTATTGATTTGGCATAAAGCCTGTGTTCCCATGGGATCCTATCCATCTTCAAGGATAACACTGTATTGCAGGCTTACAATTACAAACCCCTAAAGAAGGTACACAGGAAAAGGAACAGTGTACTTCAAGGAAGGTGAAGGAGACCGAGGAACAGAGCATTCTGTCAGAAGGTATTTGCTGTTTCATTCCACTTCATTTGAACCTGTATGTGAGGACCTGGTGATGTCAGATCTTCCAGTTTTTCCAGAAAGGCAGAAATTTGCGTTTTCATATAAAAATTGTTTTTAAGATCTTGGGAATTAGCCAGACATGGTGGCGTCTTTACTCCCAGCAATCGGGAGGCAGAGGCAGGTGGACCTCTGAGTTCAAGGCCAGCCTGGTCTACATAGCTAGTTCCAGGCCAACTGGGGCTACAGGGAGACCCTGTCTCAAAAAAAAAGAGTAAACTGGCCTGTAACCTGCTGTGTAGACCAGGTTGGCCTTGAATTTGTGGTGATCCACTGCCTTTGCCTCTTGAGTGCTGGTATTACAATTGTACATCATTCTGCTTGGATTTTTCCATATAACTTACAAGGTCAGGCACTATAAATCTCACATCTCCATACCCCTAGGATCCAGCAACAACTGGTTCCAAGAAAATTAGAATTAGATTAAAACTAGATTAAAAATTAGAATTAAATTAAAACTAGATTCTTAGTAAATGGGCATGAAAGAAAACTGCTGCATAAGCAAGTGAGACAGCTGCTTTGGGCTCCAACAGTCTACGAATCTGTAAAGTAACTGGATGCAGCTCTACTAATGAAATGTTAACAACAACAAGGCTTTTGGTTTATTGAGTCTACCACATGCCAGGCAATGAGCTAAGTCCCACTCCAAATTACTTTGTACAATACCCTCTTCTGGCCTCCATGGCATGAAGGCAAAGCACTCATACACATGATACTAGGTACTAACAATCTGACAGCTGAGAATAGAGAAACTCAGGGAGGTTAAATAAATTCTGGACCAGTGACTGTCAAAGAACTTCAATTTAAAGTTATAGTTATTTGAAAACAAAACCCACAAGCAGTATTTTTTCTGTTATTTTGAGACAAGATCTTACTGTGGAACCCAAGATGGCCTGGATCTTAGCATGTAGTACAATCTGGTCTGAAACACTAGATTCTCCTGCCTCTGCCTTCTAAGTGCTGGGATTAAAGGCATGCACCACCACGCCTGGCCACCTTTTTGAAGATAAATAAAAATAAGTATGATGATGGTTTAGAGTTCTCTCAGTCTATTCTAAGGTCTCACCAAAGAACTGTCTGCCTCACATCCCAGGTTACTTAATTGAACCCAGCTGGGGGTATGCTTTTACTGTCACTCAGGTGCTCCTTCACTTTAGTTAGCATTTTGTTCATGCTGCCTGCATAAAGACCTTCCTTGACCCCCTGTCTCAAGTAGCCTCCATCACTTGTCTTAGCCTACTTTATTTTCATCATAGCTGATTTTTATATACATCATGTATTTACTTTCTACCTTAGCATGTAATAAGCATCATGAAAACAAGTCATTTTGCTATTTCTCTAGAGCCTACAGCAGTGTCTGGTATATAAAGTGCTTCAAAAAACATAGTTGCATAAATCTCTAAAGACTAAAAAGCATCAGCTTCAGTGAGATTCTACTGTTCTGAAGTTTTTCTTTGGTTTTCAAGGTACAATTGTTTTTTTTTTTTTTTTTTTTTTTTTTTTTTTTTTTTTAGATCTTTATTGAGACAGGGTCTCTCTGTAGCCCCAGCTGTCCTGGAACTCTCTTTGTAGACCAGGCTGGCCTTGAACTCACAGAGCTCACTATGTGGACCAGGCTGGCCTTGAACTCATAGAGATCCACCTGCCTCTGCCTCCCGAGTGCTGGGACTAAAGGTGTGTGCCACTGCGCCTGGCTAAGTTACAATCTTTTACTTTTGTCTGAAGTTTCTCATACTTGAATCTAACCCTTACTGTACTGCACAACTTCAGTAAACATCTCTTCTGATTTTAGCAAACTGAGGGGTAAGAACTTCCCCTTAGCCTTCTGTGTATCTATCCCAAGAACATGAGCAGGTGTTCAAAAATGCATGGTGGAGACTGGGGTGAAGAATGGTAAGAGTGACAGGCAAGACCTCGTCGCTTAGTGGTTTATTCTCTTAAGGCTCCATCAGCAGGTGGAATGGAAGACACCTCCTACTCTTACCCCTTGAGCAACCAAAGAATTATACTCCTTCACTGCCTGCTCTGTCTGGAGGACCCACACATCAATGCTTTGTTTCTCAAGGTATTCCACAGTGGATGCAGGCACCTGGGAAGAAGGAAAAGAGATGAATAAGTATGGGGAAGAGGCCGCAGAGCTTCTTGTCATAAGGCAAGTGCACGCTACAGAATTAGTGACACCTGTCATTCCTCATTCACCCAGTGTATCACCAACCAAAATCTGGCAGTGGGCCCCAGTGAGTCAAAAAGGTCCCCGAGGAGGCTGGGATGTAGTACAGTGGCAGACAGTGTATGAGCATACTTGAGGCCCAGGTTCACTCCCCAGAACCAGGAAAAACAAAAAGATCAAGAACAAGTTCCCAGATGTCTCATGGTGTCCGTGCTTAAGCTCAAGTGAAAAAGAAATGTGAAGAATAGCCTTTGAATCAGTCTTGGATTTAAGTCTTTGCCAGCAGTGTTGTCTTGAGGAGGAAATTAAATCTGAACTTTTATTTCCATGTCTGTGAATTTAGGCAAATTATATCAAGCTTACAGTGTTGGTATGAGAACTGAGTTACAGTATGGAAAATGTCAAGCATAGTACAGAGCCCAAACTGTAAATTTTAAAAGTATGAATAGAAACCAGGTGTGGTGGCACATGCCTTTAGTCCCAGCACTTGGGAGTCAGAGGCAGGTGGATCTTTGCAAGTTCAAGGCCAGCCTGGTCTACTTAGTGAGTTCCAGACCAGCTAGGGCTACAGGGAGACCCTGTTTCAAAAAGAAAAAAAAAAAATTTTGAATAGTCCAACTTGAGTCTAAACGTGAACTTTGCCATGTGCCAAATCAAAAGATCTTCTACCAGTTCTTTAAAGTGTCTAATCCCCAATTTCCTCTCCTGGAAAGCAGTACTAATAGTATTTACAGACAGAGTTTGTGTGAGGATGACACTGGTAATGTACATACACCACAGCTCAGAGGCCTTTGTGGAGCACTCTGTTTACAGGATCTATTATCTGAAATTGTCTAGTTTTCTCTTAATTCATGAGGATAACAAAGCCTGTTTGCCTAATATATCTTATTCTCCTCAGTGCCTAGAACAGTGTCCGAGCTACTGAAAATGCCTAATATGCCAGGCGTGGTGGCGCATGCCTTTAATCTCAGCCCTTGGGAGGAAGAGGCAGGTGGATCTCTGAGTTCGAGGCCAGCTTGGTCTACAATAGCGAGTTCCAGGCCAGCTGCGGTTATAGGGAGACTCTGTCTCCAAAAGACAAACAATAAAACAACAACAAAAAACTACACACATGCATATGTGTAGAGGTGTGAACATATATGAGATGCACACGCAGAACTGGAACAGTGTACACTGTGTGGAACCTGAGGAGGGAACAGCTTTCATCTTTTTACTTCTACATTTCTTCATTGAATCTTGAATGTTTTACAATGAGCAGGTGTTTCTGCAAATGAAAAATATTTTCTGGAGGGACAAAAGGCCTAACTTGAAAGAAAAGAAAAACTACTATAAAATATGTCCCATCAAAATATAATGAGCTGGGCAGAGTGACTCATGCCTCTAATTATGGCACTTAGGAGGTAGAGGCAAAAGGATCATAGCAAAGTTGAGGCCACCCTTGTTGTCATATTGAGATCCATGCCAGAAAGGGCTACAGAGGAAGACTGAGGAAAAAAAAAAGACTGGAGATGCAGCTCAGTTGGTAGAGTGCTTGCCTTAGTATGCATGGAGCCCTGAGTTAATCCCCAGCATGGCATAAACTGTGATGGTGCACATCTGTCACCCTAGCATTCAGGAGGTAGAGGAGGAGGATCAGAAGCTCAACAGCATCTTTGGCTATATATAGAGCTGGGGTCCAGCTGTGGATACATGAGACCTTGAAAAAAAAAAAAAAAAAAAAAAAAAAAAAAAAAAAAAAGAAAGAAAAAAAGTACTATTAACATCTAAAGGACCACATAGTTATGTGCCTCATAATGGCTTTTTCGGTAGACTATGGACCCCATATATAAGGGTGTTCTATAAGATTACATCACTAAATGACACTGTAGCTGTCTTTGTGTATATACAAGCTATGCTGTTCACACAATGATAAAATCACCTAGCGATGCACTGCTCAGAATATATCCCTGTTGAGCCACACATGGCTGCATTGATCATTGAAGTATTTCTTAGAAATAGTCGAAAGAGCACTGTCAGGGTTGGGCATGGACTTGGAAGCCTGCCCATGAAGCTGAGCAGAGTGGCATATGCAGCTTTGCTCATCCATCACTCAGCAAAGGGAGGGGCATGATATACAGAGGTGACCACTAATGAAGGAGCTGTCTGTCAAAACTAAGGTCCAAGAGACAGCCACCTGTCCTCAGGACTGCTCTGCACACCAGAACCTACCTTTAAGGCCTCACTCATCCCTCGGCCAATCACAAGTGCCTGTACACCCTTCTCAGCAACTTCCTTCACATCCGCGGGCTGCACCCCAGGAGAATGCTGGATGTGGAAAGAGAAAGCAGAAAAGGTACCAACTTTCTTAAATCATTCTTAGGGGAGCCATTCAAGAAATGTTTGCTGAGGGGCTAGAGATATGGCTCAGCAGTTAAGAGTACTGGCTGCTCTTGCAGAAGACCTTGGTTTAAATCCCAGCATCCACATGGAGGCTAACAGCCATCTGTAACTGCAGTTCCAGAGGACCCAACGCCCTCTTCTGTCCTCCTTGGGCATTGCATGACCTTGGTACACTTACATGCAGGCAAAACACATACATAAATAATAATTTTTTTTTTTAAATAAATGTTTACTGAGGTTTACTCTGTGCCAAGCATGTTCTGGGCTTTGGGAATAGCATGGCAGATACAGCACTTGAGGTTCCAAGTCTAATGAACAATACAGAGACTAAAAGGAAATTTCTTTTTCTTCACCCCGCCTTGCCTCCTTCCTCCCTCCCTCCCTCTCCCTCTCTCTCTTGGCTGGCTTTCAATGCCTGAGCCTCCTGATTCTAGCTCTGCAGTGATGGAATTATAGGAGTGTCACCACACCCAGCAGGGAATTTCAGTGGCTTGAGAAGTGCTATTAGAAAGTAAATTCCACCTTTAGTCCCAGCACTCCAGGAGGGAGAGGCAGGCAGATCTCTCAAGGCCAATCTGGTCTACATAGCAAGTTCTAGGCCAGCTGGGGCTATAGGGAGACCATCTCAAAACAACCAAAAAAAAAAAAAAAAAAGTACATGCTATTGTAAGAACATCAAGAAAGGACACCTGGGAAATCAGGGCAAGCTCTTAGGAAAAGTTTCCAGGGGAGGTTAACATTTAAGTGGAGACCTAAAAGACAAGGGGACTTAGATTAAAGGCTACCAGTGGAAGAAGGCACTCCAAGCACTGTGAAGCAACAGTTCAAAGGTTCATAGGAAGAAAGCCTATGGACTGGCAGCCACTGAGCATGACTCATATGCAGAGTGACGGGTGTGGCAGAAGAAATCAACTGCACACCATGTTAAGATTTAGACTTTCTAGAAAAAAACAATCTTGGAAGCTAGTGGTATAGCTCAATTGGTAAAGCCTAACATGCACAAGTGTTTTATCACAGCAGCAAAATATAACTAGGACAGACCTTGTCTCAGAAAATAAATAAATGAATATAAAACAGTAGGAAAAAAGTAAGGTATATCTAGAGCAGAAGGCAAAAATTAATGACATAGCTGAGCACAGCTACACATGCCTGTAATCCAGCATGTGGGAGTAGCAGCAGAGAGCTCAGGAGGTCAAAGTCATCCTTAGCTACATAGCCAAGCTCATGGCCAGCCTGGGCTACATGTGACCTTGTCTCAAAGAGAAACAGCATCAACAAAAAGCAGGAAGGTTACCCACAAGTTGGAGGCCAGCCTGATCTACAATGGTATATTCTATGCCAGTCACAGATAGACCCCGTCTCAAAAAATAAAAATAAAATGAAACTAACAAACCCCCAAACAACAAAAAGGAAAATCTGAATAATCATAACCATTAGAAATCAAATTTAAGGAACTGGAAAGATGGTTCAGTGGTTAAGAGCACTGGCTGTTCTTGGAGAGGACCCAGGTTCGATTCCCAACACCCATATGGTGGCTAACAACCATCTGTAACTCTAGTTCCAGGGGAATCTGACACCCTCTTTTGATCTCGGTGGACACTACACTCATACACATAAAATTTAAAAATATATATTTTTTAAAATTTATTTTTATTTTATGTGTATGAATGTATTGCCTACATGTAGGTAAGTGCACCCGTGTTGTGCAATGCTTGTGCAGGTCAGAAGAGGCTGTTGGATCCCTTGGGACTGGAGTTACGGACAGTTCTCAGCTGCCATGTGGGTGCTGGGATTTGAACCCGGGTCTTCTACAAGAACAAGCAGTGTTCTTAACTGTTGAGCCATCTTTCCAACCCCTAAAAAATATTTTTTAAAAAAGAAATTTAAAACATTCCCCTACAGAAAAAAAATTTAAGCATATAGGACTTCACTGGTGAGTTCTTAAAAATTTAGTGAAAATGCTCAGCAAAATACTGGCAAATCCCAGGCTCAGCATTTAAAAGCCAGTGTAAGCCAGGCGTGCTGGCACACGCCTTTAATCCCAGCACTTGGGAGGCAGAAGCAGGCGGATCTTTGTGAGTTCGAGCCCAGCCTGGTCTACAGAGTTCCAGGACAGCTGGGGCTACAAGGAGACCCTATCTCAAAAAAAAAAAAAAAAAAAAAAAAGCCAGTGTAGTTTGCCATGCAATAAAGAAAAAACATAGGGGGATGTAGCTGAGTGAGAGAACATATGCTTAGCACATGCAAGGCAAGTGAGAGGGAAAGTAATGTGATCATCTCAATTGATATGTAACATTCAAGCCATTTGAGGGCTCATGAGAGGGCTCAGCTGGTAAAGGTGCTTGCTGTACAAGCATGGCAACCTGAGTTCGATCCCTGGAACCCACATAAAGGTGGAAGGAAAGAATCAGCTCCACAAAGTTGTCCCTCTGACTTCCACATAACTACCATGGCATAAGTGACACCCCCCCCACATGTGTGTTTGTGCACACTATAATAATAAATTTTAAACATTCAGTGTTTGTCATCTATTTATCAACTCCCAGCAAACTAAATTGAGGGAAGCTTCCTTCCTGTAATAAAGGACTTCTAAGAAAAACATAGCTAAACACGTAACATTGAAATAGAAAACATTTTCCTCAGATATTGGACTTGAGGGTATTACGTATTTATCCTTTATCCTTACTATCTGTTGAACCTGTTTATTATTCTGCCACTAATCTAATTTAAATTGCCATAATTCCCACAACAGCAACTTTCAAACTGTTTTATATGAATCCATGGTAGACTTCCCAGTGGGTCATTCTTCAGGCAATAAGCAGAATGATTTTTTTCAAAACCGAAGTCCATTCATGTACCCTTTGGTTAGCATGTGATAGCTTCAAAATGCCCTTAAAATAAAGGCCAAGATCCTTACATGATCTGTGAGTTCACACTTGCCTCTCCCCCAGTGGATACGCTTCCCTCATGCTCAAGATCCAGGACCACTGGCTTTCTCTCAGTTCTTCAGACATGCCCTATTCTCCTTCATCAAAGTAAAGATGAAAAAAAAATCTAGACTGAGAAAAAATATTTGTACATCACATATATAACAATGTACACATCAAAGATATAAAGCTCACTCAAAATATGCACAGGAACTTTTTATCGTTATGGAGACCAGGCTGGCCTTGATCTCACAGAGATCCGCTGCCCGTGGCTCCCTTGTGCTGGGGTTATTTTTGAGAGAGGGTGTTAAGGAGCTGACCTTGAACTCCTGATTCTTCGGCCTCTACCTCCTAAATGCTAGGATTACTGGTGCACACCATAAGCATGAGGCCCAATTCCTGGATGGGAACTTTTGGTCAGAAGCAACAGAAATGAAACTCAGTCAAATATGAACACCAGAGGCAAAGCTTTAAGAAAGACTTCATTTCAAGAAGGAAGGAGATAGCACCGAGAGATCAGGCTACTCTTGTATCCCACGCTGCTTGAACTTCTGATCCTCCTGCCTCTACCTCCTGAGTTTGGGATTATAGGTATGTGCCACCACACCTGGTTTTGTACAGTGCTGGGGACTGAACCCGGGGCTTCATTCACGTTAGGAAAGCACTCTACTAACTGAATCACAGCCCTAGCCCCAGCCTACTCCTGACAAAGAAAATAAACATTTTTTTTCTTTTTTTAAATTTATGTATTTATTGGGGTTGCAGTGGTAAACCAAAGACCCAAAATTTTGCTACCCCTGGGCACAAGGTTTGTGGGGAATCTTTTTGAG
This sequence comes from Nannospalax galili, assembly GCF_000622305.1. Lineage (NCBI taxonomy): Eukaryota > Metazoa > Chordata > Mammalia > Rodentia > Spalacidae > Nannospalax > Nannospalax galili. The sequence continues at coordinate 11,951,512 of NW_008347536.1, forward strand.
ATAGTCTCACTGTATAGTCCTAGCTGACTTAGAACTCACTATGTAGCCCTGGCTAGTCTTGAGCTTACAGTGAGTGATCCTCCTGCTTCTGCCTTCTTAGAGCTGAGATTATGGGTTATGTGCACCATGCTCATCCTGGGTTCAGCTGTAAAAAGTGAATGTTTTTCTTTTGTGAAAAAAGATTTTATTACTTTTATTTTATGCACATGAGTGTATTGCCTGCATGTGTATAAGTGCACCATGTCATGCAATGCCTTGGAGGTCAGAAGGTGTCTAGTTCCCTGGAACTGGAGTTCTTTTTCTTTCTTTCTTTCTTTTCATTTTTTTGAGACAAAGTCTCACTATTTATCCCTGGGTGACCTGGAACTTGATACATAGACCACGTTGGTCTCGAACTCACAGAGATATCCCTGCCTTGGTGCCTTGGGTGCTGGGATTAAAGGCATATGCCACCACACCTGGCCAGATGTCTCCTGTTTTTGTGCCAAGATCCTGGTCTTGAGGAATAGGCAATCAGTCTATCCCAGCAACTGTTACATTCATTCTGCTGATACCCTGCCTTTCTGCACAAACATCCTAGTCTCGTAAGAGGGATGGGCCACTGTAGCTGTGAAGACTAACATTTAGGCAAAGCCAGAAAGAAATAAATACATCAAGATTTTGTGTGTGTGTGTGTGTGTGATTTTTGAGACAGGGTCTCCCTGTGGCCCCAGCTGGCCTGGAACTCACTCTGTATGTAGACCAGACTGACCTTGAACTCTCAGAAATTCTCCTGCCTCTGCCTCTGCCTCCTGAGTGCTGGGACTAAAGGCATAGGCCACCATGCCTGGCCATATGCCACATCAAGCTTTTAACTAGTAACAAGCTAAGGCCCAGCAGTCTGCTTGCCTTTTTTTGTTGTTGTTGTTTTGTTTTTATTTTTTGTGGGCCTTTCAACAGTCTAATTCTCTTAGTTTTTAGACAGAGAGCAAAGGCATCCCAGCTTTATGATGTACCTGGTTTCCTGCTGTAGATAAGACTGGGAGAATGGGGGTAGCAAAGACCATGTCATTCTTTCTAGTGAATAACAGTTAAGGCCTCCAGGGGTGCACCTGTCTTTGATTCCAAGGTGGTCCCTGGCTATCTTAAATACAGTAAGAGGGGGTGGAGAGATGGCTCAGGGGTTAGTAGCACTTACTGCTCTCACAGAGGACCTGGTTGGGTTCCCAGCATCACATAGCAGCTCACAACTGCCTATAACTCTAGAAGTTTCAAGGGATCTGATACTCTGTTCTGGTCAATGAGGGCTCTTTCAGGCACGCAGTGCACACAAACTCACAGGCACTCACATCAAATAAAATATATTTTTTAAGTTTTTTTTTTTTTTGGTCTTTAAAAAATATTTTATTATATTTTATTTTATGTGCATGAGTGTATTGCCTGCATGTATGTGAGTGCACCCGTGTCGTGCAATGCCTCGGAGGTCAGAAGAGGGCTTCAGATTCCCCTGGAACTGGAGTTAAGGACCGCTCATGGCCGCCATGTGGGTGCTGGGAATCGAACCCGGGTCCTCTGCAAGAGCAGTCAGTGCTCTTAACTGCTGAGCCATCTCTCCAACCCCTTTCTTTTTGGTCTTTTTGAGACAGGTCTTTTTGAGTTCCAGTTAGTCTGGAACTCACTATGTAGACTAGGCTGGCCTTGAACTCACAGAGTCTGCCTGCTTCTGCCCCCCAAGTGCTGTGACTAAAGGCATGTGCCACCATCCTTGGCCCTTAAAACTTTTTTTTTTTTTTTTTTTTTTTTTGAGACAGGGTCTCCCTGTAGTCCCAGCTGACCTGAACTTGCTATGTAGACCAGGATGGCCTTGAACTCACAAAGATCCGACTGCCTCTGCCTCCCAAGTGCTGGGACGAAAGGTGTGCACTACCACGCCCAGCCAAAACTTTTTTTTTTAAAGAACAGAATCTAGTTTTTAAAATGGGCAAAGTGGCCGGGCGTGGTGGTATACGCCTTTAATCCCAGCACTTGGGGGTGGGGGGGCAGAGGCAGGTGGATCTCTGAGTTTGAGGCCAGCCTGGTCTCCATAGTGAATCCAGGACAGCTGGGGCTACAGGGAGACCCTGTCTCAAAAAGGCCTGAAAAAAAAAAAAAAAAGGACAAAGTATTTGATCCCTTTTCAAAGTAAATATGTGGATGTCTAGTACACACACATGAAGAGCTCACTATCCTTAGTCACTATGGAAATGCATATTAAAAGTACAGTGAGATACTAAGTACTAGAAAGGATTTTTCACACATTGCAGGTAGGAATGCAAGATGTAGATCTACTGGGCAGGTTCCCATAAAGCTAAACATACATTTATCATGCAACATATGTAATACCTCCTAAGTATTTATCTTAAAAATCTTGAAATGGAAACTGTTTGCTTGGATGTATGTGAGTACACTCAGGTCATGCAATGCCCATGGAGGCCAGAAGAGGGTGTCCAATCCCCTATAACTACTGTTAAGGATGGCTGTTAGCCACCATTTGGGGGCTGGGAATCAAACCCAGGTCCTCTGCAAGAGCAGTCACTGCTCTCAAACACTGAGCCATTTCTCCAGGCCCCACAGAAACTTTTTAAAGAGATTTATTAATTTGTATTTTATGCATATGCGTGTTTGCTTGTATGTGTGTACACTACGTGCATGCAACTCCCACAGAGGCCGGAAGAGGGCATCATATACCTTGGAACTGGAATTATAGGTTGTGAGTTGCCAAGTGGGTGTTGGAAACTGAACCCAGGTTCTCTTGCAAGAACAGCGATTGCTCTTAACTACTGAGCCACCTCTCCAGCCCCAGCACAAAAACCCTATGTGAGTGTTCATAGTAACTTTATTCACAACCACCTGCAACGGAAAACAACCCAAAGGTTCCTCCACTGGTGAGTAAACAGTGTGTTACAAATGACAGACCATTATTCATCAATAAAAAAAGCATCTAATGATATATATGGCAACACTCTTGAAAGAGTTCACATTGTATCGGTCTATTAGTATGACAAATAAACAAGGTCTGTATATAGGATAATGGTATTTGTTAACTTCCTGACTTTAATCACTGCATTGTGAGTTAGAGAATGTCCTCAGTGTTCCAGAGCTGATACAGTCAAATACTCTCAGTACTACCCTTTAAAAAAAGTCAGGTTTGTCATGAGACACTGTTCTAATTTGCTTCTCTACTGCTGTAATAAAACACTGATGAAAGCCAACTTGCAGAGAAATGGGTTTATTTTGCTTACACTTCCAAGCTACAAGTCCAGCATTGATGGATGTCACAGCAGGAACTTGGGGCAGGAATTGAAGCCAAGACCATGGAGGAATGCTGCTTACTGGTATACTCAGCTACCTTTCCTTTTTTATTTTTATTATTAGTTAATTTATTTATTTTGGTCTTTTTGAGACAGGATCTTCCTGTAGCCTTCGCTGGTCTGGAACTTGCTATGTAGACCAGACTGGCCTTGAACTTACAGAGAGCCACCTGCTTGTGCGTGTGCCACCATGCCTGGCTCAGTTACCTTTCTTATACAGCCGGGAGCCACCTGCCCAGGGATAGTACAACCCACAGTGGGCTGTGCCCTCCTACATCAATTAACAATCAAGAAAATGCCACACAGACATGGCCACAGGCCAGTCTGATGGAAGTAATTCGTCACTTGAGGTTCCTTCTTCCCAGGTGACTAGTTTGTGTCAAGTGGATAAAAACCAACCAACATAGGCACCTTCCTGAACAGTTTATGCCAAGACTGCACTGTTTAAGGGCCTCTCAGAGAATGTCCTAGGTTAGAACATAAGCAACTAAAAGAGCAGCTAAAGGCACTGGCACAAAGGTATAGCCTGACCTTGGGAAAGAACTGAGCCAAGAGACTGAAGAGCATCTCTGCTCGTTCCCCTGTTTTCCACAAAGATGAGAAGTTTGGAGGATCTGATTGTTTTCTTAAAATATAAAAAGTCTTGTGACTTCTTGAAAAGCAAAATTAGAAGACATTTTCGTATGATAAGAACAACTAGTTGTAAAGACTGTAAGAGGGTTGGAATAGGTGCTCTTTTCAGTTCCATAGCTCTGTGATCAAACTTAGAACCACCTTGTGCTTAATAAATACGATTTAAAAAACTTAAATATTTTCCTGGTGATATGACCACAGTGAATACTTAAGAGAATTACAGCTCAGGGTTGACCTTCACCTTCCTTAAATTTACATGAATTACTGAACAATTCATTTATTTAACAAAGAATAACAACTACTTTGAATAGAACCATGTTCTCCAGACTTGAGCTCACATTTTAATGATGAAATAAGGCCTCACTTACTGCTAGAAATCCAGTGAAAGGCTGTAGGAGTGCAGACCTATAATCTTCTGGAGATTCAGAGACTAGATCTGGCTGCAGCCAGTCAGAGTTGGTGGATCAATGAAATGCATGTGATAAATTCAGCCGCTGCCACTGTCATCCTGCAGAGCCAGGATGTACAGAGCAATGAAAAAGCCAGTACAGGGGATTACTCAGAGCTTCGTGCAGAAACCCGGATTGGACCATCAGTTATCAAGGCGCCTTCAGGCTGCCATCAGCTCCTCCTATGCTTCCAGTCCCTCGGGGCAAACACCAAGGCTCTTAGTCCATGAGTGTACGATTCTGTTCTTAGGGCTTTCTGTCACTCAACCTGAGGATGTAAAAGCTTACTGGTTTTTTCTTGGGGGAAGCTATTAATTGGAGGACGTGTTGCTACTACCCATTATGCCAGCTCAACAAGAGGAATTTATCCTTAGAGGCTCAGACATGTTATGATAAATTTGAAAAGAAACACTCCCAAATTATACTTTCAAAGAAGCGTTTCCTTCTGCCAGAACTAGAGGAGTAAACAGGTAGTGGGTTGTGATAAAACCAGATTCCGTGCAAGGAGGTTAAAGGACCGCAGCAGTCTATCTCCGGCAGACAAGTTGTGCCCTCATTGTCCCTCTGAATGAACAGCCTCTTGATTGATCTTTGCCTTTGCCAGGGTAGTGGCTGCTTTGTGTCACAAGCTCTTTCTTGTAGCAGTCTGGTGAAGCCCCTGTCTCCGTTCACAGAGCACTGTTTTTAAATGCATAAATATATAGCCAACACTTTTATACAAATGAAATAAAATATTTTTTAAAGCTGGTGTAGCTTAGCTATACCTACAGTATGTTCCCCATATGTGTGCAAGACCTTGGGTTTGGTCTCCCACACTGCAACGACAAAAAAATGTGGTCTAGTAATATATATGGTTTTGAAGTTATTATTAGTCCAGAGAGTGGAGATCTTTTTTAAAATCTTACTCGCAGAGTTACACTCTATGTAAAATTATCAAGCATCCCTAATCACAAAAGCCAGAAACTAAAATGCTCTGAAATTTGAACATGTGCTTAGTCTCAGATTTTTATTTATTTTTTTTGGTCTTTTTGAGACAGGGTCTCCCTGTAGCCCCAGCTGACCTGGAACTTGCTATGTATGTAGACCAGACTGGCCTTGAACTCACAGAGATCCCCCTGCCTCTGCCTCCCAAGTGCTGGGATTAAAGGCGTGTGCCACCATGCCCCACTTGTCTCAGATTTTTCAAAAAACTTTTATTTTTCTTTTCTTTTTGTGTGTGTGTAGCTCAGATGACAACCTGAGGGCATCTGTCCTCTCCTTCCATTATATGGGTTCCAGGACTCAAATTCAGGTTGACAGGCCTGGCAGCAGTTGCCTTCACAGGCTAACCCATCTCAATAGCCCTCCAACAGTCTCTCTTTAGTTGGAACATTATGGATTTCAGATTTTGGGGTTCAAAATCCTCCAAACCCCCAAGATCTAAAGCACTTCTGGTCCCAAACGTTTCAGATAAGGAATTACTTAGCTTCAGTGTCAGACTGTTAGTAATTTTTTTGTTTTGTTTTTCTTTCTTTTTGATGCTAAGGACTGAGCCTAGGGCCTCCTGCATAGTAGGCACACAATTAAGACACACTCCCAGCCCTAGACTGTTCTTTGAAAATCCAATCTGTCCTTTTTCTGGGTGCATGGCTGCTGAACTAGAGGCTTTATTTGTTCTAGGTTTGGTGTGAGCTTCTCTTCTGACTTTTTTCCTCCTCCTTTTTTTTTTCTTTTAAAGATTTATGCATCTGGAAAATTCTATTTGGTGTGGATTAATTTCCATGCTACCAGATAAGAGTGAGTCAGGGGCTATAGACTCCAGCAACAGTTCTGCACAATGGCTTTTGCCTCCCTCATTCCAGGCTTGGGTCACTCTGAACAACCCTCCCCATTGTCCTGCTTAGTAAGAAGAGGCTGGAAATGGTCTGCTGCTGCACACTTGCCAAGGACCAGCATTCTCAAGAATGGGAGGCCCTGTGGGATAATGGGATAAGATTTGAAACTGAACCAGGCCAGGTCTAAATGCTGAACCCACAGCACAGCTTTGTCTTGAGGGTAAACCATAAGAAAGGGTGGTCTCTGGTGTTCTGCAGATGCTCCAATCCAGCACACTTTGGTGTTTCCCATAGCCTCAAACTCTGTGGATGGGGTCTCTTCCCCTCTCAGCCAAGCCAGGAGCCTGGTTTAGGCCTAAAATTTGTTCCTTAAGGACTGAATTCTCAACAACAGTAAGATTAGTAATCGTCAGGAGCCGGATTTGGGGGAGGAAAAGGGCACTGACTGCTTAAGGTTGTGGGGTTTTTTTTGTTTTTTTTTTTTTTTTGGTCTTTTTGAGACAGGGTCTCCCTGTAGCCCCAGCTGTCCTGGCACTCACTATGTAGACCAGGCTGGCCTTGAACTCACAGAGATCCACCTGCCTCTGTCTCCCGATTGCTGGGATTAAAGGTGTGCATCACCATGCCCGGCTCGCTCTTTCTTTTTTATTATTTTATATGTTTGCCTGCATTGCCTGCATGTAGGTAAGTGTACCTGTGCCGTGCTCACAGAGGACAGAAGAGGTTATAGGATCCCTTGGAACTGGAGTTATGGACAGCTGTTGGCTGCCATGTGGGTTCTGGGATTTGAACAGTGTTCTTAACCTCTGAGCCATCTCTCCAGCCCTCTTTTTCTTTTTTTAAAAAAAATTTTAAATTATTTTTATTTTATGTGTTATGAGTGTATTGCCTGTATGTAAGTAAGTGCACTTGTGTTGTGCAATGCCTGTGAGGACAGAAGAGGCCGTTGGATCCCCTGGAGCTGGAGTTACAGACAGTTGTTAGCTGCCGTGTGGGTGCTGGGATTCAAACCCCAGTCTTCTGCAAGAACAACCAGTGTTCTTAACTCTCAGCCATCTCTCCAGCCCTCTTTTTCTTTTTTTAAATGTATTTGATTTTTATTTATGTGTATGCATGTTCTGCATTCATGTATGTAAATGCACCCTTTTCATACAATGCCTGCAGGGGCTAGAAGAGGGCATCAGGTCTCCTAAACTTGAATTATGGACAGTTGTCAGCCACCAAGTGGTCTAACACCCGGTTGAATCTGGGTCCTCTGCAAGAGCAGCCAGTGTTCTTATCCTTTGAGCCATCTCTCCATCCTTAAGTTACGTTCCTTGTACAGCCAGGCCTACCTGCCTAAGGATGGTACCTCCCACAGTGGACTGGCATCTCTTAGATCAATTAGCAATCAAGAAAATACCCCATAGACATTTTTACAAGCCAAATCTGATGGAGGTAATGCCTCAGTTGAGATTCCCTATTCCCAAGTAACGCTAGGCTTTTGTCAACTTGACAGCAGAAGTTAACTAGTATACTATACAAGTATATGAATATGAATAGACTTTTTAATCCATTACATTATTCTGTACTTTAAATTTTTTTTATTTATTTTTATGTGTTTGAGTGTTGTCCCTGCATGTGTGTAAGTGCACCTGTGTGGTACAATGTCCATGAAGGACAGAAGAGGGTGTTGGATCTCCTGGAACTGGAGCAATGGACAGTTGTTAGCTGCCATGTGGGGATTCCCATGCTGGGATTCCAACCGGGGTCTTCTGCAAGAAAAGCCAGCTCTTAACCATGGAGTCATTTCTACAGTCCCTATTCTGTATTTTTAATTTTTTAAAAAATTATTTTTAGCTGGGTGTGGTGGTGCAGGCCTTTAATCCCAGCACTCAGGAGGCAGAGGTAGGTGGATTTCTATGAGTTCAAGGCCAGCCTGGTCTACATAGTGAGTTCCAGGCCAGCTGGGAGTACAGGGAGACCCTGTCTCAAAATCAAACAACAACAAAAAAATTCTTAATTTATGTGTACGAGTGTTTTGCGAGCATATTTATTTGTAAGCGCACACTTGTCACACAATGCCCATAGAGGTCAGAAGACAGTGTGGGATCTCCTGGAACTGGAGGTATGGGCAGTTGTTAGCTGCCCTTTGGGGGTTGGGAACTGAACCCAGGTCCTCTACAAGAGTAGTCAGTGCTCTTAACTGCTAAGCCATCTCTCCAGTCCCACATTTTGTACTTTTATTTTTTTGGTCTTTTTGAGATAAGGTCTCCCTGTAGCTCCAGCTGGCCTAGAACTTGCTATGTAGACCAGTCTGGCCTTGATCTCACAGAAATTTACCCACTTCTGTCTCCCGAGTGCTGAGATTAAAGGTGTGCTCCACCAGGCCTGGCTTATCCTGTACTTTTAAAGGGTAGTTTAATGGTAATGTATTATAGTTGGCAGAAAAGCAGAAAAGGAGGAGTAACTCTTCACTTGGCTGTTATGGTTTAGAACGTGGAAATTACAATCTCCTATAGTGTCAACCAAACACTAGGGTCTTACCTCAGTTCCTGTTTCTCTCCAATCCCAAGCCCGGCTGCCTCCTGGCCATACCTTGCAATCCTTATAGGTTACAGTAGAGCCCTGCACTTTCATTTGTCCCCATGAGAGGGAAGCAATTTTAGGGGATGTCATAAGGAACAGAGCTGAAATCTGAAATTAAAAGAAAAAGCATGGTAAATCAGTTACTAAGTAAGGCTGAAAGAGTTTCAAAATTCAGAGATAGAAGCCCCAATTTTCCAGGGCATAAAAGTATCTTTCTCTAACAAATTCTTGCCTCATAGTGTAATTAGCTTTCATTAAACACTTCTCTAAAAAATAGCCATTATTCTTGGATTCCTGAATCATCCAAACTTGGAAACCACATACAATTGCTTCTCAGACTCTAGAGGAAATCCTCAGTATATATTTTTGAGGGATGGAATTCAAAGGTAGAGCCTGGCATGGTGGCACACGCCTTTAATCCCAGCACTTGGGAGGCAGAGGCAGGCAGATCTCTGTGAGATCAAGTCCAGCCTGGTCTACAAAGCAAATTCCAGGTCAGCTGGGACTACAGGGAGACCCTGCCTCTAACCCCCAAAAAGGGGGAGCTATATTTCAGCTTGATGGAGTAAGAAGGCTGACATGTCCTCTCCCTGAATGTAAATACATAGCTGAAAACAAAGAGAAAACCAACCCTAGTAAAAATTATTCAACTGTCACTAAAGACACCTACCATCAAAACTGACAACCCGAGTTCAATCTCTGGAGCCTACATGATAGGAGGAGAAACCAACTCCTGCAAGTTGTCTTCTGACATGCATGCATGTACCCTGGCTCTCTTGTGAGCACACACACATAGATAAAATAAATAAATAAAAATAAATAAATGCAAAAGAAAACCAATACCTTGCTTTTAAAAAACAAAACAAGAGCTGGAGAGATGACTCAGCCATTAAAGATGATTGGCTACTCTTGTAGAAGGACTGAGCTTGATTCTCACCCAGCGCCTACAAAGTTAGCTAACGACTGTCAGTAACTCCAGTTCCAGGGAATTCAACACCCTCTTCTGGGCTCCACTGGCAATGCATGCACATGGTGGACTTATATACATGCAGGCAAAACACTCAAACAAAAACAAAGATTAAATAGAAAAAATAATAATAAAAATAAAAATCCCACAAAACAAACAGCTCTGTGTGGTAGCACATGCCTTTAATCCCAGTACTAAGGATGAAGAGGAAGGAGGATGTCTGTGTATCAGGCCAGCAGTGATACACAGTGAGACTCTGTCTCAAAAGAAACAAACTCTAGAAATAAAAGATTTACTATAAACTTTCAAGTGATAATTCATGCAAAACACTGGATTTCAGGTAGGTAGGGATATAAAAATGCACAGCAGAAGCGATTATTAAGGAAATAATGTAATTTAATGAATGTAAGATAACTCAAGACTCATAGTCTCAGTAAGGAGACATTCCAACGAAGTATCAAGTGGACGTTCTAGCATTGTTGTTACTGTTTTTGTCAGTGAAGCAGTATTGGGGAAGTGAGGCCTTTAAAAGGGGTTAACGATGGGCTGGGCTAGTGTGACGGCTGAGGATAAAAGCAACAGCGGCTCAAACCTGAGGAGCTGAGTTTGATCCCTGAAAGCCATGGAGGAATAGACTCCTGAAAGTTGTTAAGTTGTTCTCTGACTTTGACCACGGTCTCTCTCTCTCTCTCTCTCTCTCTCTCTCTCTCTCTCTCTCTCTCCTAGAAGAATCTATGCCTCTGCACTCAGTGTGTAGAGAATGTCTCCATCAAAAGATGACCAGACAGAGGATTAACCTGCTTTAAAAGCTAAAAGTCACTGTCTCTCTCTCTCTCGCCCAGTGGGTAAAGGTACTGTGTGACAACCTGAGTTCCATCCCTGGGACCCACATGTAGAAGGAGAGAACCTACTCCTGAAAGTTGTCCTCTGACCTCCACACAAGTGCTGTAGCATGCATTCACCCAACCCACACAAATAAATAAATGAAGGTCATTAAAAAAAATTTAAAATTGAGGCTGGAGAGATGGTTCAGTGGTTAAGAGGGGTAAAGGTACTGTGTGACAACCTGAGTTCCATCCCTGGGACCCACATGTAGAAGGAGAGAACCTACTCCTGAAAGTTGTCCTCTGACCTCCACACAAGTGCTGTAGCATGCATTCACCCAACCCACACAAATAAATAAATGAAGGTCATTAAAAAAAATTTAAAATTGAGGCTGGAGAGATGGTTCAGTGGTTAAGAGCACCAGTTTTTCTTGCAGAAGACCTGGGTTCAAATCCCAGCACCCACATGATAGCTAACAACCACCTGTAATTCTGGTTCCAGGGGGATTTGATGCCCTCTTCTGTCCCTCATGGGCACTGCATGATACGGGTGCACTTACATACATATGGGCATAACATACACATAAAATACTCATACACATAAAATAAAAATAAAATTAAAATTATAAAACTTTTTAAAAGGGAGATAATGTCTTTGTTATGAGATTAAGTTTTTATCAGTGCAGGTTGCTATATAGTAGGCGAGCTTTGGTCCCTCCTTGTTTTGCACATACTAGACTAATTCTGCTTTTCTACCATTTGTAGAGTATCATGGGACCCTCACCAAGGACTGACCAGTTGCCAACACCATCCTTTTGGACTTCCAGAACCATGAACCCAAGTAAACTTCTTTTAAAAAAACCCCAAAAAACCTGTATTTATGCCTCTGTGTGTGTGTACATGCAAGTGCCATGCCAGGGGTGTAGAAGTCAGAGGAGGGGCTTGAGAGTGCTCAGCAGTCAAGAGCACTGGCTGTTTTTGCAGAAGACCTGGGTTTGGGTCCTAGGACCCACATGGTGGCTAATAACTGCCCATAACTCCAGTTCCAAGGGATTCAGTGGCATCTTTTAACCTCTGTGGGCATTGCACAACATGGGTGTATGTATATACATGCAGGTAATGCACTCATACACATAAAAAATAATAAGTAAAAAAATTTGTTTTTGGTCTTTTTGAGACAGGGTCTTCCTGTAGCTCCAGCTGTTCTAGAACTCACTATGTAGACCAGGCTGGCCTTGAACTCACAGAGATCCACATGCCTCTGCATCCTAAGTGCTGGGATTAAAGTCATGCGCCACCATGCTTGGCTAATAAATAAAATATTTTTTAAGAGAAGTCAGAGGACAACTTGTGGGAGTTACTTCTCTCCTACCATGCAGGTGCCAGAGATTGATCTCAGGTCATCGGGCTTGGTGGCAAGTACCTTTGCCTGCTGAGCGATCTTGCCAGCCTCTAAGTAAACTTCTTTATAATAGGGCTTTGTAATAGGGTTCTCCAGAAAACAGAAGCAATTTATTATATATACTGAAAACGTTTTTCAAAAACATTATTTTTATTTTATGTGTATGAGTGTTATGTCTGCATGTATGTAAGTGCACCTGTGCAGTGCAATGCCCATGGAGGTCAGAAAAGGGTGTCGGATCCCCTGGAACTGGAGTTATGAATAGTTGTTAGCTGCCATGTGGGTGCTGGGAACCCAATCCAGGTCCTCTGCAAGAGCAGCCAGTGCTCTTAGCCACAGAGACACCTCTCCAGCCCCAGTCCATTCATTTTTTAACCCCCTAGTGGAAATATGTTAAGAAATATGTTTGGGGCTAGGCGTGGTGGCGCATGCCTTTAGTCCCAGCACTCAGAGGCAGGTAGATCTCTGTGAGTTCAAGGCCAGCCTTGTCTACATAGTG
>NW_008347536.1:11964013-11976591 GCF_000622305.1 Nannospalax galili
TGGGGGGAAAAGAGACAAATTCTCAAAAAAAAAAAAAAAAAAAAAAAAAAAAAAAAGAAAGAAAGAAAGAAATATGTTTGGTTACCATCTTGCTGCAATTTCCTTATGTGTTATTTGGCTATATAAAGCCATCTTTTTTCTGTAATAATGCAGGTATGAATGGAGGTTTAAGTGATTAAATAAGCAGAAAATCATCTCACAAGGCAGCCAAACTGGGCTTAGAGAAGAAAGTCATTGAAGAAATTCTGCATGTAATTATGTTCATTTTAGAATCTATGAACTTTGGCTCCTTCTACTTGGCAGTGCCAAGCTACAATAGAGAAACAAGCAAATATTTCTCTTTAGCTGCCCTGAAGCTCAATAGCCTCTATTTACCTGGGACGTTCAGTTACAGTACTGTTATAGGAAAATTCCTTTTTTAAAGCTTTTATGGGCTTTTGTTATAATAATCAGCAATGCCCTGAACAGCAGCAGTGTCTTCCCTGACTTTTATATGACTGTAACCCTCAGTCCCCGCTGGGAATAAGTCATTACCACCAGATGCATCAGCAAAGAGGCTGATGACCAGAGGTTCTGGAGAGTGGACACGCCATGGTGTGCAGCTGGTGAGCAAATGACATTTTTGAGGGCCTCCCAGATGGCCTTGTCAGGAGGCTGCAGTGAATACAGACAAATGGGAATAATTGAGGGGCTCCTCACCTCAGGACTGGGATTTGGCTGGAGCACAAGCCTGTGATGACTCTTTTTCAATTTCTCACCTCTAAAAGACAGTAACAAAGTCAAGCCTCTGCCTAACATAACTAGCTACTAATCCATGTGGGGGACTTAAATTTCTGAATATTCATTAAAAATATTTAACAGAGAAGCTAAGCATACTGTTTTGGGTGTTGTAAGAGGAAGACACAAATTAAAAATACCATGATTTCTGCTTTTGAGGAACACTGCACTTTAAGAGAATATACATATACATTTAACAATACAAAGCAATATTTTTGTTTTTTCATAAATACAAGGTACTCTTTTTTTTTTTTTTTTTTTTGAGACAGGGTATAAGTACGTAGCCACAGCTGGCCTGGAACTCCATGTGTGGACCAGGCTGGACTTGAACTCACAGAGATCTGCCTGCCACAGCATTTTTTTTTCAGTCTTTTTGAGAAAGGGTCTCCCTGTAGCCCCAGCTGTCCTGGAACTCCCTATGTAGACCAGGCTGTCCTCGAACTCACAGAGATCTACCTGCCTCTGCCTCCTGAGTGCTGGGATTAAAAGTGTGAGCCATCACACTCAGCAAGATAACTTTTAAAAGCTTATTTATGCCAGGTGTGGCATCCCAGCCAGGGCTACATAGTGGGACCTTGTTTCAAAACAACAAAATCTTATTTATAGGATACCAGGCTCAAACTCATTAGTCAAACCTATGCAAAACACCTCCACGTGCTGATAATGTTTTATAACTTTATGTGTATGAGTGTTTTGCCTGCATGCATGTAAGTGCACCTGTGCATGCACTGTCTGTGGACACTAGAACAGAGCATCAGAGCCTCTGGAACTGGAGTTAGGAACAGTTGTTAGCCACCACGTAGGTGCTGGCTGCAAGAGTAGCCAGTGCTCTTAACCACTGAGCCATCTCTCCAGCAACCCTCTTGGTGATTGGAGAGATTTTTCTTTTCCTTTTTTAAGACAGGGTCTCCCTGTAGCCCCCAGCTGGCCTGGAACTCACTATGTAGACCAGGCTGGCCTAGATCTCATAGATTCTTCCTCAGTGCTGGGATTAAAGGTGTGTGCCACCACACCCGGCTCCCCTAGATCATTTTTATCTTTAGTTCTTCTTGTTCCTCTTTTAGGATGTGTGAAAGCTTTCTAGTCTGAAATTAATGTTTAAAATACACACTCATTGCTGAAAAGTCAATGTGTACTGTATACCTGAATAGTAATAATCCAATAAGAAAAATATTTCAGAATAAAATTGCATGGAGCACATTAATTCCCACTTTCTAATAAGGAAAGCAATTCTGTAAGTTGGGGAGCTTCAAGAAAGTTGCTTGTCTAAGTGATAAAGGTGACTGAAACCCAGGTTCACCAGATGTTACCATCCTACCACATGGCCTTGAAAATTGTCTTTTCCTGGCCAGGCGTGGTGGTGCACGCCTTTAATCCCAGCACTTTCTAGGCAGAGGCAGGTGGATCTCTGTGAGTTCGAGCCCAGCCTGGTCTACATAGTGAGTTCCAGGTCAGCTGGGGCTACAGGGAGACCTTGCCTCAAAAAGACCAAAAAAAAAAAAAAAAAAGGAAAATTGTCTTTTCCTAAGTACTGGAATTGCCTGTAAAATCCATTTCCTTTACACTTTGAAGAAGGGGCAATGGGTTCTGCATGCCATTCAGTTTGGTAAAATCAAAAGGAGATTCTCTGCTCCTTATTGTGTGCTAATTCTCTAATTCTGCTTAAGTTTACTGTTGGGAATGAAACTGGTGCTTTCTTTATAGATTCATTGTTTACTTCCTGAATTTACTTAATAATCTCTGTTGCAGCCCAGGTACTGCAAACACATGATGCAATGGTGAATTCGATGTTCCCCGAACTAGTATAATCCTACTCTATGCTTACCTTCCTATTTATCCAGCCACTGCTTATCAATGATGGTCAGGTGAGATGGGTCAGTGAGTAACTTGTTTGTCCCACATGCCTGACACCAGAGTTACTCTCCAGAACCCAGGTGAAGGTGGACTGACTGACTCCACAAAGTTGCCCTAAGGGGGGGTGGTGAGATAATTCAGAGAGTGAAAGTGCTTGCTGCCACGCCTGACAACCTGAGTTCAATGTGTGGAACTTACATGGTAGGACAGAACTAACTCTGGAAAATTGTCCTCTGACCTCCACACCCATGCCACTGCAAGCAGCATGTAAGCATGCAAGCCCACAAGTGTGTACGTGTACATACACATGCACACACATACCACATAAAACAATTAATTTGCTGACTTAGACTTTCTCTTCTATTCCACTGATACATATGGCTATTTATTAATCAGCTTGGGTTACTATAACAAAATATTACTAGCATCAACAGAAATGTGTTTCCCACAGTTCTGGAGGCTGGGATGTCCGAGGACAGGGGCTACTCAGGTTGGTGTCTGTTGAGAGCTCTCTTCCTGGCTTGCAGATGGTCTTTCCTTGGGGCATACATGTGAAGACAGGGTATTCTCTCCATTCCTCTTCTTATAAAGCCCCATCCTCATGACCTAACCTTAGTCACTCAAGGAAGGCACACTCTCCAACTATATGCAATTAGTTGGAAATGTGGGTTCCAACACAGGAAGTTTGGGGAAATGCAGTTCAGTCCAGAGCAACTGTCCTTTGGCAGTATCACACAGTCTTGACTGTACTATACTGACTATACTATAGCTGTATAGTAAAGTTTGAGTTCTTCAACTTTGCTCATCATTTAAAAATCAGTTTTTAATATTCTGGATTTTTTGCATTTCCATATAAATATTAGGATCAATTTTCCTATTTCTGCAAGTAATCCAGCTGGAACTTTGTTGAAGAGTACATACACGGAACTGAATCTGTAGTTTAACTTGGGAGTATTGCCATTTTATTGGCATTGAGGCTTGAAGGCTGGGGAGTATCTCAGTGGTAGAGTAAGCTTATCTAGCATACTAAGACCTGGCTTTGATCCCAGTACTAGTTAAAAAAAAATTATGTCTTCCAACCTATAAATACAGATTTCATTTCCACATGTTTAAGTAATTTTCTTTACAACATTTTATTTTCTTGTCATATTTTTTTACTTTATTATTTTTATTTTATGTGTGTGTATTGCCTGCACATAGGTTAAGTGCACCCATGTCATGCAATGCCTGTGGAGGTCAGAAGAGGCTGTCGGATCCCCTGGAACTGGAGTTACGGACAGTTGTTAGCTGCCATGTGGGTGCTGGGATTCAAACCTGAGTCTTCTGCAAGATCAACCAGTGTTCTTAACTCCAGCCCAATTATTGTCTTATATTTTTATATATTTTTAGACATGTTCTCATATACCCTGGCTGGACTTCAAACTCGTAATCTTCCTGCCTAGCCTCCCAAATGCTAGTATTGGGAGTAGGAACCACGATGATTGGCTCTTATATATTCTTATATATATTCTGTGCTGGATAGCTTCAGTTGTCAACCTGACACACATGGGAAGAAGGAACCTCAACTGGGGAATTAACTTTATAGGAATGGCCTACAGACATGCCTGTGAGGCATTTTCTTGATTGTTGAGTGATACAGGAGTATCCAGCCCACTGTGGTGGTGCCACCCCTGGGCAGTGGTCCTGGGTTGTATATGAAAGAAAGCTGAGCACAGGCCAGAGAAGCAAACCAGTAAACAGTATTCCTCCATGGTCTGTCTCCAGGTTCCTGCTGGGGCTTCCTAGGATGATGGGCCAAATAAACCCTTTCCTCTCCAAGGTGGTTTTAGAATTGCTTTACCACAGTAGTAGAAAACAAACTAAGACACTTTCCAATTATCTTACTGCTTTTGTTGGTACTGTAACACAGATTTTCCTTTTTTTGAGACGGGATTTTGCTCTGTTGCCTAAAGCTAGTCTTGAACTCTTAGGCTCAAATGATCCTCAGCCTTCTGAGTTCCTGGAATTACAAGTGTAAACTACTTCATTTGGTTGCAATTATTTTTTAAATTTCAATTTTGGGTTGTTCTTTACTAAGTAGTTATTTAAAACATTACAAGTTTACTTTTTAGTTCTAATAGTTTTTAATTTAAAACATTCTCCTATTTCTTAAGATTTCCTATGTAAGGGTTGGAGAGATGACTCAGTGGTTAAGAACACTGGTTACTCTTTCAGAGGACCTGAGTTTGATTCCTAGCATCCACATGGCAGTTATAACTCTAGTTCCAGGGGATCCAACACCCTCTTCTGTTCCGAGGGCATTCATTGCACAACATAAGTGCACTCATATACATACACACAGGCAAAACACTCATACACATAAGAATAAAAATAAAAAAATTAAAAAAAAACATGAAAATATTTCCTGTGTAAGATCAGGACATTTGAAATAGGGCTGTCTCACCTCTTCCATATTAACCTGGATTCGTGTTCTTTTTCTTGTACTGTTGTCCTAGCTAGACCCTCTATTCTCGGATTAAGTAGAATTGATACAACAGACCTGCATGCCTTGTTCCTGTCTATGTAGGAAAGTATCCGTTTTCACAGTTAATATATTAGATATGGGGTTTTCATAGATGCTATTCATGAGGTTGAAAAAGTTTCTTTATATTTCTAATTTTTAAACTAGTTTGCCATGGCCAGGTGTGGTGGCACATGCCTTTAATCCCAGCACTCAGGAGGCAGAGACAGGGGGAATCTCTGTGAGTTCAAGGCCAGCCTGGTCTACATAGTGAGTTCCAGGACAGCTGGGGCTACAGGGAGACCCTGTCTCAAAAAGACCAAAAAAAAAAAAAAAAAAAAAAAAAAAAAAAAAAAAAAAAAAAAAAAAAAAAAACATAGTTTGCCATGAAAAAATATTGAATCTTGTCAAAGGGTTTTTTCCTGCATCTACTGAAAAGATTAGGTTTTTTTCCCTTTATGCTGTTAATATGATATACTGATTTTTGTATGTTAAAGCAAATATTATATACCTGAGATAAATTCCACTTACTGTGCAAGTATTATGAAATAATAGTTATCCTTACTAATGTAGCACCTTGTGATATTTTCTGTTTTTATTCTTTTTTCATTTTTAGCATAATTTGTTCTAAATTGATTTTAAAAACATATAAATGAGTCATGAGTCACAGTTTGAAAACTATTGCTACCAGCCAGGGGTATATTAAACATGTTAAGAGAGAGGACAGAACGAACAGTGACTTCATCAAAATGGAACTGGAGTGCTGGAATTCGGTTTTCTGTGTCTGCATCAAACATCCTGGTGCCACAATTTGTTGGCGAGCCACTCTGCAGCCAGCATAGCAGGGGTATGCTTAGAGGACTGGGCAGGGGCTACTTTACAACTCACAAGTAAACAGTGCTTAGCATCTTTATGGTCCATGCCAGTGAATATCACTCTGTGCTATACAGCATACCAACCAGCATAACATGATCCATGGTCTTAAGTATCAAATAGAAATGTACAAAAATGAAGATATAAAGGGCTAGAGATACAGCTCTTGGTAGAGTGATCCTGTATTAGTTACTCTTCTGTTGTGATAAGACACCATAACCAAGGCAACCTAGAAAAGGAAGAGTTTATTTGAGCTTATGGTTCTAGAGAGCTACAGAGTCCATAATGGCGGAGGAGGCATGGTGGGAGAGATGGGCAGACCAGAAAGCCAAGTGGTCACATCTTCACGCAGGCACATGAAGCAGAGACAGGAAATCCAGGAAGACTTAAAACCTCTCCACTGCTTGGCTGCTCTTCCAGAAGATCTGGGTTTGATTCCCAGCACCCACATGGTGGGCTTAACAACTGTCTGTAACTCCAGTTCCAGGGAATCTGACATCCTCTTATTTTTGTGGACAATGCATAACACAGGTACATTTACACTCATACATAAAATAAAAATAATAAATAAAATATTAAAAAAGGAAACTTTTTTGAAGTATGGTGTCCTAGTTTGTTTCTTCATTGCTGTGACAAAACACTCTGACCACTACCAACTTGGGGAGGAAAGGGTTTATTTAGCTTACATATCACAGGTCACAGTTCATCTGGGAGCCCAAGGTAGGAAGGAACTCAGGGCAGGAACCTGGAGGCAGGAGCTGAAGCACAGGCCATGGAGGAAAGCTGCTTACTGGCTTGCTCCCCTGGCCCCTGCTCAGCCTGCTTTCTTATGCAACACAGGCCCACCTGCCCAGGGGTGGCACCACCCACAGTGGGCTGGGCCCTCCCACATCACTCATCAAGAAGATGCCCCTGAGACATGGCCACAGGCCAGTCCAATAGAGGCAATTCCCCAACTGAGGCTCCCTCAACCCAGGTGTGTCAAGTTGACACTAAAGCCATCCAACACATATGGATTCCTATTTCTGTGGCACTTAACAGCTGCTTACTGCACATAATATCCTCACACAGTTATTTATTTTTATTTTATGTATATGAGTTATGTCTGCATGTATGTAAATGCACACATGTTGTGCAGTGCCTGCAGAAGACAGAAGAAGGTGTTGAATTCCCTGGAATTGAAGTTATAGATGATTGTTAGCCACCATGTGAGTGCTGCGAACTGAACCTGAGTCTTCTGTAAGAAGAGTCAGCGCTCTTTTTTTTTTGGATTTTTAAAGACAGGGTCTCCCTGTAGCCCCAGCTGGCCTAGAACTCAGTATGTAGACCAGGTTGGCCTTAAACTCACAGAAATCCACCTGCTGGGCCTAAAGCCATGTACCACTACGCCCAGTCAGCAGTCAGTGCTCTTAATTGCTGAGCCATCCCTCCAGCTCCACCTCCCCCATGCAACATTTTTTTTTTTTCCGGTCTTCTTTGAGACATGGTCTCCCTATAGCCCCAGCTGTCCTGGAACTCACTATGTAGACCAGGCTGGCCTTGAACTCACAGAGATCCACCTGCCTCTGCCTCCCCAGTGCTGGGATTAAAGGCATGTGCCACCACGCCCAGCTACCCCATGCAAATTTTTAATTTAATTTAATATGTGGCCTCACTGTATTACACAGCATGGTCTTGAACTTATGAAATGAGCCTCCTGCCTCACCCTCCCAAGCAGCTGGGACTGCTATCAATGCAATTTGGGACTATGTGGTGGTAAACTCTCAAATTTAACATGAGGCATTATTACATTTATTTGGATATACCAAAACTGCTTGCAGTTCAATGAGTTGCTGACAAAAGTACTTGTCAAGATACAGAAGTATTTAGAAAGTCCTGTCTATTCCTTTCTAGTCAGTCTCTTCCTAAGTTCCAAGGAAACCACTATTTTTATTTATATTTTGATAGATTAGCCAAGCCTTCATATTTATGGAATTAAAAAATGTTTTTAAAAGACAAGTTTCACAATGAAGCCAGGCTGGCCTGGAGCTCACTAGTCGTCTAGTCTGTGTGTTTCAGGATGGCCTCAAACACATGATGGACTCTCCTATTTCAGCTTCCCAGTGCTGGGATTACAGGCACAAGCCATGCCAGGCTTGGGATTCTATTTTGTGTTTGTCTTCTTTCACTCAATGTATTTTTGTGATTTATCCACATTAGAGTGCTTGTCAACAGTGTTTAAATATTCACGAGAATCTACTTGATGAATATATCACAACTTACAAATTCTTCTGGTGATGACTATTTGGGATGTTTCTGACTTTTTGCTATTTTTAATAAACAAGTCATTAACACTAACTTGGCAATTTTTTTTTCTGTTCCTTAAGAGGATTTAAAAATTTGAACTATAATGCCAGGCATGGTGGCACACACCTTTAGACCCAGCACTCAGAAGGCAGAGGTAGGCAGCTCTCTGTGAGTGTGAGGCCAGCCTGGTCTACATAGTGAGTTCCAGGATAGCTGGGGCTACAGGGAGACCCTGTCTCAACAAGACCAAAAAAAAAAAAAAAAAATTCCTTTATAATACTAACCCATGGTTGTGTAGGAATTTCCTCCAAGATAAAACATTCCACCTTGGAAGGAAGCTCCTTAAAACACAGGATGTTCAAAAGGGAGGTAAAAACTATTCCATCCTGTAGTGAAGCTCCTTGAGCTCAGGAAGTAGATAATTCAAAAGCTTCAGGAAGTCTCTGAAGTTGACCAGATTCACTAGGCCCTAACCTCCCCCAAGCATAAATAAGCAGTGAAGACTGATGGGAGAGACAAACTGAGCTGCCTAGAAGAGGCTCAGATGAGCCAAGCTGCCTAGAAGAGGCTCAAACCAACTCATCAGCCTGGGAAAGACACTCTCCAACTTGTTGATCGGCCTGCAGGTTGTGCAGTGCACTCCAGGTTTCCAGATGTCTTGAGGTGTTATCCAGGCTGAGGTGGATTTTTGGTGACACAGCTCTGTTGCTATTAAGTAGCCCCTCACCCATATATTCCTGTAAGTAACCCAAATAAAACTCATTCATTCACCAAGTTGGACTTTGGTAGTATCCTTACTTTGGTAATGTCATTGGTTTCCTATTTAGGGTGAGATATTTGTTCATGTCTCCCTGGGAACTGAGTCACACAAGATCCATAACCATACACAGAGAATTTTTTATTTGAGATAAAGTCTCATTGTGTAGCCTGGGCTGGCAGCCTGGATCTCACTGTGAAGACCAGTCTGGCCTTGAACTCAGAAATCAAGCTGCCTCTGCTTCCTAAGTGCTGGGATTAAAGGCATGTGCCACCACGCCCTCCACAACCATATTTTCTTAAAGACTTTCATTTTTTTACTTATTGTAGTAAAATATGTATAACATAAAACTTACCTTTTAAACAATTTTTAGTAGTATTAAGTATATTTATATTTCTGTTTAGATATTAATTTCTTATGCCAGTATCTCTTTTTTAAAATTTTTATTTCTTATTTTTATATGTATGTGTGTATTGCCTTCATGTAGTTAAGTGCACCTGTGTCGTGCAATGCCTGTGGAGAACAGAAAAGACTGCTGGATCCCCTGGGACTGGAGTTACAGACAATTGTTAGCTGCCATGTGGGTGCTGGGATTCAAATCTGGGTCTTCTCCAAGAAGAACCAGTGTTCTTAACCACTGAGCCATCTCTCCATACTAGTATCTCTTAAACTAGAATTTTTAGAATCATTTACCAGGTTTCAACATTTTTTTTCTCCTTTAAAAAGGATTCACACATCACTCAGATTAGGAATCAATGTAGTGGCTGGAGAGATGGCTTAGCAGTGGTTAAGAACATTTACTGCTCTTGCAGAAGACTGGAGTTCTGTTCCCAGCACTTTCATCAAGCCACTCACAACCACATGTACTGCCAGTTCCAGGGTATCCAGTGCCCTCTCCCCTCTGTGGGTACCTGCACTCACGTGGTGTGCATAAATTCATACCCACACATAAATTTTTTTAAAAATCTTAAAAAAATTATTCTAGGAACTGGTAAAATGGTTTGGTAGGTAATCTGAGTTCAATCTGTGGAACACACATGAAGGTGGAAGGAGAAAACAGATTCCACAATGCTGTCTTCTGACCTGCACACTTGCAGCACATAGGCATGTGCACACACAGAGTAATGATTTTTTAAAAATCTTTAAGAACTGCCTGCCTCTGTCTCCCAAGTGCTGGGACTAAAGGCATGGCCCACCACGCCTGGCTTGCTTTTAAATTATTAAGAAGTAGGTATTAGGAAGTTTTAAATGAACTATTAAAATTTCTTAAAGTCATACATTGTAGACTAAATATAGACGAATTTAATCTAAATAAGAACATCCATTTTGAGTAACAAGACCGAGCATATATATTCACTACATATATACACACATACAGGCCTGACTGGCCTGGAGCTGCTATGTAGACCAGACTAGCCTTGAGCAGAGATGGGCCTGCCTCTGCTTCCCCAGTGCAGGGATTAAAGGCGTGCGCCACCAAGGCCGGCCCTCGACAGATATTTTTAAATACATACAATGTTGCAGGGAATTATGCTAATCACTGTGAATTATCTATAATGTAGCTATTATCACCTCACGTTACCGAAGTTCAAAGTAATGAAGAAACTTAAGAAGGTTGTAACGTGAGCGGGATAGGACTCAAGTCAGGCTCAATCCAAAGGTCCTGCTCCTAAGGATACCGCATACTGCTTCCCAAGTAGCACATTCTATTTTACATTGTTGGTGCCCCCACCTCCCGCCCCCGGGATTCTTTCTGGGAGAATGCCCAAGCCTATTCCCCAACGGAGTGGAACTCTTGTTTCCTAACCAACTTACCACCAGCACGTTCGCCCTCTGGGTAGAATTCTACCCCACCTTCCGCGCCCAGGTCCTTGCAGAGCCTTTTCCCCGTTCCCTGGTGACCTCAGCGGCGCCCCGAGCTCTGCACCTAGGTCGCCGGCAGAGCCTGGTCCCTCACCACCTAGCAGTGGCCAACTCCTCACTCCAGTGATCCCACCGCGTCGCTGCCCCAAACCCCAAACCCTAGTCCCCCCGCAGAACCCCCGGACTCTGAGATCCCTGTGCCCCAGTTGAGAGAGCAAAGCTTCTCAGGGACTCCTTACCGTGATATCGTGGTCGGGTCCCGAGCGACAGCCAACCTCTCCCTACAGTGGCGCCCAACCCACCCATCATCTTTTTCTGCGTCCTAGTGTCTTCCCACAACTTCTCCACCCATCTCCTGGCCGTTTCGGTTCCCGGGTCCCCCAGAAAACTCACGCAGGGCCTCTATTCTGAGTGCCTCCAAGGGTTGGCTCCACACTTTACCTCTCGCTGCCGCGGACTGCGACCTACTACTGTTCAGCGCCGCTGCGCTGGCCAGCCGGGAAGCCGCCCGGGCGAGTGGGCAGCCGAAGCTCCGCCCCTGCATCCCCATTGGCTGCCGTTCTCCGAAGGTCCCGCCCCTCAGGCTCGCAGCCCGCCTCTCCGCCCCGCTTCCCTTGTTTTCATTCCCTCTGTCACACGAGGCAGTGGCAAGCCCGGAGTGGGAGGGGAAAAGTGGAAGAGGGAAGGGGGCGGGAAGAAGGCGGAAAGTGGAAGGCCCCGAGAGCCTCTCTGTCTCCAATTTGGCTCGGTTCTCGACTGCTCCGGGCTGCCGTGGTATTGTGGGATCGCGGCGCCCGTCCCCAGCGCTCGCATCCGCAGGGGAGTCCACTCGAGAGCGCCTCCTGTCGTCCCCAAGGCTGCGCTGCCATTCCTCGGTCCCCCCCCAACTCCTCCCGCCCCCCCATCGCCTCCTCCTCCATCCTCCAGTTCAAAATGGCGACGGCGGCGGCAGCGGTAGCGGTGGCGGCGATGGCTCCTCCGGGCTGCCCGGGTGCGTGCCCCAACTTCGCCGTGGTCTGCTCCTTCTTGGAGCGCTACGGGCCGCTGCTAGACCTGCCCGAGCTGCCGTTCCCGGAGCTGGAGCGGGTGCTGCAGGCGCCGCCGCCGGACGTCGGCCACGGAGAAGGTAAGCGAGCGGCCCGAAAGCCCGGCGGAAAGCGGCCCTGGCGCGCTCCTGCGCCCCGCACTTCCCCGACATCCTGGGGCGGTGCGGCCCGACTCTGCGCCTGGGGCTCGGCTCCGCCGGATTTGCCCGCTCCGTGTCGCCCGCGGGGGTCCTAGGCGCTGGGGAGGCGGGGCGGAGGCCCCCTCGGGCCGCCGAGCTCCGCGAGGACAGTGGTGGAGGCGTCGCGGGCCCGGAGTCGGGGCCCGGGAGGGGGCATTGTGCGGGGCGGACGCTCCGGGGCCCGCTCCCCGAGCGCCGTGGTCGGCCCCCCAGCCCTGCTCCCTTTGGGTGGCGGGGGAAGGGGAGCGCAGGTTCCGGCCAGCTTTGCGCTTTTCTCCTCCCCTCCTCCCACCAGTCCCCCCCCCGCGGTCTCCGGGGAGGCTGGGCCCATCTTCTCCGGTCGCCCCCTCTGCTCACTCCACCTGAGTGGGCGGGGGCCGGCGGACACTTTCTCTCCTCCTCTCTCCTCTCTCTCCTCTCTCCTCTCTCCTCTCTCTCTCTCT
>NW_008347536.1:11976656-11992467 GCF_000622305.1 Nannospalax galili
CTCTCCCCCTCCCTCCCTCTCCCTCTCCCTCTCCCCCTCCCTCTCTACCCTCCTCCTCCCTCCCCCCTTCTCTATGTGGGAACTCCCCCGAGAGAGTAGTCTCCTGCCTCTCCCCTTCCCCTCGAGGGCTGGTTCACACCCCCCCCCAATTCCTTCCTCCCAGTGGGAAGGTCTGCTCCTCCAGCCAGGGATGGGGCTCTCCCCCATTCTTGCGGGGGTGGGGGGGTGAAGTCGGTTCAGCTTCTCCACTCTGGGGAGGAGAGGGTTAATTTCGCCTTCTCCATAGTTTTCCTCCTTCTCGCCACCTCCCCCAAAATAATAGAAAAGCATCTCCCCACTTTTCTCAACCCCCCCCCCATCTCGGCACCAGGGTTCAGGGAAAGAAGAAGTCGATCTCCCATTTGCAGGGTGGGGTGGGGTGGTTAGTCTGTAGGCTGGAGGAGGGGCTCTGACGGCGGGGGAAACAGTTGAAGAAGGTGCTTGTTGCTCATGTTTCTCTCTCTGGTGCCGCTGGTCTATTATTGGTGTTCGCAAGTGGTGCTCCTTCCACATAAGGCCACCGCGCGGGTGCAGGGCGCATGCTCTGCCCGGCCCCATTGAAACTTCCTCCTGCTGCTGGTTCTTCTACTGGAGCATCTCCGCGCAGTGCCTCCTGGTTGCAGCCCTCACACTGAGCGCTAATACTCTCCCCTCATTAATCCCGACCCATGCCGCTCCTTTTCTGGCATTTTATTTCCCTTAGAGAAGGTTTATTTGGGTACTCTGAACATTGCCTTTGTCTGGGTACAGCCTTTAGTGAAGAACCATTTTCCAAATGGGCTTAAAAAAAATAAAATTTGTAGGTGACCAGGGTGGCCTGGGAACAGACACGATGGCTATTTCCTAAGAAATCAAACTCTTCTTCTATTCTCTATTGAAATGAAGAAGTTCTCAATAATGATGTACTTACATGGCTAGGAAAAGGGCCAAGTGTGAAGTTCTCAAAAGTATTACCTGCAGAGAAAATGTCTGATGTACGGCTAACCGTACAGCAGTAAAGAAGAGTCCTGTATCTCTCTTACTGGTCCACATTTCTTCTTCTCTCTGGCTTATAAAAGGCCAATTTTTACAATATGGAAGAGAAGGGTGAGTAATTATATTAAGACCCTGCAGAATTTCTTTAAACATTAAACTTCCAGTGTAGTAATTTTTTTTAACTTAAAAAAATTTATTATTTTTATTCTATGTGTATGTGTGTATTGCGTGCATGTAAGTAAGTGCACCTGTATTGTGCAGTGCCTGGGGAAGACAGAAGAGACTGTCGGATCCCCTGGGACTGGAGTTACGGACAGTTGTTAGCTGCCATGTGGGTGCTAGGATTCGAACTCAGGTCTTCGGCAAGAACAACCAGTGTTCTTAACCCCTGAGCCATCTCTCCAGCCCCAGTGTAGTAACTTAATATCAAATTGTATTTGCATTCTTGTTTTGAAGGAAATAGTTACTGTGAACTAGGATGCCTTCAGTTACTTTTAGGATACTTTAGGGAATAGTTTGTCAGAGAGAAAATGGGAGAATTTGGGGGGAAAGTGGTGGTAAATTGATTTTAGAATTTACTTGGCCCAAATTAAGAGGCAGATATAGGCTTTCCCGGGTGGCATTGCATTTTGGGTAGTGTATAAGCTTGCTTGTTTCTACATTCTTTTTAAATACTTTGACCAGTGCACTTAGTTTGTATTAGTACTGGAAGACTTTTTTTTTTTGCTATTTCTAGTGTTGAGCTAAGCAAAAATGGGAATTAAGTTGGGTTAAGAGGACTCTTTTAGCTCAGCCACAGCATTACCATTGATATAGTTGCTAAGGGGACTGATAATAGATTCTGTCATGATGATGTAAGAATAATTATTAATTAATGTTATACAGTTCAAGAGACATGGATGGCCAATGACTCTGAAGGTGAAAGTTTTTACTGTGCAGGAAAAAGATTTTTCAGAACTTTGATGATGGCTCAGCCTACTTAAAATAGTTCAGGTAATAAGACTTAAACTGAGACTTTTGGGAAAGGAGTTGTGGTGTGCTAGAAAGAGTTCAAACTGCTGGGCATGTTGGTGCACATCTTTAATCCCAGCACTCCAGAGGCAGAGACAGGCGAATCTGAGTTTAAGGCCAGCCTGGTCTACATAGTGAGTTCCAGGCTGGCTGGGCCTACAGAGAGACCCTGTCTCAAAAAAGGGTTGAAAATACAGATTTTAGTGTTGAGCAACATAATATATATAGGTTGTAGGGCCAACTGTTTTCATTTATATGGACCTCAGTTTCTTTGGTAAATAGAGATAATAGCTAAGGAACAGTGCTTCAAAAATCCTTTCATAGACCAGGTAGTACAAATATTGTTCTATTTCTTTTTTTTTTTTTTTTTTCTGTCTTTTTGATGCAGGGTCTCCCTGTAGCCCCAGCTTTCCTGGAACTATTTCCAATTTTATTAAAGATGTTTTTCAGATAAAAGGTACACTAATACATTTGTAATTAAATTAAAAATTTTGGTGAGTTGTGACTGAGTTGAGGGTGGGAATCTGCGTCATAATCAAGTGAGTTTTGCTCTATATTAATTTAATTACTTTAAGAAAGCAGTTCTAGCTGGGCTTGGTGGCACACATCTTTAATCTCAGCACTCAGGAGGCAGAGGCAGGTGGATTTCTGTGAGATGGAGGCCAACCTGGTCTTCATGAGTTGTAGGCCAGCTGGGACTACAGGGAGACCCAGTCTCAAAAAACAAACAAACAAAAAAGTGACATGTACCTTCTAATGACATCATAGTATGGAGTAATAATGTTATAGTGTAGCAGTGTTAGAACTTATACTGTGTTTGGCTTAATTTTTGTATACCATTAAACAAGATGGTGTCACTGTGTAGCTAGTCTTAAATTTCTGTGTAGCTCAGGCTACCTTTGAACTCTACATAGCCCAGGGTAGCGTTGAACTCCATGCTCCTTCTGCCTCAGTTTCCCGAGTTCTGGAAAGGCAGGCACTTGCGTGTTTTTCTCTTTCAGTACTGGGACTTCCAAACCAGGGCTTTCTGCCTGGCAGGTAAATATTCTACCACTGAGCAACCTCCCTAGCTGGAGGTTGCTGCATGCAATCATACTCATTTGTGCTTGTATTTAATTATTTTAGGTTCAACTGTGCAGTCAAAATGTCAAGTATAAAAGGATATACGTTTTATGTTTAAATGAGATTGTGATTATAACTGAATGTTCTCTCTTCCTAGTGCTTAATTGAATTGTGTGATAGTACTTTATGGGGTGCATTTGATGAGCTACAAAAGATGACTACTGTAACTGGTGATACTGTCTCTTAATTTAAACATGATTTCAGCAAGTGCATGTACCACATGGGTTTGTAATGTTAAGCCATTGGGGGTGACAGTACTGGACCAAGAGCCTGTCTTCACTGAAAATTTCCAGTCTTGGCTTTTTTGAGTTTGAAGAAATAAGTATTCTTCAGAGCGCTTATTAGAAGAATGTTTCTTCTCCATCATTTTTGGTATGTCCAGAGTTGAGGTAACCAAAAGTTACAAACGTAGAGAAGGGTGGTTGTTAGCATTGTCATAGGATAGGAGGTAATTGGGACAAAAGCACTTTTGGCTAAAGTGGACTTGTTAATGCATAGTGGCCTAGTTTTTTAGTTATTCAGAAGTTCGCTGTGAAATTTGCTGTTGAAAGTTTTAGAGGCTGGCTCAGTGCCTGATGACCTGAGTTTATATTCCCAGCACCCACATAAAAGCAAGGAGTGGTGGTGGTCATCTGTAATCTCAGTGCTGAGGAAGGGTGGGGACCATTCAGCCTATTGAGCTCAATAGGTCTTGTCTCAAAAAATAAGGTGGAGGGTTGGGAGTATGCCATTAGTCCCAGCACTCGGGAGGCAGAGGCAGGCAGATCTCTGTGAGTTCAAGGCCAGCCTTGTCTACATAGTGGGTTCCAGGTCAGCTGGGGCTACAGAGAGACCCTGTCTCAAAACATAAATAAATAAATAAATAAATAAATAAATAAATAAATAAATAAATGTTAAATAAGGAGAGTAATAGAGAAAATAGCAGAAGTTGACCTCTGGCCTGCTGCAGGTATACAGGTGAGCACAACTCCCCACCCCCAGGTAGACCACCATTTAAAAAGGTAAGCATTTATTAGCTACTTCATTAATTTACTATGGACCATCTGTTGCATGGTAATTCTAGCAAATATTGTAAGGACTTAGAAGAAAATAAAAGCATCAGAAATGGGTCAATTTTAAGGAATTTTCTGTCTAGTAAGAAATAGCTAAACTGACCTTGAGCTACCTGTGACCCTTCAAATCCCTCTGGGATTTTATTAAGTGTAGGATTAGTATCTGCATTCTAGACTACAAATTATGGAGTGCAGTTAGCCCTGTGTCAAGTTTATGGTGAGATGAACTACATTCATTGTGGAAAAATAAGAGTAGTTCAAGCCTGGGGCTGGAGAGATGGCTCAGTTAAGAGCACTGGTTGTTCTTGCAGAAGACCTGGGTTTGAATCCCAGCACCCACATGGCAGCTAACAACTGTCTGTAACTCCGGTTCCAGGGGATCTGACAGCTTCTTCTGTCCTCCGCTGGTATTGCACGACTTGGGTGCACTTACCTACATGCAGGCAGTACACACATACACAGAAAAATAATAAATAAAATATTTTTAAAAAAGTAATTCAAGCCCAAAGTACATTTAACTTGAGTCATGTCTTCAAGGAAGGTATTTATGTATGTAGATTTAAGAAAAAAATTTATTTGACTCTCTGCTTGATGGATAGTCTTGATTTATTTTGCTTTTTTCTCTCCTTTATTGAACTATGAGGTAGATGCCATTACAGAAGGTCTTAGGATGCTTTATTTTATTTTATTTTATTTTATTGTTTTTATTTTATATGTACGAGTGTATTGCCTGCACGTATGTAAGTGCACTTGTGCCACACAATGCCCACGAAGGTCTGAGGAAGGTGTTGGATTCCCTTGGAACTGGAGTTACAGATGATTGTTAGCCATCACGTGGGTGCTGGAGACTGAATGCTGGGTCCTCTGGAAGAACAACCAGTGCTCTTAACCCTGAACCATCTCTCCAGTGCAGATGCTTTCATTTTTCTGTTCCTGTTAATACTTGTATAATATCAAATACTATTGGGAAAATGATCTTAGTCTTCATTTAAGAAATTATTTTTTGCCGGGTCTGGTGGCACATGCCTTTAATCCCAGCACTAGGGAAGCAAGTGGATTTCTGAGCTCGGGCCAGCCAGGGCCACATAGCGAGACCCTGTCTCCAAAAAGAAAAGTTATTTCTTTTGGTAAGTGGTCTGATTGCCCACTATGAGCCAGGTGTGAATGTATGGTTGAATATATTATTAAGCCACATAAGTGATATCCTTGTCCTCATTAAACTTATAGTCTTAACAGTGAAGACAGACAATGGAACCCTAAGATTTAAAAACTAGTGTTATATAAACAAGCATAATGTAAAGTCCTTAAGTTTTAAAATGATCACTCACTTTTTGTACATGTATATGCATGTATTGCCTGCATGTATGTAAGTGCACCCATGCCATGCAGTGCCTGAGAAGAGGCAGGAAAGGGCATCGGATTCCCCTGGAACTGGAGTCACAGATGGTTGCTAGCTGCCTTGTGGGTGCTGGAAATCGAACCTGGATCCTCTGCAAGAACAGCCGGTGCTTTTAACCACTGAGCCATTTCTTCAGCCCCCAGGCACACTATCTTGCCTTGCCTTTCCTCTCTGCCTCAGTTTCCTAAACCTCAAGGCCAAAGTTATACCACCTGTACCATGTGAAAGGATTGCTTCTCTCATTTGAGCACCTTCTCTTAGTGCCTGTTAGTTCTTGTGTGTCTTGTATTGGAACAAAGTGTGAGGGAGAAGGGAAACACTGAAATTCAAAAAGCATATGCTTTAGGTTTTTGAGTTACTAAGTAATTAAAGCCTAAATAAGGTTTTACTGACTTCAACAGTAATAAACTTGTTAGAAACTTCAAACATTATCAAATGGTTATTTACTTCACTTAGTCTTAAAAACGAGCAAATGTAATGAGCAAATGCCTACTTTACAAAAACTTATTCCTTTTATCTTGAGTTTAAGGATGTGTGACTACCAGTTGAGTCATGATAACAATTCATCTGTATGTGTGCATGCTTGCTTATGTGCTTTTATGGATGACAAATGGCAGTGTTAGCTTATTTTCTCTTAATCAGTTAATACAGATTTTGCAGTACCTTTTGCTTCAAATTTTGCTCAGAATCAAGAATTAAGTAAATTTTAGTGCTCACTTTAAAATACCATGTAAACTAGGTGTGGTGGTGCATTCCCTTAATGCCAGCACCTAGGAGGCAGAGGCAAGTGGCTCTCTGAGATCAAGGCCAGTCTGGTCTACATAGCAAGTTCCAGGCCACCTGGGGCTAAAGGAGACTCTATCTCAAAACAAAAACAACAAAAAACATGTAAATTTGGTTTCTCAAATAAGTTTAATTTTAATGGTAAATTTGTCACGTTTAACTATTTAAGATTAATTGTGTGTACGTGTCATGTGTGCACCACAACTCTCTTAAAGGTCAGAGTACAACCTACTGGAGTACAGACTCTCCTTCTGTCATATGAGTTCCAGGATTGAACTAGGTTTTCAGCCTTGGCAAAAGTGCCTTTACCCTCTGAGCCATCTTGCTAACCCTTAAACTTTTTATTTTTATTTTTAAATTTTATGTGTATGGGTGTTTTGCTTGCATGTGTATTAGCACACCTGTGCATGCAATATGGAGGCCATTAAAGGGTGTTAGATTCCCTGGAACTGGAGGTACAGATGGTTTGTTACCCATTCTGTCAGTACTAGGAATCGAATCCTAGTCCTCTGCTAAAGCAGCCAGTGCTTTTAACCATTGAGCCAGCTCTCCAGCCCTTCTCATTAAACTTAAAACAAAACCCCTTATTTGTGGACCTGTAAATGGAACCCAGGACCTTTTCCCCATGCTTGGTATATAGTTTATCATTGAGATACATCTGGAGCCTGTTCTGTTTAGTAAAAGTACACAGAAGAGGCTGGGTGTGGTGGTGCACGCCTTTAATCCCAGCACTCAGGAGGCAGAGGCAGGTGGATCTCTGAATTCAAGGCCAGTTTGGTCTACAAAGTGAGTTCCAGGCCAGCTGGGGCTACAGGGAGACCCTGTCTCAAAAAGACAAAAAAAAAAAAAAGTACACAGAAGAGAGGTGTGGAACAGAGGTGGGGTGGGGTGAGGTAAGTAGTTGCAATAGGTATCACCTTACCAGTTTAGGTGACAAAAATACCCCAGCAAACAACTTGAAAGGCAGAAAGATTATTTTGGCGCACAGTTTGAAAGGTTTAAATCCATAGTCGGCTTGCTTCAGAGGACTGTAGGGGAGCAAAGTTGCTCATTTGGTGGCAGCCAGGAAAGAGGGATGTGGTAAAGAGGGGATGGGAATCCGAAGGCCTAACCTGGGCTCAAGATTCATCCCTTAAAGACCTAGTGATCTACTTCTTTCAGCCCTACCCCAGTTCCTGATGGTCCATTCAGCTATGAACTCATTGATGGGTTAATCTGTGAGTTAGTATCCTCATGATCCAGTCACCTCTCAATAGCATCACCAGCTAAAGATCAGCTTTTCAACGTAGCTTTTCAACATAGCTTTTCAGGAGGATACTTTATATCCAAACCGTAACACAGGGCAAGTTAACAGAAAACAAAAATGGTGCTTAGGAACATGTTTGCCCTAAACTGGGGTGACCTTTTCAGCCTAAGAACATAGGGTCTGGAAGTGCATGATAGAGTAGTAGTGCTGAATTAACTGAATTAACGGAAGAAAGGAAAGGATGAGGGAAGAACTTAACACATGCCTCCCAGCAGACAGACCAGGTTTCAGCCTTGTGTATTTGCACAAAGTTTGCTTGGATAGTAAAATAAAGAACACATGGGCTCATATAAGTGAAGTTTAAGAAGGTATTGAGAGGGGCACTGGCTTCTTGTGCACCACGTTCCCAACACCCACATGGCCGCAGCAAAACACTCATACACTTTATTTTTATTTATTTATTTATTTATTTATTTATTTATTTATTTATTTATTTATTTATTGGTCTTTTTGAGACAGGGTCTCCCTATAGCCCCAGCTGGCCTGGAACTCACTGTGTAGACCACGCTGGCCTGGAACTCAGAGATCCGTCTGCCTCTGCCTCCCGAGTGCTGGGACTAAAGGCATGTGCCACCATGCCCAGCTCTTAAACTTAATTTTTTAAAAAATGAAATAAAAGCAAGCATTCAGAGCTAGTGATGTAGCTTGGGGGTTTAACAGCTGCCTAGCTTGTGTAAGGCTCTGGCTTCATTCATCAGCACCACAAAACAACACAACAGGACTCATTTTTAAGTCAGGCATGGTTACTTAATGGTAGTAATCCTGGCACTCAGGAGGTGGAGGCAGGAGGATCAGGATTTCAAGGCTAGTCCCAGCTGTATAGCAGATTTGAATCCAGCCTGGGCTCCATTAAGACTTTGCCTGGAAGGAAACATTTAGAGTGAAAGTTGAGTCTGTATTTACTGTAGATTTTAAACCTTTTTTTCCTATTTTAATACATGTTTATATTAGTTATTTTTTCAAAGATAGGATTATAGTCTTCCTGTTTGATTTTTCTTTTTACATTTTATTTTCTATATTACATATTTCTTTATTCATCACCAAAGATTACTTAACAGTAGTTTCCTAGAGGCTTTCTAAAAGGGAACTTGAGTTGTTACTCTTATATTTAATCATGACTTTCTCAATGCAGTGAATGTTTCCATCATCTGTCCAAGCCATCCAGATTGGAAACCAAGGTCCTGTACTAGATACTAACTCTGACACACTTCTGGTTTGTTATCAAGGCTTGCTGAGCCCATTTCCTCTCTCCCTCCCTCTCTCTTTCTCTAAGACCAAGGTTTCCCTGCAGCCTCAATGGACCTGGAACTTGCTTCGTAGACCACACTGTCCTCTGTTTCAAGAGATCCATCTACCTCTGCCTACCAAGTGCTGGGATTAAAGGCATGTGCCGTCACACCCACATATTTTCTTTTCTTTTTTAAAAATTTAATTATGTGTCTCTGTGTGGGCATATACAAGTGAGTGCCAGTGCCTGTGGAGGCCAGAGGTGTCGGATCTGAAGCTACTGAAGCTAGAGTAGCAGGCAGTTGTGAGCCACCTAACATGGGTGCTGGGAACCAAACTTGGGTCCTCTACAAGAGCAGTACACTTAACTGCTAAACCGTCTCTTCAGCCTCCTGAGCCCGTCTTCTTTAGCCCCTTTTATTTTCAGTCTCAGTCTTCCATTGCTATTGATAATGTTCTCTGAAGATGTGAAAGCTTGTTTTCTTCATGCTTTTCCTTTCATCTCCCTTCCTCTCCAGTCTTCCTTCCCTGCTCATTACTTACCTGTCAGGTCTGCTCTATGAGCATCAAGTACTTCTCTGTTTCCTAGGCTGAATTAATGGCTTCACCTCCTTACCCAACATGTTCTCTGTATAGATTGTCACAGTACTCATGAGCTCTTTTTGCTTACAGTTTAGTAGACAGTAGGAAGGTCCTTGAGAGCAGGGATTCTTATCATTTTAAAAGCTATTTTATTTTTTATGTGTATGAGTGTATTGCCTTGCACGTGTGTAAATGCACCTATGTGGTGCAATGCCCACAGCAGTCAGAGGAGGGCATTGGATCCCCTGGATGTGGAGTTAAGGATGATTGTTAGCCACCATATGGGTGCTGGGTACTGAACCTGGGTCCTCTGCAAGAGCAGCCAGTGCTTTTAACCACTGCACCATCTCTAGCCCTGGGATTCTTACCATTTTAACCCTCTGATGAGTAATCGTGTTTAATAAATGTTGTTTTTCCTAGTTTGTTATAGGGCATGTCCTGCTCTAAAATTTCTTTTTGGAACTAAATTGAATATAAAGTAAACTTTTGCCCTAAACATTTGCTGAGAATATAAGGATGGAATTCTTTCTATTCACAGTAGGAAGTAATTGACATGTTGGTTAGTGGTACCACCGACATTAAACAGATTTTATGTCTTATTTCATTTAGATGTAGCATTGTGATTAATGCATGTAATTGAAAATTAAAGCCTACTCTGATAGTTTAACATAGCTGTGGACAAGCTATAGCCTGTGGGTAGAATCTGGCCCCTCATCTGTTTTTGTAAATAGTTTTACAGCTGTACAGCCATGTTTTTACATTGTCCCCAGGTTCCTTTGGCAGAATTGAGTAATTGTCACAGTACGTAGAACCTGCAAAATAAAGTCATTTACTCTCTGACCTCTTCCAGGAAAAAGATTGCTGATGCCTATTCCAATATGTGAAGAAAGAAACCTATCAGAATATTATTTCTGTTAAAATTAGTATGATACAAACTAAATACATAGTGTCCTGTGAATGAAAATATCAATGAAGCTGGGCGTGGTGGCGCACGCCTTTAATTCCAGCAGAGGCAGGTGGATCTCTGTGAGTTCAAGGCCATCATGGTCTACATAGTGAGTTACAGACCAGCTGGGGTTACAGGGCTACAGGGAGACCCTGTCTCAAAAAGACCAAAAAAGACCTAAAAAAAAAAAAAGATCTCTGAGTTCAAAACCAGCCTAGTCTACATGGTAAGTTCCAGGCCACTCAGGGCAGCATACATAACCTGTCTCAAGAAAAAAAAAACCCAAACCAAAATAACAACAAAAACTTACTTAGAAGGAAAAAAAGTAATTTAAATGAACTTTTAACTTTTTCCAACCATGACCTTTCCCCTTTGAGAAATTTTTATGTAGCCCTGCGTATATATGTATGTAAAATAGCTATACCAGTCCAACATTTATTGATAGTAAGTTTAACTTTGTAATATATAACATTTTATCATAAAAGACAAAGGCAAATTTGCATACTAATGAGATGGATGTTGCTTGTTTTACATGAACTATTAGGTCTTGGCTATTTGATACTGCATAGTGTAGCATCTTTGATTTTTCTGTAGATGGCTACTTTGGTTTTATAACTGTCAATATAGGGATGCCACGTCTATAAATGCTGAGCACAAAGTGGCCGAAGCAGGGTTAGGTTAAGATATTGTTAGAAATTCTGTCCTAATCCCAGCCCAGAATTTAATATGGTGATGCAGGCCTGAAATTCTAGCACTGGGGAGACAGCAAGAGGATTGCCACAAGTTCCCACCAGATCCGTAGGCCAGCCACAGCTACATAGCCAGACTTTGTTTCAAAAACACAGTATTTTGGCTTTATTTAAGCCAAGCTTGGTAATACATACCTTTAATCCCAGCACTCAAGGAGGCAGAGAGACAGATCTTTGTGAGTTAGAGGCAAGTCTGGTCTACATAGTGAGACCCTGTCTCAAAAAGGAAAAAAAAAAGGAAAGAAAAATCTGGGACTGGAAAGATAGTTCAAGGTTAAGGTTAAGAGCCCTGTTGCTCTTTCAGAGGACCTGGGTTCAATTCCTAGCATCCACATGGTGGCTAATAGCTGTCCATAACTCCAGTTACAGGGGAACTTGGAGGTCTTCTGACCTCCGAGGGCATTGCATAACACAGGTGCACTTACATATATGGAGGCAATACGCTCATACACATAAAAGTAATAAAATATTTAGCCAGGTGTAGTGGTGCACACCTGCTGTCTCAGCACTTGGGAGGCAGAGGCAGGCAGATCTCTGTGAGTTCAAGGCCAGCCTGGTCTACATAGTGAGTTTCAGGACAGCTGGGGCTACAGGGAGAACCCTGCTTCAAAAAGACAAATAAATAAATAAATAAATAAACAAATAAACAAATAAACTAATCAAATATAATGGACATCATTTGTTTGTTTGTTCATTTATTTATTGTGGAGCCTTATGCCTGAGAGGTAAATGGTTCCCCAGCCAATCAAGATTAATTTATATTGCTTATACCTGTAATCACAACAGTTGGTAGGCTGAAGTGGGAGAATTGCTCCAAGTTCAAGGCCAGCCTGGCTATAGAGAAAAACCATGTCTTAAAAAGAAAATAAGGGGCTGGAGAGATGGCTCAGCTACTAAGAGCAGAGCTGTTCTTGAAGAGGACCCAAGTTCAGTTCCCAGCACCCATATCAGTCCTCTCATAACTCCCTGTAACTCCAGCCCCAAGGGGATCCAGTGCCCTCTTCTCGCTTCTGTGGGGACTACACTCACATACACATATACACATGTACACATACACACAATTTTTTTTTTTTTTTTGGTCTTTTTGAGACAGGGTCTCCCTGTAGCCCCAGCTGGCCAGGAACTCACTGTGTTTACCAGGCAGGCCTTGAACTCACAGAGATCCGCCTGCCTCTGCCTCCCAAGTGCTGGGACTACAGGCATGCGCCACCACGCCCGGCAACAATTAAAATTTTTTAAAAAATAGAAAATGAAAATATGAGAGGGGTGGAAGGAAGAAGTAGATCCATTATAATTCATCCTTTAAATCTACATCACATGTTCAGATGCACAGATCTTGAATGTTGCTTAAAAATTTTAGGAATTCCAGACTGGAGAGATGGCTCAATGGTTAGGAGCACTGGCTGCTCTTGCAGAGGACCTGGGTTCGATTCCCAGCACTCACATGGTAGCTAACAACCATTTGTAACTCCAGTTCTAGGTGAATCTGACACCGTCTGACCTCCACAGTCATTGCAGGGCACAGGTGCATTTACATGCATGCAGGCAATACACTCATACACATAAAATAAAAATAAGAAATAAAATATTTTTTAAAAAATTTTTGGAATTCTATCCTTGTTACGGAGAAATGAAGAAAATTGTTCTGTTGCTATGAAAAGTAAACTGTATTAAAATATGAATTGTTTCCTTTTGGTCATTTATAGCAAGGCACATTAGATCTTTGATCTCTGAGAAAGACAAAATAAAAGGTAGAGTTCTGTGACCACCATGGCTTCCTGTCCACAGTCAGCTTCTGGACCACAGAAGCAGGGGGAGGGAGCCTAGTGAGAATCTGGAAGCCTCACTCATTTGAGGAAGCAGCCATTGGATTTGGACAGGCTTTTTTTGTAGCTACAAGTTGTGAGGCCAAGTTCTGAAAAGGAGGAAGCTATACAGAAAAAAGAACTTTACATATTTCTATGGGCTTAACCTTGAGTGTTTACTGAATTCTGGGGCGGGGTATGTGCTGACACATACAAGGCTGACCAGTGGGATGAATTAGAACATTTCTACAGCTTCCACTGAGGGTGTCTGAATTCTAGCCAGAGCGAAGGAATCTTTGTAGCCCACAGGACACTCAGTGGATAACCGAGAGGGCTTATTGTAGAACTGGCAGGAAAAAAATAATAAAAAAACAACAAACAAAACAGATCTGCAGGTAACTGCTTGCCAGGACAAAACTCAACTCTCTTCTATAGAATGATTACAAAATCCAGACACTCAAAGCATGGATGGAATATTTTCTGGCATCCAAACAGAAATTACTAGACATATTGAGAAAAATCAGTCCAAAGAAATACTTCAGAAATTACAAATGCTGCAGCTAGTACCTTAAAACAGCTCTTATAATAAAGCCATGTATAGTGGCACACATCTGTAATCCCGGGTACTTGGGAGGTTAGAGCAGGAGGATTGAGATATTAAAGTCAGTCTGAGTTACACATGGAAATCCTGTCTCAAAAACAAAGCAGCAGAACGGTCTGGAGAAATGGCTCACTGGTTAAGAGCACTTGCTGCTCTTCTAGCTAGTTCAGTTCCCAGCACCCATATTAGGTGGTTTGCAATTGCCTGTAACTCGGAATCCAGCATACTCTTCCTGGCTTCTTTGGGCATCTGCATGTATACATACACACAGACACATATATATGTATATATGTGTGTGTGTATATATATATGTATAAAATCTCCACCACCCCGAACCTTTCCATGTGTCCCTAGATCATCCCCTCTTTTTGAGACAGGGTCTCCCTGTAGTCCCAGCTGTCCTGGAACTCCCTGTGTAGACCTGGCTGGCCTTGAACTCACAGAAATCTGCCTGCCTTTGCCTCCCGAGCGCTGGGATTAAAGGCGTTTGCCACCATACCCTGCTCACATACATATAATATTTAATAAAAGTATTTAAAGAAAAAATACAAGCATAACAAGAGATGTAAAAGGTACCAAATGAAATCCTAGTGATGACAAATAACATTTAAAATAAAACAAGGGATGCTGGAGAGATGGCTCAGCTTGGTTAAGAACACTGGTTGTTCTTGCCGAAGACCCGGGTTCGTATCCCAGCACCCACATGACAGCTAAC
Organism: Nannospalax galili; assembly: GCF_000622305.1. Classification (NCBI taxonomy): domain Eukaryota; kingdom Metazoa; phylum Chordata; class Mammalia; order Rodentia; family Spalacidae; genus Nannospalax; species Nannospalax galili. Next base: position 11,990,969 of record NW_008347536.1, read on the forward strand.
AACTGTCCATAACTCCAGTCCCAGGGGATCTGACAGCCTCTTCTGACCTCCGCAGGCATTGCACGACATGGGTGCATTGACCTACATGCAGGCAATGTACTCATACACATAAAATTAAAAGTTAAAAAAAAGACCCATTAGGTACTTTGAGGGGCTTCTCAGTGGGGAAAAGACACCAAACCTGCTGCCAACATCACTGCCATTTCTCATATGCTGCTGAAGGGGGCAAAAATAAGGTCATTTGATTTGTTTAAAAAAAAAAAATACTGAATAGAAAAAGAAAAAAAAAAGGCTGCCAACATATACTTTTATGTTTAGCAAAATATTCTTCAAAAACAGTGGGGAAATAACCTTAGACAAATAAAACTGCTCGTTGTAAGCTAGCTTGCCTCCACTGTAAGAAACATCTTCATGCTGGGCGTGGTGGTACACTTCAAGGAGTTGAAGAGCTGGCGAACATGCAAATAAATACAAAATGGCACTTTCCTTGATCTCAAACCTTTATTTTTTAAAATACTTATTTTTATTTTATGTGTATGAGTGTATTGCCTGCATGTATGTAAGTGCACCCATGTGCAATGCCCTTGAAGGTTAGAAGAGAGTGTTGAATCTTCTGGAACTGGAGTTACCGATGGAGTTCGCTACCATGTGGGTGCTGGGAATCGAACCTGGGTCGTCTCAGTGAGTAGCCAGTGCTCTTAACCGCTGAGCCATCTCTCCATACCTGATCTGTCTCTTTTTTTTTTTTTTTGAGATAGGGTCTCCCTGTAGCTTGGCTGTCCTGGAACTCACTATGTAGACCAGGCTGGCCTTGAACTCACAGAGATCCACCTGCCTCTGCCTCCTGAGTGCTGGGATTAAAGCCGTGGTAAAAAATTTATGTATTGCAATTTACACAAAATACACAGAAACAAAATATATGAGAACTGTAGCACAGAAGATAAGCACATGGAGATGCAAGTTTAGTGTTGCAGGGGCATGGTTACTCTGCATGTGAAGAGGCAGAGTGTTATATTGTTCTTTATAATATTATTTATATTTATTATTTATATTGCAGGGGAGTATTACCCTAAATGTGATGGGGCAGAATGTTATTTAATGGCGCAGTAGTGAGCTAAAGATTAGCCTTCAACAGCCACTAAAAAAGGGTGGGGCTGCAGGGCAGTGGGGAGAGCCCTTGTTTAGCATGTGCAGAGCCCTGATACAACCCGAAGTCCTGTAGAGGAAAAAAGAAAGGAAAGAAGTTACCTTTTTGTGGTTTTTTTGAGACGGTCTCCCTGTAGCCCCAGTTGGCCTAGAACTTGCTATGTAGACCAGGCTGGCTTGGAACTCACAGAGATCTGCCTGCCCGAGTGCTGGGACCACAGGTGTGTATCACCAGACCCGGCAATTAGAGTACATTTCAATGATATAATACAGAAGGCTAGGCGTGGTGGCACACACCTTTAACCCAGCACTTGGGAGGCAGAGGCAGGAAGATCTCTGTGAGTTCAAGGCCA
>NW_008347536.1:11992577-12021148 GCF_000622305.1 Nannospalax galili
TATGCAAAATAAATAATAGATTGTAGATGTAAATTCACTCTATCCGTTACTTATTAGATATCGTGAAGGTTAGCAAACCTTATCAGATACTAAATAGTATTTTAGGTGGTTTTAGTGGAAATCTATCTGTTGAGGCTGTTCTGCCAGTATAGAAGTAGCTGGAGGCATGACAGTGAATAAGCACAGCTGTAGTCCAGTAGAACTTTATAGACAGTAAAATGTGAATTTCGTGAAATTATCATGTATCACAAAAAACTCTTTCCTTTGCTTGTTTTTCCACCCAGCCTTTTAAAACTGAAAGCATTCTTAGCTCAGAGGCTTGTGAAAGGAGTGAGAGATACATTTGCCCTGTGTGTACCTTTTCACTAATCTTTGGTCCAAACCTTCTTTCTTCAATGTTACCACCAGCCATGTATGGTATTTGAATGATAATTAGATGAATTAAATAAAAGATAGAGGTTGCCAGAGTGAATAGGGAAAGCAAGACCTAAGTATATAAGGTCAACTTTATACATAAAGGTGCAGATTAAAAGAAAAATGAGGGCTGGAGAGATGGCTCAGTGGTTAAGAACACTGATTGTTCTTGCAGAAGACCCAGGTTTGAATCCCAGCACCCACATGGCAGCTAACAACTGTCTGTAACTCCAGTCCCAGGGCATTTGACAGCCTGTTCTGACCTCTGGGGGCATTGCACGACATGCAGGCATTACATGCATACACATAAAAATAAATAAAATTTTAAAAAATTATTCAAAAAATGATACATGTACAAGTCTCTGAATTTAGTCCTTAACACTGCAAGAAAAAAAAAATAAAATGGAATGTTCAGAAAAAGGAATGTTATACAGATGGGGTATTATAATTCTAGAGGATAATTATCACTGTTTTTCCCTAATAGCAGAGCTTTAAAGTATATTAACCAGGGCTGGAGAGATGGCTCAGCAGTTAAGAGCACTCTCTGCTCTTGCAGAGGACCTGGGTTCGATTCCCAGCACCCACATTGCGGCTACAAACCATCCTTAACTCCAGTTCCAGGGGAATCCGAAGCCCTCTTCTGACCTCCGCAGCATTGCACGACAGAGGTGCACTCACATACATGCAGGCAATACACTCATACACATAAAATAAAAATAATAAAATATTTTTTAAAAAAGACACAGACGAATAGAGAAGTCATGGCTAATGCTGTCATTACCGCCCGCCCTTTTTTTTTTCTCACTATGTAGCTCTAACTACCCTGAAACTCACTATGTAAACCAGACTGGCCCCAAACACATAGAGATCCACCTGCCTCTGACTTCCAAGTACTGGAAGTAAAGTCCTATGCCACTAGGGCTGGAGTCACACTTTAAAGTGACTGGCAATACCCTTGGTGCTGATGGCCACTGTCCTAGGTGCTGAAGACACCTGTTTCCTATGGGATACGTGTAATCACAGGAATGTAGTATCTTTTGATGAATAAGGACAAAGCAGGATCATTTTTGGATTCCAGGATGAGATACTTTATCCTGATAAGGTGAGGTAAAAGATTTCCCAAGGGAGCAGTATGGGTATGGAGGAAGCTGCACGTGTTGAGCTGGAAGCTAGAAACAGTATGGGGAGTTTGGGAGTGCCAGGAAGTTGCAGACACATTTGCTGATTCTAAACGAAAACTAGCAACTAGTACTCTGAACTTGTTTGAGGAAAAGTAGCAGTATTTGTGAAGCCCTCTGGCAGTCTTGTCTGTTACCTGAATATATTCCTTCTCTAGCACAGTGGGACAGTGACAGTGTACTCATTGAAGCGTAGGGCTAGATAACCTAGGGGACAAAAGAAGTGAAATCCTAAAATAGAACAGGCTTTCAAGGAAACAGCAGAACATCAAAGCATGTTAAGGAATCCAAATAGAAATAAAGATGTCAGAAGAGATTTGAAAGATGTTTCAAGAAGGATATGGTCAACAGTGTGACAGTCTACTGGGTTAAGCCAAAGACTACACTGTCCTTTAACTACTAGTTAGATTCTGATGAGTCAGAGCAAATGGACAGTCAAGAAAGTGGAGCCCAGAGAGCTCTGAGAACACGACACGAGGAGCAGGTGGTCCGTGGAGGGCACTTTTTTATATTATTACCATGATAGCTCAAAATTGTTTTCTTTTAAATGTAGAAGCTTGGGCCAACAATGGTCATTATCATCGTGTGTGTGTGTGTGTGTGTGTGTGTGTGTGTGTGTGTGTGTGTGTGTAGGGAGTGGAACCAGGGCCTTGTGCATGCTAGGCAGGTGCCCTGCCACTGAGCTGTACCACTAGTCCCAACAGTTCTTTTATATTCAGTTAGATTAATTAGATTTATGCACCTAAGAACTAAGTAAATACTTAGAGGCTGGAGAGATGCTTGAGGAAAAGTAGTATTTGTGAAGCTATCTGGCAGTCTTGTCTATTACCTGAACATATTCAGGTTAAGAGCAATTCTGCTCTTGCAGAGGACCCTAGTTTAGTTGCCAGCACCCTTGTTATTTAGGTGGCTCAACAGCTGCCTCTAACTCCAGCTCCAGTGGATCTGATGCTCTCTTCTGGCCTCCGAAAGCACCTGCACACATGTAATACACATGCACGCACGCACACGTGCACATGCACAGTTTTTAAAAATCTTTTAAACACCCTTAAATATTTAGACAGTGATACTTCACCATCATGGAAAAGTAAAGAGGAAGATGTTTTCAACACAGCTGTTTAATTTTTTTAAAGTTTTTTTGTGACATGGTCTTCCTATTTGGCTTAGGCTGACTTTGAACTCACTATATAGACCAGGTTGGTCTCAGACTCACAGAAGTCTCTGCCTCTTGAGTGCTGGGCTTTAAAGTGTGTGCCTGGCAATAACTGCTTAATTTTTTTGATTAAAAAAATTGGAACTGGAGAGATGGCTCAGCAGTTAAGAGAACTGGCTACTCTTCCAGAGGACCCAGGTTCAGTTTCCAGCACCCACATGGTGGCTAACAACTGTCCACAACTCCAGTTCCGTGGGATCTGACACCCTCTTCTGACGTCCACAGGCATTGCATGACATAGGTGCACTTACACATATGCAGGGAAAACACTCACGTATATATTCTAATAAAAATAATAAAGGGTTTTTTTTTTTTTTTTTGTCTTTTTGAGACAGGGTCTCCCTGTAGCCCCAGCTGCCCTGGAACTCACTGTGTAGACCAGGCAGGCCTTGAACTCACAGAGATCCACCTGCCTCTGCCTCCCAAGTGCTGGAATTAAAGGTGTGCGCCACCATGCCTGGCCAAGAGGCAGTAATTTTTAACTTTTAGATAATAATAATGATATTATGCTTATTTTATTTCATTTTATTTTACAATTTTTGAGACAGGATCTCATGTAGCATAGGCTGGCCTCAAACTCTGTGGAGCTGAGGGGTGACTTTGAACTTCTAATCCTCTTGCTTCCACTTCTGGAGTGCTAGATGTAGGCCACTACACCCAGTCTATGCAGTCCTGGGGATTGAACCCAGGGCTTCGTGGACTGCTAGGCAAATACTGTGCCCACTGAGCCACATCCAAGTTGTTTTTGTTGTTTTTTTATGCATTAAATTTATTAGTACTTACAAAAACTATAGCATACAAAAATATTCAAAGAATGAAAAACAATTTAAAATTCTGATTTCCCAATTAAGACTTACTTTGCACTGAAAATGTGTTATATCTTGAGAAGGCATTCAAAGGACTTACAGAAAGCATATTATATATATTAACTCATAGTATGCCTTTTTATTGCCATGCATTTGTTTACATATGTACATGTAATCATCATAAGCCAGGATTGGCAAATAATGGAGAAGAATTGGTTTTTTTTTTTTTTTCTTTCTGACATTGGGTAGCTTTTTGAATGTTACACATTCTAGGTCCATCCATTTGCTAATTTTTTTTTGAGCTGAATAATATTCCATTTTATATATGCACCAGATTCATTGTCCATTCATCTGTTGATGGATAACTAGGTTGGTTCCATTTCCTTGTTGATATTGAACAGAGCATCAGTGACCGTGGGGTGTAGATATCTTTATGGCAGGGCATGGTGTTCTCTGGGTATATGCCCAGAGTGGAATAGCTGGGTCATAATGGCAATTCTATTTTTAATTTCTAGAGAAACCTCCAAACTGGTTAATTTATTGATTTATGAATGTTGAACCAACCTTGCCTTCCTGGGATGAAGCATATTTGGTCATAATGTATGATCTTAATGTATGTGTTCCTGAACTTGGTTTGCAAGTATTTTGTTGAATTTTTGCATCTATGCTCATCAAAGAGCTTATTTTGTACTTTTTGTTGTTGTTGTTGTTGTGTTCTTGGCTTTGGTATCAGAAAAATACTGGCTTTGCAGAATGAATTTAATAATGTTCTTTCATTTTCTGTTTTGTAGAACAAAATGAATAGAATTGGTGTGAGAGCTTTCTTTACGGTTTGATGGAATTCAGTGGTGAATCCATCCAGTACTGGGCTTTTCTTTAAGGGGAAACTGTGTGTGTGTGTGAGAGAGAGAGAGAGAGAGAGAGAGACAGAGAGACAGAGAGAGAGAGACAGAGAGAGAGAGACAGAGACAGACCAAGACTGACTCCTGGTATTCTGTTAGCCCCAGCTGGCCAGGAACTTGCTATGTAGACCAGTAGACCAGCCAGCCTTGATCTCACAGAAATCTACCTGCTACTGCCTCCCTGAATACTTGAGTCTAAGGGTGTGCGTCACCAGACCCTGAGGAGGGGAGACTTGATTACTTCTGATTGCTTGTTATGGCTCCATTTAAGTTACTTATATTTTTTGGCGTTAGTTTGATAAGCATTTAGAAATTCCTCTTTATCTTCTAGGCTTTCCAGCTTAAAAAAAAAGTTATTTAACGAGGTGTGGTGGCGCACACCTTTAATCCCACCACTCAGGAGGCAGAAGCAGGCAGATCTGTGTGAATTCAAGGCCAGCCTGGTCTACATAACAAGTTCCAGGCCAGCTGGGGCTACAGGGAGACCTTGTCTCAAAAAAAAAGAATGACTAAAATAATTATTTATTTTATTTATTTTTTAAATATTTTATTATTTTTATTTTTTATGTGTATTCGTGTATTGCCTGCATGTAGGACATCGCATGTCCATGTCATGCAGTGCCTGCAGAGGTCAGAAGAGGCTGTCAGATCCCCTGGGACTGGAGTCATGGACAGTTGTTAGCTGCCATGTGGTTGCTGGGACTCGAACCCAGGTCCTTTGCAAGAACAACCAGTGTTCCCAACTGCTGAGCCATCTCTCCAGCCCCATATTATTTATTTTAAGTGTATGAGCAAGTGCATCTGTGTTGTGCAAATCCCACAGAGGTCCAAACAGGGCATCCGATCCCCTGGTCCTGCAGTTAACAGTTGTTAATTGCCCTGTATATGCTGGGTCTGGGTCCTCTGAGCTACTCTTAACAGGGGTCGGGGGAGGCAGGGGAATCTCTCCAGCTTCTATTTTCCAGCTCAGAGTATAAGTTAGCAAAGTAATCTCTAATAATGTTCTGCGTTTTGTGTTGATCTTTAGTTTTGTTAATTTGTGTCTTTTCCCTCTTTATTTTATTCAGATTGACTAAGAAGTTTGCTGATCTCATTAACTTTTTCAAAGAACTCTTTGTGTATTTAGTCTCTTATTAATTTCTTCTCTGACCTTTATTATTTCTTGCCATGTACTGGAATTAGGATTGACTACTTGTTTTTTGAGGGCCATGAGGAGTATCATTAGATTGTTTATTTGATATCACTCAAAATTTTTTTTTTTTTTTGAGACAGTAGCTTGGAATTCACTATGTAGATCAGGCTTGCCTTGAATTCACAGAGGTGTGCCACTATGCCCGGCCTGTTCAGATTTTTTTTTTAATTTCTATGTTTTTAATTAATTAAATTTTTATTTTATGTGTATGAATTTTATTTGCATTTCCCATGTGCATGCAATGTCTGTGGAAGCCAGAAGAGGATGTTAGATTCCTTGAAACTGGATATACCAACGATTGTTAGTCACCATGTGGCTACTGGGAACGGAACCTGGGTTCTCTTCAATCACAGCCAGTGCTCTTAACCTCTGAGCATCTCTCCAGCCCCAGTTATATCTTCTTGATGAATTATTCCCTTTACTAATATGTAATGTCCCTTTTTATCTTTTCTAATTTCTTTTGGTTTGAAATTTACCTTATTTAATACAAGGGTGGCTGCGCCTTCTTGTTTACAGTTCCCATTTGCTTGGTAGTTTGCTTCCACCTTTTGAGATTTTTGATATCTTTGCTGGCTAGGGGTATTTCTTGGAGACAGCATAGAATAGGTTCTTGTTTTTTAGAGTTCATTAGGAAAGAGGTTTGCTATTTCCAGTAGATTTGTTTGGTGATGTTCTGTTTTGCTGAACATGCTGGTATTACAGGGACCAGGGGTTCAGGTTTATGTGGTGGCCTTGTGTGTGCTACAGAAGCACTCTACTAACTGATCTGTATCCCCAGCCACAGTGTGTGTGTGTGTGTGTGTGTGTGTGTGTGTGTGTGTGTGTTGTTGTTGTTGTTGTTGTTGTTGTTGTTGTTTGATCTTTTTGAGACAGGGTCTCCCTGTAGCCCCAAGCTGTCCTGGAACTCACTATGTAGACCAGGCTGGCCTGGAACTCACAGAGATCCACCTGCCTCTGCCTCCCAAGTGTTGGGATTAAAGGCATGCACCACCACGTCCAGCTAAATTAAATCTTTTAAATAAAAGTTTAGGTCTTCAATTTCATTAGCCAGGAATCAGTTCCTCAGTAGTCACATGTGGCTAAATGGCTACTGTACTGGAAAGTGGAAACACCAAACATTGCAGCTGCTTTACAGACGACACAATCAAAGTATGGCAGTTTTAATAGTTACTAAACTGAAATTGTATGTGTGTGTGTGTGAGATGTGTGTTTTTGGAATAGAGCCCAGAGTTTCACACATGCTAGGCATGTGTGCTCCCAGCTTACTTTTTTCTATTGAAGTTTTGACTGTTTTTTTACCACCTAAAAATCCAATGCTAGTAGTGTCCTTAAAGATCATCAGCATCTTAGTTCTTATAACAAAAACTTAATTCAGTTACTAATTTGTGGCTTATGAACTTTACTTTTAATATGGTAGCTCTGTATTCTCCGGAGCAGTGCAGCAGGCACTACTGACTCCAGAAGACTTGAAATGTAAGTTGAAAGTACTATAAGTGAAAAATATACAAGGCATTTTGAATACTTAGTACAAAAAGATGTAAAATATAATAATTTTCAAATACTGATTGTATATCAAAGTAATACTTTGGACATACAGTATTAAGTAAAAGAAATTTGGGGGGGGGGAGCTGGAGAGATGGCTCAGCAGTTAAGAACACTGATTGTTCTTGCAGAAGACCCGGGTTTGAATCCCAGCACCCACGTGGCAGCTAACAATTGTCCGTAACTCCAGTCCCAGGGGATCCAGTGGCCTCTTCTGTCTTCTGTGGGCATTACATGACATGGGTGCACTTATCTACACGCAGGCAATACATGAAGACATAGAAAATAAAAATAATAAAAATATTTAAAAAAAATTTTTTTGGCTCAAGGTTTAACTCAGCGGTAGAATGCTTTCCTAGCATGGATAAGGCCCTGGGCTTGATCTAAAAATGAAAATTTTCAGCCTCTTTACTTTTATAAATAATGCTAGTAAAAATTTTGAATAGTGATTGCTAACATATTTCGGTTTGACAGTGCTGTATAAGAGCCATTACCCTAATAAATAATGCATGATGTTTTTAATATGCCTGAATAAATGTTGACTAGATAGGTAAAAGAGAATGGAAAATATGTTTACTGCATATTTATTTTTATTTTCTCGGGTCTTTAAAAAGTAGTGGCAATAGTTTAAAAATATCTGAGGATTTCTATATGGTGTGGTAGGTGGGTATGAAAAAACATTGGGGCTGGAGAGCTGGTTCAGCGGTTAAGAACACTGGCTGTTCTTGCAGAAGACCCGGGTTCGAATCCCAGCACCCACATGGCAGCTAACAACTGTCCATAACTCCAGTTCCAGGGGATCCGACAGCCTTTTCTGTCCTCCACAGGCAGTGCAGGACACAGGTGCACTTACCTACATGCAAGCAATACATGCATACACATGAAATAAAAATAATAATTTTTTTTTTAAAAAGGGTGATTGGAGCTGGGAACACCTGTAGACAGGCAGTTTTAATACCAGGAACATTCCAAGAACCAAGGATTTAGAGAAACTTGGATTTTCTGAACATTGAAGGATGAATACGAGTCACACAAGGATAAGAGTAAACTGGGAGACTTTAATAGGGCCATGTAGGCAGTGGGTAAGGAACGGACAAAAGATTTCTATCCCAGATTTCAGTGTTGAAGTGAGAGAAAAGGATTGAGAGTTAGGTTGAAACGGTTATCAGTGCTGTAAGGCTAAACCATGAAACTTAAATGAGTCTGTGTTATTATTTAGGAGCTATAAAAATAGTTACCAGCTGGGGTCTGGAGAGTTGACTCAGTGGTTAAGAGCACTGGCTGCTGGTACAGAGGACCTGGGTTCAGTTCCTAGCACCTACATGGTGGCCAGCAACCATCTGTAACTCCAGTTCCAGAGGATCCAACACCCTCTTCTGACCTACATGTGCGTTGCATACACGAGTGTACCTACATACAGGTGGGCGAAACACTCATAAATGAAAATAAGAGACTTTTCAACTGCTAAATTGGAGTATTAGATTGATTATATATTACTTGTAGCTATTTTTCTGAAGGGAGATATCTTAGAAAAATTGGGGGAAGTAGGTAGCAGGCTTGAGATGTTGTAAGGTAAGCCATCAAGTTTTTGTGTTTGGGGAATGGAAAAATTGAATGCGACCTTATTCTCTAAAAATCATGACAGAAATAACAGCATAGTGTTTTAGCATTTGTTTAACAACAAGTGTTTCACTTTCTCAAAAGTCTGTGAGATAGCCATGGTCTTTTATTACAGATTAGAAAATTGAGGCTCAGCGCTTAAAGGACCAGAGCACGTACACATAAGTGATAGAGCAGAGAATGACCCCATTTTGTTTGTTTCTACTGTGTTGTCCTTCACTTCCAGCATTTCCTAAGCCAGTACCCCAGACTTTCTTGACTCAGTCACTGCACTACCATCAGTTGCAACATTTTGTTGATTTTATTTCCTAGAACATTGCTAAGATCTGCCACTGCCCTGTGTACCACCTCTGCTTAGATCAGGCTGCTCTTACCTTTGCAGATGATGTTCTCTTGAATATGCTTCAAGGCTCTGCCCTGCACTCTTTTTTTTTTTTTTTTTGGTTTTTTTTGAGACAGGGTCTCCCTGTTTCCTGTTGCGGTTGTGTTTTTTTTGATTGGCTTGCAGCGTCTGCCCTGCCCTTTTTTTTTTTTTTTTTTTTGGTCTTTTTTGAGACAGGGTCTCTCTGTAGCCCCCACTATCCTGAAACTCACTATGTAGACCATGCCCGGCTCTGCACTCCACCTTTTAAAGCAAATAAAAGCTTTGTACTCAAAAGACTTTCTTCCTCTAATTTAGTCATTGAGATATTTCTAAACTACAGAGCAATCTCCTACTTAAACTTTTAAATAAAACTAAAGCTTCTTACTTGGTCTGGTGAGCCTGTCTTTGTGATTATGTCCATGTCTGAAGTTTCTTATTCACTGTTTTTGGTTTTTGCTTTTTTAAAATTATTTTATGTATATGAGTGTATTGCCTGCATGTGTGTCTCGCGGAGATCAGAAAAAGGTGTCAGATCCCCTGGAACTGGAGCTACAGGTGGTTGTTAATCACCATGTGGGTTCTAGGAATCCAACCTGGATCCTCTGCAAGAGTAGTCAGTGCTCTTAACCGTTGAGCCATCTCTCTAGCCCCTTGTTTTTTGCTTTGTTTTTAGCCATTTACATCTACTTTTGTTCCCTAAGCAGTATCTTTTTCACTCTTCACCCACTCAATGCTCACCTCCATACCTCAGGTTTTAGGGTGATTGCTATTTTGTTGTTGTTGTTGTTGTTGTTACTATGATAAACTCGGGACGGAGGATTTATTCTAACTTATAGTTGGAGAGTACATACAATCCATCTTGATAAGGAAGGCATTGAATTTTTTATTGAATTTTTGTTTATTTCATACAGAAAATCATCTTTATATTCCCTTCCCCTTTGGCACCCTCCCATAGCTGCCCCACCCCACCCCACTGGAGTTTATACATTCTGTCATTTGTGTTAAGGCCTATTATGTATAGTTAGTGTCCCAGATGTCCTTCAGTGCAAGTTCGTCCACTGAGGTCTAATCAGCCTATCTAGAGTCCCTCCCTTTAAGATCAGCTCTTCCTCAGCAGTAATCATAATTCTTCAACTAAGATTGGGGCCTGTTGTTCATTTCCACAGTTCTGTGCTGGATTTTCGTCTGCTTGTGTTTGCACGGATCTTATGCATGCTGTCATCATTGCTATAAGTTCACATGTGAAAGGACCCAGGAGCCAGGAGGACTATTTCCTTATGGTCATGCACATCCTCCCTGGCTCTTACAATCTTTCTATCCCCTCTTCTGCAATGGTCCCTGAGCCCTGGGTCCGTAGATTTTAATATAGACGTCTTGCCCAAGGACCCATATGCTGCAGACTCTTATTCTCCACATTTTGACCATTTGTGACCTTTTGCATTCCTAGCCCTCTGTTGTATGAGGGAGCTTCACTGATGGGAATTGAAAGATGCATTAATGTTCTCTTTATCCCTTGTTTTATGTTCATGAGCCTTAGGTGTAGAGGTTGTATCCTAGATGTGCCACTTAGACTTGGACAAGGTAAGACAGTCTCTCTGTGTGACCAATTGTGGAACTTTAATTATCTCTGTCTCTTGAAAACGAAGCTTCTTTGATGGGTAGTGAATGGGATACTTGTCAGTAATTTAAGGACCCTTTTTTTTGGTCTTTTTGACATGGGGTCTCCCTGTAGCCCCAGCTGGCCTGGAACTCACTCTGTCGACCAGGCTGGCCTTGAATTCACAGAGATCCGCCTGCTTCTGCCTCCCAAGTGTTGGGATTAAATGTGTATGCCACCACACCCGGCTGTTGAGCACTTTCTAAGATGTTTCTTAGCCATCTTTATTTCTTCTTTTGGGACTCTCTGTTTAGAGATCTTTGTTTAGATCTTTAGCCCGTCTTTTAATTGGGGCATCTGTTTTCTTGATTCTTTGAATTCTGGATTTTTAAACTTCTGTCAGATGTGTCACTGGTGAAGATTTTTTCTCACTCTCTTCACTTTCTTGATTGTTTCTTTTGCTGTACAAAAGCTTTTAGGCTTAAATAGATCCTGCTTGTTGATTATTAACCTTAATTCCTGAGCAATTGGTGCCCGACTTAGAAAGTCCTTTCCTATACCTATATCTTGTAGGTTACTGCCAATGTTTTCTTCTAACACTTTCAGAGTTTCCAGTTTCACATTGAGGTCTTTGATTCATGTGGAGTTGACTTGTGCAAGGTGAAAGATAAAGATCTAGTTTCATTCTTCTACAGGTGGAGTTCCAGTTTTGCCAACACCATTTGTTGAAGATGCTGTCTTTCCTCCATTTTGTGTTCTTGGCACCTTTGTGAAATATCAGGTGGCTAAAATTGCGTGTGCTCATGTTTGGGTCTGCAATTATGTTCCATTGATCTATGTGTCTATTTTTTTGTGCCAGTACCATGCTATTTTTATGAGTACAGCTTTTAGTATAGTTTTAGATCTGGTATGGTAATACCCATAGCATTGCTTAGGGTCGCTTTGGCTATCTGGGGTCTTTTGTGCTTCCATATGAATTTAAGGATTTTTTTTTCTAATTCTGTGAAATATGTCATGGGGATTTTGATTGGGATTGCTTTTGGTAGGATGGTCATTTTCACAATATTAATTCTTCCAACCCACGAGCATGGGAGGTCCTTCCATCTTCTGATGTCTTCCTTAATTTCTTTCTTTAAAGATTTAAAATTTTAATTATAGAGATCTTTAATGGTTTTGGTCAGGTTTATTCCAAGATATATATATATATATTTTTTTTTTTGAGGCTATTGTGAATGGGAGGGTTTCCCTATACTCTTCCTCTGATTGCTTGTTATTGATATATAGAAAGGCTTCTGATTTTTGTAGATTAATTACAAAATTAACACTTTACTGAAAGTAAAGGACTTTTATCATCAATGCATGCTGAATTTTGCCAAAGACCTTTTCTGCATCTATTGAGATGACCATGTGATTTTTGTCTTTAAGTCCAATTTATATGATTTATAACATTTATTGACCTGCGTACATTGAACCATCCCTGCATCTCTGGCAAAGCCTACTTGATCATAGTGAATGATCTTTTTGATGTGTGTCTGTATGCAGTTTGCAAGTATTTTGATAAGAATTTTTACATCTTATGTTCATTAAGGATATGGTCTATAGTTTTCTTTTTTGGTTGTGTCTTTACCTGGTTTGGGTATTAGAATGATGCTGGCTTCATAGAATGAATTTAGGAGTTTTCCCTCTGTTTCTATCTTTTTGAATAATTTAAATGGTATTGGTTGTAGGTCCTGTAGTGTTTTTATGAATTTGGGTGCACCAGAGTTTGGCGCATATATGTTCATAATTGTAATATCTTCTTGGTTAATTGTTCCTTTGATCAGAATGAAGTGATCCTCTTTATCTCCTAATTAGTTTTAGTTTGAAGTCTATTTGGTCATATTAGAATTGCAACCCCTGCTTGCTTGTTAGTGCCATTTGCTTGGAATATTCTTTTCCATCCTTTCACCTTAAGGTTGTGTCCTGTCCTTGAAGATGAGATGGCTTTCTTGAAGAAAACAAAAGTATGGATTTTGTTTCTTTTTTGGTCTTTTTGAGACAGGGTTTCCCTGTAGCCCCAACTGTCCTAGAACTTACTATGTAGACAAGGCTGGCCTTGAACTCACAGAGATCCACCTGCCTCTGCCTCCCAAGTGCTGGGATTTTTTAAAATTTTATGTGTATGAGTATATTGCCTGCGTGTATGTGAGTGCACCTGTGTCGTGCAGTGCCACAGAGGTCAGAAGAGGGCTTTGGATTCCCCTTGAACTGGAATTAAGGATGGTTCATAGCCACCATGTGGGTACTGGGGATTGAACCCGGGTCCTCTGCAAGAGCAGTCATTGCTCTTAACCACTGAGCCATCTCTCCAGCCCTGGATTTTGTCTCTTAATCCATTCAACTATGCTGAGTCTCTTGACTGGGGATTTCAGTGCACTGATATTTAAAGTTATTATTGAAAGATGTGTAATGGTTGCCATTATTTTGATTCTTTGTCTAATTTTGTGTTTCCACAGTTATAGCTTCATTTAGTTTCTTTCTGTTGCCCCTGGGGTGTAGTTGTTCTTTCTCCATTCTTTGTATTGCTTCACGTACTCTTTGAAGAGTAGGTTTTGTGGACATGTATTCTTTTAGCATGTTGTGGAAGGTTTTTCTTTCCCCTTCAACTATAATAGACATTTTTGCTGGGAAAAGTATTCTGGGTTGGTATCTGTGGTCATTTAGACTGGGAATACGTTGATCCAGGCTCTTCTGGCTTTGGCATTGATAAGTCAGCTGTAATTCTGATGGGTTTTCCTTTATATTTTTGTCTTGCTTTGTTTTTCAGCTTTCAGTATTCTCACTTTGTTCTGTACACGTAGTGTTTTCACCATGGTGTGCCGTGGGGAGTTTCTTTTCTGGTCCTGTCTATTTGGTGTTCTGTGTGCTTCTTGTATTCTTCCTTTAATTTTGGGAAATTCTCTTCTACAATCCTGTTTAAGATTTGGCCAATACTGTTAACCTGAAATTCTCCTTCCTCTAAGCCTATGATGTGTAGATTTGGGCTTTTCATGGCATCCCACATTTCCTGTATATTCCTTTCCTGTATTTAAAAAATTTTTTTTCATAATCTTTGCTTGAGCAGTCCAATTCTTCAACTTTATCGTCCAGTGTTGATATTGTTTTCCATTTCGTTCATTCTATTGGTGAGGCATTCTCCTGGTGTTTCGAATTTTCTTAGTGAGTGTTTCACTTCCTTCTTCATTTCAGCCTGAGTTTTCTTCGGTATTTCTATCTCTTTTGTGAATCCAGTCAGAAGTTTATCCCTATCTTCTTTCAGTTCTCTGATTTGTTTGTGTGTTCTTTAAATTCCTTGAATTACTTGATCATGTTTATGATTGTTCTTTCAAATTCTGTGCCTCTAGGATCCCCTAGAGGGATTCTCCTTGTAGAACTCTTCTATAGGACTGGTGGAGTTTGGTGAGAATGTACTGTTTTGGTTTTCCATATTATTATTTTTCATTGTGATTTTTGCATGTGGATTTCTTTAGTTTATCATTCTGGTATGAAGGTTAAGCCTTCCTTTGTTAACTTGAATTCTGCTTCTGTTTGTATTATTGGTGTGCCTTGGTGGTTTTCTTGTTGAGTATGTAAACCTGGTTGGTCTAGTTTTCAGGTTGTCTTAGATTTTATATTGGAGGGAACTGATGGCTTCAGTTCAGTTTCTTAGGAGCTCCCACAGAGGACCAAGTCAGGCTGCAGAGAGGTATACTTTCAATGTCTGTACCTCTTCTAGTAGACACTTGCAGCACAATTTGGGAAGTTCGCTAAGGGGAGGCAGGATTTAGGTACGCCTAGGCATTCTGCTAAGGTCTCAACTCCTACTGTGTTGCAGAGAAGTCTAGCCCTGGCAAAGTGGGAGGGTCCTCACTTGGTCCCAGTTAGGGAGCTGGGCATGGTGTGATTTGGGGAAGCTCACCACCACTTGGAGGTGGGATCCAGGCACTCTCAGGTTGTCTGCTAAGGTCTCAGCCCCTACTGTGATTGTCTGTTTGTGACCACTTCTCCCCTTTCCCCTATGTTCCACTCCACTAAAAGCTCATCCACAACATGGACTTTATTTTTTAATATTTTATTTATTATTTTAATTTTATGCGTATGAGCATATTGCCTACATTTTATGTGAGTGCACCCATGCCGTGCAATGCCGAGGAGGTCAGAAGAGGGCTTTGGATTCCCCTGGGACTGGAGTTAAGGACAGTTCATAGCTGCCATGTGGGTGCTGGGAATCAAACCCGGGTCCTCTGCAAGAGCAGTCAGTGCTCTTAATCACTGAGCCATCTCTCCAGCCCCACAACATGGACTTTTTAACTTATAATAGTAGACTCACAGAAATTGCTTGAATGAGTGAATGTTATGCATCCAAGTAGTCTTGTTAGGCCAGCTGGGCTACAGGAATACCCTGTTGTTCTCCTCCTCCTCCCCTAAGCACCCCCAAAAGTGGTGTCAGGTTAGAAGTAATTTCAGTGGAGAATGAAGTGCCTGAAAGAATGAGTGAATGGCATCCCCTTCTAGTCTCTCTCAGAGTGATCTGCACAGCATTTGTGTCCTTCACAAAAAAAGATCAAACATATTAGAGAATGCCGCTGTTTTTGATATTCAGAGTACATCATAACAGCAAACAATAAATAATTTAAATACTTAGAGAAGCTCTGCTGTAAAAACCTTTTGTTGAGGGGGAGCTGTTGGTTTTTGTTGTTGTTACTGTTGTTTTTTTTTTTTTAAATAAGAGTCTCCCTGTAGCTGACCTGGAACTCATTATGTAGACCAGGCTGGCTTTGATCTCACAGAGATCCACCTACCTCTGCCTCCTGAGTGCTGGGTATAATAAAGGTAAAGCTTTTTTTTTTTTTGGTCCAGCATTTTTCTTAAGATATTTGATAATGGAGCCAGGCATGGTGGTGCATACCTTTAATCCCAGCACTTGGGAGCCTGGTCTACTAGCAAGTTCCAGGCTAGCCAGGGCTACAGGGAGACTGTGTCTCAAAAAGACCAAAAAAAAGGGGGCCTGGAGCAGTGGCTCAGTGGTTAAGAACACTGTTCTTGCAGAAGACCCGGGTTTGAATCCCAGCACCCATGTGGCAGCTAACAACTGTCCGTACCTCCAGTTCCAGGGGATCCGACAGCCTTTTCTGTCCTCTCGGGTATTTCAGTACATGGATGCACTTACATGCAGGCAATACACGCATACACATAAAATAAAAATAATAAATAAAATATTTAAAAAATAAATAAAAGACCCCCCAAAAGCTATTTAATTATGGAAACTTTTTAGTTAGGGTAACTGTCATTTCTTTCAGCGTGCTATTGATATTTGAAAGATTTAAAATTTGCCAGACATAAATGTCCTGTTTTTCCCTTTAGCCCAATTAATATGTAATTTTAAAACATAATCAGGCTGACCGAAGGTATACTTATAGGAACTCTGGATATTTGCAGTTAGAATAGAGAACCTGAGGGAGGAGACAGCTAGCAGTCTTCTAATGGAAGAGGCATGACAAGCCATACTTTTAAACTAGAAAGTAAGAGTCAGAACCATTTAAAGAAGTTGTAGGAGGGTAGATTTTGAATTAGATTAAAGATAACTTTCTAGTAATTAAAACTGTCTAGAGAGTAGAACTAGTACTTTGGAAGATGAATAAATTTTTTTGTCTGTGAAAGTTGTCAGACCCATAGTGTTGCTCTAGAGAAGTGTAGCATGTCAGATTGGAAGTGTATAGTTTTTTTGTTTCTCTTGTCTTTTTAAAAAATATTTTATTATTTTTATTTTATGTGTACGAGTGTATTGCCTGCATGTGTGTAACTGCGCCCGTGTCATGCAGTGCCTGCCTAGGTCAGAAGAAGGCATCAGATCCCTTAGAAGTGGAGCTAAAGATGGTTGTTAACCACCATGTGGGTGCTGGGAATCAAACCCCAGTCCTCTGCAAGAGCAACCGGTGCTCTTAACTGCTGAACTATCTCTCCAGCCCCTTCTCTTGTCTTTTTGAGACAAGATCTCCCTGTAGCTGCAGCTGGCCTGGAATTCACTATGTAGATCAGTAAACCAGGCTGGCATTGAACTCACAGAGATCTGCCTGCCTCTGCCTCTGCCTCCTACCTGCACGTGGAATAGTATTATTTTATTTTATTTTATTGATCTTTTTGACACAGGGTCTCCCTACAGCCTCAGCTGGCCTGGAAGTCTCTATGTAGACCAGGTTCACCTTGAACTCACAAAGATCTGCCTTCCTCTGCCTCCCAGTGCTGGGATTAAAGGCGTGTGTCACCACACCCGGCTTTGAAGAGTAGTTTTTTTGTTGTTTTTTAAAATATTTTATTTATTTATTTATTTATTTATTTATTTATTTATTTCTTTTTATTTTATGTGTATGAGTGTGTTGCCTGCATGTATATGAGTGCACCTGTGTCGTGCAATCCTGCAGAAATCAGAAGAGGGCTTCGGATTCCCCTGGAATTAGAGTTAAGGACAGTTCGTAGCCGCCATGTGGGTGCTGGGAGTTGAACTGAAGTCTTCTGCAAGAGTAGTCAGTGCTCTTAACCACTGAGCCATCTCTCCAGCCCCCGAAGAGTAGCTTTTTTAAAAACATGAAATCCATTAGACTCAATTTCTAAGGTAGCCACCAACTTGAAATTTATATTCTTTGATTCCTTTCCCATGGTATGAATTTCTATCTTGGTCTGAAATCTAAATGTGCAGCATAAGGAGCACATGAGAAATTCTATTTGTACAATTAAATTGTGGGTTTTCAGTGGTTATTTATTGCATTACTGGGTGTTGAACCTGGGGTCCTCCACATGCTAGACGAGTGCTTTACTACTAAGCTGTATCTCCAGCCATATTTTAAAAAAATGTTTTATGGGACAGTTTTCTGTAAACAGAAAAATGAAGGAGAAAATTCAGAGCATTTACTTTGTACATTCTTTCCACACATACACAATCTCCCCCACTGAATCTGTCCTACATAGCAACTTCTGTAATCATTACACCTGCGCTCACTGTCACTTTCACATACTCTGTAATTTGTGGTAGATTTCATTCTTGATGACAATTTCAAAGAAAATATGAATATTCCTTCTCATTTTTAAGAAACTAGTATTTAGTTATTTCTTGTTCTAGTTTAGCTTTTTAGTATTCAGGGTGTTGAAAACTAGAATTAGCATCATATTTATGTTTTGAAAAAGTATTCGGGGCTGAGGGAATATCTTTTTATAATCTTAAATATTTGTAAATATTTTACTATGTTGGCTAACAGTATTTTTTCCCTTCTTTTTAAGTACCAAAAGAATTGGTAGAGCTCCACTTGAAGCTGATGAGGAAGA
The DNA here is from genome assembly GCF_000622305.1 of Nannospalax galili. Classification (NCBI taxonomy): domain Eukaryota; kingdom Metazoa; phylum Chordata; class Mammalia; order Rodentia; family Spalacidae; genus Nannospalax; species Nannospalax galili. The sequence continues at coordinate 12,010,744 of NW_008347536.1, forward strand.
TTGGCAAATCTGTGACAGCAGACAGATGGGAAAAATACTTGATCAAGGTAACTATTTGTAAATTACTTCTGTCACTGACTCCTTTAGTGTAAATTGATAGTTGTATTTAATACTATGCTTAACCTAAATTTTTTTTAAATTTATTTTTTAAAATTTTATGTGTATGAGTCTGTTGCCTGCATGTATGTAAGTGCTCCCATGCATACAGTGTCCATGGAGGCCAAAAGAGAGTAATCATATTCCCTGGAGCTGAAGTTGTAGATGGTTGTTAGCTGCCATGTAGGTGCTGGGAACTGAACCTCAGTCCTCTGCAAGAGCAGCCAGTGCTCTTGACCACTTCTCCAGCCATTAAGTATGCTTAACTCGTAAAATAACTTTATTAGAAGAGAGTATGATTCAAGCCATATTATTACCGTATATGATTCTCCTCTTTTGGCTGTTGCTATGCAGTAATTGCAGTAATAGTTTTTTTATATGTAGGGGTGGTGTGTGTGTGTGTGTGTGTGTGTGTGTGTGTGTGTGTGTATGTGTGTGTGTTTTAGTTTTAAATTTTTTTTAATTTATTTTTTTAAATTATTTTTTAAAATCATTTATTATTTTTTATTTTATTTTTATCTTATTGAGACAGGGTTTCCCTGTAGCCCCAGGTGGCCTGGAACTTGATTTGTAGACGAGGCTGGCCTTGAACTCACAGAGATCCGCCTGCTTCTGTCTCCAGAGTGCTAGGATTAAAGGCATACACCACCATGCCCGGCTATTTTTTTGTTTTGTTTTGTTTGGGAGACAAGTTCTCTATAAAACCCAGGTTGGCTTTGAACTTGTGGTTGTCCTACCTCACCACAAGCAGATAAACAATATTCTTGTCAATCTCTTGACAAGTTGAGCAAGAACTCTACCACTGTAGCAATCTTGAGTCTTGAGGTTTAAAAGTTATTATGCCTCTTTGGTGTCCTATAGTTTTTGTCTTGTGTTTGTTGTAAAAGCTGCAGTTTCACTGAGTGGCCCAGGCTGGCTTTGAGCTCTCCATTCTCTTGCTTCTGCCTCCCGGTCCTAGGATTATTGGCATGTGCCACCACTTCTAGCTGCTCAGAACTTTCCACATCTTTTCTCATTTACTTTTTAAAATCATCCCGATAGCTTCAAATAAGCTGTACCCCAGGGAAGTTATTTTTGTTTAAGATCACTGAGTAGATACAGATTGAACCTGAATTTGTCCCTGATTTGAAGGAGAAAATGTCTAAAACTCATTAGGCTAGTAAGGAGAAATATCTTAAATTCTCCATAAAGTCAAAAAGTCAACCTACAATTAACAGAACAATCTGGGTAATCTCAGCTTTAGGACAGAGCCTACTTAATGCAAAACTATTTGTTCTATAGGATGACCTTGACCTTCTTATCATCCTGCCTTCACCCCTGAGTGCTGAGATTACAGGCATGTGTAACTGCTCCTCATTTTACGTGGTCATAGAGAGCAAATCCAGGGCTTTGTGCCTGCTAGGTAAACTACCAACTGAGGTAAACCCGCAGTCCACCATTCAGTATTAATTGTCTGGAATTGCATCCAAACATTAAGAACCACATACTGTTTAGCATCCTGTGTATGTTACAGGATGTCCTTTTGGAGTATTTTGACTTTACTAGTATTAGATTATAATTTTAGGTCATTGAAAAAGTTTTCTGTCTACTTAAAAGAACTAAATCATCCTTATCTTCTTTTGTGGGAGGGGCAAAGTGTGTGCTTTTAGAGTGTTATGGAAAGAGGGCTCCTGAAGGAGCAGAGTTCCTGTTTTATAGTAAGTATCAAATGTGCTCTTCCAGTTATCTCTATTATATTATACCCCACTCCAACATAAGTGACATAAAACAGTAATAATTTAATCACCTCAGTGTTCTTGTCAGGAATTTTGAGAGGTCGTTTCCACCATTCTGTGTTGGCTAAAGCAGGCACAGCTCTTCCCAGAATCATTGGGGTGAGAACATGGCCTCCCAACTCTAGATGATAGTACTAACTTAACAAGCTCGGCATAAAATACATTAATCTGGGAGCTCATGGATTGACTGCCAGCCCAGTTTAAGAGGCCCCAGGGTGGACTCCCAGCACCTTCTAAGCCTGTAATTTCAGCTGCTCCAGAAATGGAAGCAGAAGATCAAGACTTCAAGTTCATTCTCTGAATAAACCCAGCTTCGGGTCCACCTGGGCTACATTAGACCCTGTCTCAGAACAACAAAAGAAAAAGTTGATCTTTCTTCACACACACACACACACACACACACACACACACACACACACACACGCATAATTATTTTAAAGAAGAAATTTTAAAAATAATAAAATAAAAAATGTCCACCATGACAACTCATCTGGTAAAGGCGTCTGTTTCAAGCCTGACAGCCTGAGGTTTATTCCGTGGACCCATGTGGTGGAATGTGTCCTCTGACCACATGTGTGCTTTGGCACATGTGCATTCACACACGTATACACACATAGAAATACAATTTTTAAAATGTTAAAATATGTTTAGATATTGTAGCACTAGTTTGAAGCATTGTAAAATTGGAGTACCATTTCAAATATTTTATGTAATGAATTTTCTAAAAGACCAATTAAGTGTTGTTTAATTAAATTTCTCAAATACATTGACCTATAAATGATAAATGAATAAATTTTTAGCTACTTGTAGTGCTTTTCCAAGTAACAATGAGATTGCCATTTCGCCTTTAACAAATGATTAATTAATGAAAGTTTTGGAACTTAAGAGATGCTGCGATTTCAGGACACTGGTTTTAACATAATATTTAAAAAGAATTAGAAGGGATGTAATATCTTTATATTAAAGTTGTTTTGTTTTGGTTATTGAGACAGGGTCTCACTTTGCAGTCTAGGCTGGCCTTTATTTTGCAATCCTTGTGGCTCCTGAGTGTTGGAATTACATAATACACTAAGCCTGGCTGAAGAATTTTTTAATTAAAAATTTGCTCTTAGAGCTGAGGTAGAAATCTTTTTTTTTTTTTTTTTTTTGGGGGGGGGAAAAATTTTTTTTTTTTTTTTTTTTGGTCTTTTTGAGACAGGCTCTCCCTGTAGCCCCAACTGTTCTGGAACTCACTATGTAGACTAGGCTGGCCTTGAACTCACAGAGATCACCTTCCTCTGTCTCCTGAGTGCTGGGATTAAAGGCGTGTGCCACCACACCCAGCAGAAATATCTTCTAAAAATATTTTATATGTATGAGTGTTTTATCTGTATGTATGTAAGTGTACCCATGTTGTACAATGCCCACAGAGGCCAGAAGAGGGTGTTGGATCCCCTCAAATTGAAGTTACAAGGGTTGTTAGCCACACCATGAGTGCTGGAAATTGAACCCAGGTCCTGGAAGAACAGCAAGTGTTCTTAACTGTTGAGCCATCTCTCTAAGTCCAGAAATATATACTAATCCCAGCTCTCTTATTAACAAAATTTTGTATTTTGTATAATTTAGTATTTTGAATAAATTCTACCCCGTTAAGTCTCACTTCCTTTGTAAGATGTGAAAATTGAGATGAGATTTTTTTTTTTTTTTATAAGACCCTTCAGCTATGATTGTGGAGCAGTCTAGTTCAACTTTCTCAAATTGAGATATATTCACATATCATAAGTTCACCTTTTAGAGTCTATAGTTCAAAGGCATTTAGTATATTACAAAGTATGCAGCCATATCGGCGTCAAATTGAGAAAAGAAAGGCCATATTCTTCAGCAGTCAGCCTCGCTTCCTGAGCTCCCAGGGATCGCTACTGTGTTTTTTGTTTTTGTTGTTGGTCTTTTTGAGACAGGGTCTCCCTGTAGCCCCAGCTGTCCTGGAACTCACTATGTAGACCAGGCTGGCCTTGAACTCACAGAGATCCACCTGCCTCTGCCTCCCGAGTGCTGGGATTAAAGGCATGTGCCACCACGCCCTGCCCTACTATTGTGTTTTATGATTCTGTAAATTTGCCTGTTCTAGATGTTGTGCATAAGTAGGATTGTACGGCAGTTTTTGTATCTGCTTTTTTTTTTTTTAATCACTGTTTCCTATTGATGTCATATTTATGGTGTTGTGCAGCCGCTGCCACTGCCTAGTTTCAGGACATTTCATCGCTGTGAGGATACTATTAAAAGCTCTACTTTGTACTCCTAGCCCTGGCAATGACTAGTTCGATTTCCATCTCCATGGATTTGCCCATCCATTGTTGACGGTTCACAGTTCACATACGTGGAATCACAGCATATGGCTCTTTGTACCTAGCTTCTTCCACTTAGCATGTTTTCCATGTTCATCCATATTTTGGCATGTGTTTGTACCTTCTTTATACTTAACAACATTGCATTTTAAGGTTAGAGCACATTTTATTTATCTATATTTCCTTTGTGATTTGTTTCTGTTCTGGCTATCCTAGTAGGTGTAAAGTTTGCTTTTGATTTGCATTTCTCTAATGATTGGTGATTTTGATCATTCTTCTCACGTGCTTATTGCTTTTTGTATATCTTTTTTGTTCATGTCTGTTTCTAAATTGATTGACTGTATTTATGCTGTTGAATTGTATATTTCTTGTACAGTTCATTGTGTATTTTGTATACTACAACCTTAGATTATATAATTTGCAGATACTACATTTTAAAGGTTGTCTTTTTACTTTATTAATAGTGTCCTTTGATGCATTAAAATTTAATTTTAGTTTTAATAAAGTCTACAGTACTTATTTTTTACTTTTGTGTTTTATATTTTGATACCATGTCTATGAAAATTTTGCCTAATCCAAAGTGAAAAGTTGGGTTTTTTTGCTTTTGTGTGGTGGACCTGGGTCTTTTGTGTGGTGGACCTGGGTCTTTCTTTTGTGTGGTGGACCTGGGTCTTTTGTGTGGTGGACCTGGGTCTTTTGTGTGGTGGACCTGGGTCTTTTATGTGGTGGACCTGGGCCTTGAGTTATTTTTTTCTTTTGAATGTATGTTAAAACTCCCTTGAGAGGTAAAATGACCATTTTTATCCATGTCACTGTCTAATTTTTTTTTAAGTGATTAGCTCCAAAATAAAAATAAAGTAGAAATAGAAAAATCTGCTGTTTTTTTTTTTTTTCTCTTTCCCAATTGATGGGGTAATTTAGAGTCTAACATAATGTGAAGTTCCACTCCATTATGGTTATTGTGATAATAACATCTACTTCCATACAGTTCTTTAAAATTCATTACAAGTTACAGAATGTTGCTGGGTATGGTGGTCCATGCCATTAATCTCATTGCTTGAGAGGCAGACGTAGGTAGATGTTTGTGAGTTCCAGGCTACCCTAGTCTACATAGCAACTTCTAGGCTAGCCAGAGCTACATGAGACCTTTTCTCAAAACAAACAAGCAAAAAGCCAGGTGTGATGTGGTGCATGTCTTTAATCCCAGCAGGCAGAGGCAGGGACAGCTCTGTAAGATGGAAGGCAGCCTGGACGGCGTGAGTTCCAGGCTAGCCAGGGCTACAGTGCAACCCTGAATCAAACAAAAACAAATGGGACTAGAGGGACTGGAGCGATGGCTCAGTGGTTAAAAGCACTGGGTGTTTTTGAGGAGACCTGGATTTGTTTCCCTGTACCCATATGGCAGCTAACAACCATCTGTAATTCCAGTTCAAGTGATCCACGGTCCTCTTCTGGCCTCTGGAGACATTGCATGCTTGTGGTGCACTTACATACATGCAGGCAAAACTCTTATACACATAAAATAAAAAATAAATATTCAAACAAACAAGCAAAGAATAGTTACAAGTAGTCACTCAGTGACTGGTATTTTGAGTGGTAGGGTTAAAGGTGTGCACCACCATTCCCTGCTATCTACTCAGTACTTTTTATGGACACTATTTAAAACAGCCAGTATAGTTTATATAAATAAGCAGAATTTGACCTTTATAGTCTTTACTTTTTAGTGTTACAGCCTCACTCTGGAATGTCCCCCAAAGACCCATGTATTAAAGTCTTGGTCCCTTGCTTGAGTGGGGCCTAGTGGAAGGTCTTTAGTTCATTGGGAGAATGTCTTGAAGGAAATTCTGTCCCTTCACACAGGGAATAGTGTCCCAGAATAAAGGAAGTCTGATCCTCTTCATCTCTAATGCCTTCCCAGCCATGAGGTGAGCAGTTTTTATGTATGTGCACTCCTGTTACAATATATTATGTTGGCCCCGGGCTCAGAAGAAGTGAGACCAATTGGTCAATAATTGGAAACTTGAAAACAACACCAACAGAAACCTTTTAATAAATTGTTTTCTCCACTTAAATTGTTACAGTGACAGAAAGCTGACTAATATACATGTCAAAAATGTCATTAAGTTTATTGATCACTTAACCTTGATTGTCCTGGGTTGTCCCCATGTACCCAGTGTTATTGTTTAAGCAATTGAAAGAAAAGGCAGGGGCTGGAGAGATGGCTCAGTAGTTAAGAACATTGACTATTCTTGCAGAAGACCTCGGTTCAAATCCCAGCACCCACATGGCAGCTATCAACTGTCCATAACTCCAGTTCCAGGGGATCTGACAGTCTCTTCCGTCCTCCACAGGCATTGCATGACACAGGTGCACTTACCTACATGCAGGCAATATGTGCATACACATAAAATAAATATTTATATATTTTTTTTAAAAAAGAAAAGGCAGGGGTTGGAGAGATGGCTCAGTGGTTAAGAGCACTGGCTAGTTTTGCAGAGGATCTGGGTTTGTTTCCCAGCACCGACAAGGTAGCTAACAGTCATCTGTAATTCCAGTTCCAGGGTATACAACGCCCTCTTCTGGCCCCCAGGGGCATTGCACACATGTTGTGCACTTAGAAACACTCAAACACACAAAAGGCAGGTGGAAAGCAATCAGTCATTTGAAACCTGAGGGCAATGTTGGTGACTTGAAGTTGAAGAACATGGGAAAAAAATAGATTCTGCCAATAATCTGAAAGAGTTTTGAAGTGAATTTTTTACCTATAGACTCCAGAAAGGAACACAGACCTTCCATATTCTGATAGCAGTTTTGTAAGATGTTAAAACACTGCTGAACTTCGCTGTGTCTCCAGATTCAGGGAGATAATGCACAAGTCAGGGTGTTTATTTTTATTTTCATTTTTTGAAATGGGGATCTCCCTGTGTACCTAGGCTAGCACTGAACTATTGGGTGCAAATGATGTTACTGCCTCAGTCTACTAGAGAGCTAAGCCTGCAAGCCTGCCTTAACTGAGGGTTATTTTTCAAACTATATTGGTAATTTGATATACAGCAATAGGAAATGAATATAGATTTATTATGTTAATAAGAGATTTGTAATCTTTTGGGAAAATAACCAGTGGTTGGGAGTTTCTAAAAAAATTTCCCTCTTATTTTGATTAAACTTTTCCTCTTACATATTCTTTCCCTGTCAAAACTAAATCGAATCATTAGATTCACAGATGAGTGTATTTTGCTCTCTAGTTCTAATTTGAGTGTAAATAAATAAACTTGTTGATATGAAGTCAGCTACTTAATATGAGGTTAGCCAGAAAGAGAGTTTGGATATTGGAAAATCTGGGCTCTATGGCTGGCTCCTTAATGCTGTTGATCCCAGGAAAGTTTACCTCACTTTCTGAATCTGAGTTGCTTCTCTGTAAAACTGAGACACTGCTAAAAGTGAGAACTACTTGCCAGGTTTTCAGAATCAAGTGAAATAATATGATGTATCTTCAGTAGTGTTTGACATACTGACTTCAAGCATAAAACATACTATTGAAGATATGGAAGCTTAATTGTTAAGGTTCATAATCCTTAAGATATTGACCTACAGTATGCATAGAACAGTATGCTCAGCACATACACACTTGTATTAGTTACTTTGCTGTTTTAAAAACACCATGATCAGGCTGGTCATGGTGGTGCACACCTTTAATCCCAGCACTTGGGAGGCAGAGGGAGGCGGATCTCTGTCAGTTTGAAGCCAGCCTGGTCTACCTGGTGAGTTCCAGAACAGCTGAGGCAACAGGGAGACCCTGTCTAAAACAAAATAAAACAGACACAGCACAACACACCATGACCAGGTCAACGTACAGAAGGAATGGTTTATTTGAGCTTATAGTTCCAAAGGGATAAAAGTATACCATGGCAGGGAAGGCCTGATAAGGCAGCCGGAGGAGAAAGCTAAGAACATGCATAGGAAGCAGGGCAACACTGGAAGTTGGGCAAGAATACAACCACTCAAACCTGCTCCCAGTGGCATGCTTCCTCCAGCTAAATCACACCTCCCAAAGATTCTGTGACCCCCGCCAAACAGTACATCAAATCAGGCCACGTGTTCAACTGTGTAAGACTGTGGTGGACATTTCTCATTCTAACCACCACAGTGCTTAATCATTATTTGCTGAGTGAATGATTGTTATTAAATAACTTGGCAATCCCACTGTGGTGGCACATGCCTTTATAATCCCAGCATTCAGGAAGCAGAGGCAGGTGAATCTCTGTGAGATTGAGGCCAGCCTGGTCTGCATAGCTAGTTCCAGACCAGCTAATGCTACAGGGAGACCCTGTCTCAAAAAAATAAAAACATAACTTTAAAAAGACATAGAGGCAAGTAGCTAGCTAATCCATATCTTTGTGACTTTATAGATTCAAAAGGAATGAAGTTCTCTTTTTGGCAATAAGAAAGAAATCTCTTTTTTTTTTTTTTTTTTTGGTCTTTTTGAGTCAGGGTCTCTCTGTAGCCCCCACTGTCCTGGAACTCACTATGTAGGCCAGGCTGGCCTTGAACTCACAGTGATCTGCCTGCCTCTGTCTCCCAAGTGCAGGGATCAAAAGCGTGCGCCACCACACCCGGCGTAAGAAATCTCAAATTTTAAATAAAGATTTATTTTACTTTATGTGTATATACATGTACTACATGACATGTCTGCTGGGGTCTACAGATACCAGAAGAGGGGGTGGGATCCTCTGGAACTAGATTTACAAATGGTTGTGCCTCACTATGAAGGTGAAACAAACCCTGCTCCTCTGGAAGAGCAGCAAATGTACTTAACCTCTGAGCCATCTCTCTAGCCCTGTATATTGTTTTTAAAAGATATATTATAGCTCTCTCTGCTTCCCTGGGCCTGCACTACCCGCAGGTGTCTCTCCGGGTAAGTCGATCTCGCCCTCTGCGCCTTGACTCCCACAGCCTCATTCACTTTCCTATCTCCCCTGCCCGTTTCTCCTCCTAGCCTGGGACCTGTCCCATTCCTTATCTTGGTGCCCCAGACACTGGGAGAACCACCACTGCATCCTGATGCTTTGAATCGGGACCAACCCAGTTCCTTCTCGAGGTCCCAAGGAGCCCTCTGGGCCTGGCCCCGCCCTCACCTCCCTGTGCTTCCCTGCGCTGCACAACCCACCAGCCTCTTTCCTGGACGCCTGGAATGACCTTTCCACTTCCTGATCCTTTGCATCCAGACCAACCCAGCTCCTCAGTGCAGCCCCCAGGAGCCCTTGGGGCCTCTTTCCGCCCTTTGCATCTCTTGGTGGGACGGCCACCAGCTGCCCTAGATGAGCATCTTTCCTGGCCCCGGCCCCCAGGACAGTCCAACCCCCAAATTCCTGAGGCCAAAATCTTTCCTGGAGGGATCTAGACCTTAGGAGAAAGCCTGAGAGAACCTGATCCTCATCTGACTTGGGCATCTTTGGGAACTCCTGAAGACAAAAGCAATCTGGCCACAACAATATAAAATCAAAAGAGAACTGGAAGCTTAGAGGAACCAGCTTTTCATGCCCAAAAAGTAAACCAGAAAGACACATAAAGTTTACAAAAAGAAGCAAACCTAAACTTGAAGGCTTGAGTCTCACTCACACAAGAATCAGAAACGACAAAAGAAATTCACATGTCAAAATCACACAGAAAAAATAATAACATGAAAAACCAAAATAACATATCCCCACAAAATACCAATAGTCCTCTAGAGGAGTACAAGGATTACCCCCTAGAGATAATGCAAGACATGGAACTCAAAAGGACAGGTATAAACATAAAACAATTCAGTGAATTTAAAGAACACACAAATCAAAGAACTGAAGGAAGATAGGGATAAACTGAATGAAGTCAGAAAAGAACTAGAAGTACTGAAGAATACTCAGGCTGAAATGAAGAAGGAAGTGACTCAGTAAGCCAATTAGAAATGAAAGGAGAAAGCCTCACCAATAGGATGAATGAAATGGAAAACAGAGTATGAAGACTGGAAGATAAAGGGGATGAACTGGACCACTCAAGCAAAGATTATGAAAAATTTAAGAAAGCACAAGAATGGAATGTGCAGGAATTGTGTGACACCATAAAAAGACCAAACTTACGAATCATAGGCGTACAGGAAGGAGAAGAATCCCAAGATAATGGCATGGACCAGATCTTCAACTGAATCGTGGAAGAAAATTTCCCAAAATTAAA
>NW_008347536.1:12021210-12021572 GCF_000622305.1 Nannospalax galili
ACACTTAAACGTACAAAAAAAAAAAAAAAAAAGAGACAATACTGAAAGCTGCAAAAGAGAAACAACAAGTCACAAATAAAGGGAAACCCATTAGGATTACAGCTGACTTTTCAGTGCAAACTATGAAAGCCAGAAGAGCCTGGACCAAAGTATTCCCAGTTTTAAATGACCACAGATGCCAACCCAGATTAGTGTACCCAGCCAAAATATCTATTATAGTCAAAGGGAAAAGAAAACTCTTCCATGACATAAATAGGCTAAAGGAATTCATGTCCACAAAACCAGCTTTTCAGAGAGTTCTGGAAGTAATACAAAGAGCTGAAGAAAGAAACGACTATACCCAAGGGGTTGTGGAAAGAAAT
>NW_008347536.1:12021810-12085111 GCF_000622305.1 Nannospalax galili
TATACCAAGCAAATGGCACTAAGAAAAAAGCAGGCATAGCAATCCTAATATCTGACAAAATAGACTTTAAACTGAAACTAACCAGAAGAGATAAAAAGAGACACTTCATTCTGATCAAAGGAACAATAAATCAGGAAGTTATTACAATCATGAACATACATTCACCAAACTCTGGTGCACCCAACTTCATAAAAACAATACTACAGGACTTTAAGACCCGGATCAATCCCAACTCATTAATAGTAGGGGACTTCAATACCCCACTATCTCCATTAGATAGGTCAACAGGGCAGAGAGATATCTGAATTAAACAGTACCATATATCAAATGGACCTAACAGACATGTACCGAGTATTCCACCCAAGCACCAAAGGACATACTTTCTACTCAGCTCCCCATGGAACCTTCTCCAAAATCAGCCACATACTGGGGCACAAAATAAACCTTAAATACAAAAAGATTGAAATAATTCCATGGATTCTATCAGACCACAATGCAGTAAAGCTTACAATCAACACCGGAAGAAGCTCTAATCACCACATGAACACATGGAGATTAAACAACACACCCCTGAATGATGAATGGGTCAAAAGAGAAATTAAGAAAGAAATAATAGTATTCCTGGAACTAAATGAAAGGACATTACAACACATCAAAACCTCTGCGACATGCTGAAAGCTGTCTTTAGAGGGAAGTTTATAGCTCTAAGTACCTACATCAAAAAGAAAGAACACAAATAAAAATGACTTAACATTGCAACTCAAGACACTTGAAAAGCAACAGCAAATGAAACCCAAACCCAGGAGACAAGAAAAAAATAACAAAAATCAGGGCAGAAATTAATGAAATTGAAATAAAGAAAACAATACAATCGAATCCAAGAGCCGGTTCTTTGAAAAGATAAACAAGATTGACAGACCGCTAGCCCAGTTAACCAAAAGAAAGAGCACCTCCAAATCAACAAAATCTGAGATGAAAGGGGAAACATCACAACAGACACCAGAAAGATACGTAACATTATAAGGGAATACTTTATAAACCTTTATGATAGTAAATTTGAAAACCTAAAAGAAATGGACGTATATCTAAAGGTATGGGAAACACCAAAACTAAACCAAGAAGAGATTAACAGCTTAAACAGACCCATAACACAAAAAGAAATGGAAACAGTAATACAAAACCTCCTGACTAAAAAAATGCCCAGGACCAGATGGATTTAGAGCAGAATTCTATTAGACATTTAAAGAAGATCTACATTCAGTACTACTTAATTTATTCAAAAAGATAAAAATGGAGGGAGAACTTCCAAATTCCTTCTATTAAGCCAACATCAGTCTAATACCAAAGCCAGTTAAAGATATAACCAAATAAGAAAACTATAGACTGATATCCTTAATGAACATAGATGCAAAAATTCTCAACAAGAAACTTGCAAACCACATACAGACACATCAAAAAGATCATCCACCATGATCAAGTCGGCTGTATCCCAGAGATTCAGGGATGGTTCAATATACATAAGTCAATAAATGTCATAAATCATATAAATGGGCTCAAAGATAAGAACCACATGATCATCTCAATATATACAGAGAAGGATTTGACAAAATTCAAAATGCATTCATGTTCAAAGTCCTAGTGGGAATTGGACTGGAGGGATCAACATAATTAAGGCCATATATAACAAACCCACAGCCAACATCATTCTAAATGGAGAAAAACTGGAAGCATTCCCATTGAAATCAGGAACCAGACAAGGCTGCCCACTATCTCCACTTCCCTTTAACATAGTGCTTGAAACTCTTGCAAGAGCAATAAGACAAGAGCAGGAAATTAAAAGAGTAATAATTGGAAAAGAAGAGATCAAATAATCCCTTTTTGACGATATTATATCTATGAGACGCCAAAAATTCCACCAGAAAACTCCTAGAAATTATTAGCACGTTCAGTAAAGTGGCAGGTTGCTAAGTTAACCTACAAAAGTCTGTAGCCTTCCTATATACCAATAACAAGCAATCAGAGAAAGAGCACATGGAAACACTCCCCTTCACAATAGCTGCAAAAAAATAAAATATCTCGGAATAATCCTGACCAAAGACATTAAAGAGCTCTACAATGAAATTTTTAAATCTTTAAAGAGAGATTGAGGAAGACATCAGAAGATGAAAAGACCTCTCATGATCATGGATTGGAAGAATTAATACTGTGACAAGCCATTTATAGATTCAATGCAATGCCAATCAAAACCCTCATAACATTTTTAGCAGAATTGAAAAAAATTACCTTAAGATTCACATGGAAGCACAAAAGACCTCAGATACTTAAAGCAACCCTGAGCACTAAGAGCAATGCCGGGAGGATTACTATAGCAGATTTTAAACTGTATTACAGAGCTTTAGTCAAAAACAACATGGTACTGGCACAAAAATAGACCCATAGATCAATGGAACAAAATTGAAGACCCAAATATGAGTAAATGCAATTTCAGCCATTTGGTATCTGACAAATGAGCCAAGAATATTTACTGGATGAAAGGCAGCGTATTTCAGCCAATGGTACTGGTAAAACTGGATCTCCACCTGTAGAAGAATGAAACTAAACCTTATCTTTCACCTTGCACAAAAGTCAATTCCAAATGAATCAAAGACCTCAACGTAAAGCCTGGAACTCTGAAACTGTTAGAAGAAAACACTGGGAAAAACCTACAAGATAGAGGTGTAGGAAAGGATTTTCTGAACTGCACATCAATTGCTCAGGAAACAAGGGCAAGAATTAACAAATGGGACCTCATTAAACTAAAAGGCTTCTGTACATCAAAGGAGGCAATGAGGGAAGTGAACAGAAAACCCACAGAATGGGAGAAAATCTTCACCAGCAACACTTCTGACAGAGGTTTAATATCCAGAATATATAATGAACTCAACAAACAGAGAATCAAGACAAGAAGTAACCCAATTAAAAGATGGGGTAAGGAGCTTAACAGAGTTCTCAAAGGAAGTAAAGATAGCTATGAACCATCTTAAAAGATGTTCAGCATCACTAATAATTAGGGTAATGCAAATTAAAAGCACTTTAAGATTTCATCTTACCCCAGTCAGACTGGCTAAGATCAAGAAAACAAATGATACCAAATGTTGGTGAGGATGTGGGGAAAGGGGAACACCCATCCAGTGCTGGTGGGGCTGCAAATTTGTTCAACCCCTATGGAAAGCAGTGTGGAGAACTGTAAGAAAAACTACAACTGAATTCACCATTTGACCCAGTTATACCACTCCTTGGCATATACCCAAAGAACTCATTGCAGAGACACTTGTACATCCATGTATGTTGCTGGTCTTTTCACAATAGCTAAGACACGGAAGCAACCTAAGTGTCCCTCTGCTGACGAGTGGATAATGAAAATGTGGTTCATTTATACAGTGGAGTTTTACTCAGCAGTGAAGAAAGATGAAATCATGAAATTTGCAGGTAAATGGATGGAACTAGAAACTGTTATACTAAGTGAAGTAACACAGACTCAGGAAAAAAAAAATTGACATATGTTCTCCCTCATATTTGGATCCTAAAACCAATCCTCAATAAGTGAATATGTATCCAGACACAACTACAGGAACCAGGATAATGGAAAGGAGCCAGGGAGGTAAAGGAAAAGAAAGAACCTGAAAGTGAAGAATAGTAGGAAATAGGCCTTAATAAGGTGATATGGGTAAAAGTTGGATTAGTTTGAGGCAGGAGGGAAGGATATACAAGGAACCTAGGGGGATAAAGCAAAATAGCTCAAGAGAGGTAGGACCATAGGAGAAAGGTTTTATTAAGGGAGAAAGGGGGGAAAATAGGGGCACCCTTAGTGGGAAAACCATGATGGAGGGGTGAGACAATGCGAGACATAAATAATGCCTAGGTAGTTTTTAAAAACCAGAGGGAATCATATTACTCCAACAGCCTACTGACAAATTATACATAGCAGATCAAGAAATATATGTCTAGGTAAGGTTTATCTGAGAACAACTGGTCTTTGCCCAAGATTTAGCTACATGACACACAGTAATTAAAAGTACCAGACTGGGGGAACTAACCTTCTTGGATATTTAACAGACATACTAATCTAGTCAGAGAGACTTAAAGGACAGTTTTTGCTCCTTGACCTCCTAGGTTGACTAGTTCCAGGGGACTATGAGCACCTCTCAATATGTCCTGTAATTGTGGTGGGTCACTTGTACTCTTGATCAAGGAGGCTGAGGAGACCTCACGAGGTGGAATTCAACCAGTGTCCAGTCTACAAAGAAGGGGGGTCAACACAGAGGAATCATTTCCTCCGTGCTTCTAAGTGAAGCCAGCCATGGTCAACCACGACTTTTGACTTATCTTCACATAGGCGGAACTGGTTAAAGAAAGGAGCCAGGGGCTCCTCCCAAGCCTATGTGACCCGTGAGGAACAGATCCTCAAACGACCTTAAGAGTAAAAATAAATTGGTTTATCTGGGCCAACTATATGGCCTTAAACACACTAAAGGAAAGTATAACCAAAGGTTAAAGGGGCCAATATAATTTTTTAAGAGTCCATATATATAGCTAAAGGCTACATAACAAGCAACAATGCCAGATAGGAGATACCTTCTTTTGAGATGTTGGCCTGGGTGGCCAAAGGGACTCCCAGATAGAAACCCAGCATAGAACTGGGAAAAGGAACAGCAGACCCCAATCTTATCTAAAGGAATATTGACAACTGATTGCTGCTAGATGAGGAACAGCTGACTCTCCTAAAACAAAGACCTCTAGATAGGCTGACCAGGTTCACCAGATGGACAAGTAGTGTGACGTGGATGTGGGTGCCAACAACAGAGCAGACTGTAGCACGGATATCAGAGTACAAGGACTCTAGTACGGGGAGGAAAGCTATCGGAGGGTGCCATCTGGGAAGTGGGTGTATAGTTGAATAAGATGGTTTGGAACGTTCTGTGTGATACACACAAAAATCAACAAATTTTTTAAAATATATTTGAGGATGAAGCATGGAAATTTACGTCATGTTAATTAGTAGAAGTGATAAACATTACCATTGAAATCTACCCGATGACTTTATAGACATACACAGGTGCCAAGGATCCAAGTGCAACCAATTATGACTAGGAATAATCAGTTATATACAGATTAGAGATGTATGCACCAACATCTCAGTGTTAGTTGCAAAAACAATGATTTTCTGCAAGGAACAATATTTTTTAAAAGAAATGGAGATCTTTTTTAAAGGTTGAAAACTTACTCAATTTAATGTCTTACAGGCTTTATACTGAGTTCAGTATTGTAAAACTATATTACTTCAACTGTGAACCTAGAAACTTTCAGCCACTTGTGAAAGAGATGTATTCTTGCTCTGGAGTGTGTTAACTGAATATGTTAAACCTGTAATGAAATGCTCCTTTTTTTTTTTTTTTTTTTTTTTTTCCTTTAAGCAGGGTCTCCCTGTAGCCCCTGCTGTCCTCGAACTTACTTTGTAGACCAGGCTGGTCTTGAACTCACAGAGATCCGCCTGCCTCTGCCTCCCAAATGCTGGGACTACAGGCATGCGACACTATACCCGGCTGAAATGCTTCTTCTAATCATGTGGTTATTAAAATTTTTTTAAAGATGTATTATGTATCATATATGTATATATACGTATATATTCACAAGCTGTATATTTTATTTTCTCAGTCACCAAAATGGGCACAATACCAGATATTAAATGGACTTTGGGTATCATTAGATGTTTGACAATAAATTTTATTTATATGAAGTTACTTGTTATCATATCTGTTGTGATTTAAACATAGATGTCCCCCACAGGCTTATGTATTGAAGCACGAGGCTCCTAGGTGGTTCTATTGAGAGATTGTGGAACTTTGGGATTTAGGATCTGACTAGTAGACATATGCCACTATGGGTGGTCCCTGCTGTTGCACAGCCTGGCACTGCTTACAGCCAGAGTTGTCAGTGTTCTAGTCTGCCAGGATGTGAGGCATTTCAGCCCCCACCCCACACACAATTTACTTTACTATGCGTTCCCTACCCGTATGAACTAGCTCCCAAACTGTCATCAGAACAAACCCTCCTTCCTTTTGTTGCTTCTGTAGATACTTTGTCACAGAGATGAGAAAAGCTACTAGGAAAATAATGTAGAAGTGTGTTTCAATTTGGTTGCATTATCAGCTCTTCTTTTTCAGCTCCTGTTCTCTCTGCATTATTAAGTGCTATTGAAAGTCTAGAGCAGGAACTGGCAAATTACAGCCAAGTCCTGCCTGGTTTTGTAAATAAGTGGGATTAGAGTGTGGTCAGGGCTGTTCGTAGATGGTCTGTAGTTGCTTTCATGCTGCGGTGCCAAGCTGAGTAGTTTTGACTGAGAGTACATAGCCCTGAGACCTAAAATACGTACTATAAGCCCTCTACAGATGTGGTTGATATAGGTACCTGCTCCCAATTTTCTCCTTAGTGAAATTAAAACAGTAGAATACCAGTGACCAAGCTGCTGTTAGGTTGCTGAATATCTAGAAAGGACAAGAAGATGAAACAGGTAGAGAACTGTTTCTGTTTATATTGCTTACATTAGGTGTCATGGTGGTTCAGTACCTCTCAAGGCAGGAACCGTATCTATGTTTTTGGCCACCGTATTGCCTGGCTCTGAGTATACCAAGTAAATGAATGGAAGATTATGCACACGCATGTGCGCATACGCGCGCGCACACACACATACACACACACACAAAGTTTGAGCAGTAAATTATTTTATTCATAGGAAAGTTTTATAAATTCTGACTTTTAAAGAAATTCTTTTATTGGGATCTGGAGAGATGGCTCCATGGTTAAGTGCACTGACTGCTCTTGCAGAGTACCTGGGTTCAATCCCAGCATCCACATGGAGGCTAACAACCGTCCCCACATCATCTTCTGACCTCTGAGGGCCTTGCATGACATGGGTGTATTTACTTACATGCATGCATTACACTCATACATATAAAATAAGAATAATAGATAAAATATTTTTTTTAATATTAATTGCAATTTTGTGTATATACAGCATCTTAATCCATCTTTATTCTCCCTTCCCTATTTGGCACCCTCCCTTAGCCCCCTCCCCCCATCCATGCATTTCATGTATTCTGTCATTTATGTTGAGGCCTATCAAGTCAAGTTAGTATCCCCTGACATCCTTCCATGCACATTCATTCACTGGGGTCTAGTCAGCCTATCTAGAGCCACTCCCTTAAGGAAGATCAGCATCTCCTCACCCAGCAGAAATCAGCTGCCAGTAGTTCTATGGCTAAGATTGAGGCCTACTGCCCATTTCCGCAGTTCATATTCTGGGTTTTTGTCTGCTTGTGTTTGCATGGGTCCTGTGCATGCTGTCACCATTGCTGTAAGTTCATATACACAAGGACCCAGAAGCCTCTGTATCCATGTGGTCATGTACCTCCTCCCGTGGCTCTCACATTCTTTCCACCCTCTCTTCCGCATTGTTCCCTGATCCCTGAGTGGTTGAGGTTTAATAATGGGAATCTTGTCCAAGGATCCATACTCCCAGACTCATTCTCTATACTTTGGCCATTTGTGGCCCTTTGTTTTTATCGCCCTTTGTTGCATGAGAGAGCTTTGTTGATGAGAATTGAAAGATGCATTAGTGTTCTCTCTATCCCTTGTTCTACTAGGTTCCATAGCCTCAGGCATAGCAGTTCCACTGCAGATGTGTCACTTAGGGATGGGCAAGTCACAAACACTTAATCTGTGTGTGTGACTAGTTGTGGAACCTTGTAATAGTCCCTGTCTGTTGCAAAAGAAACTTCTTTGATGTGTGGTGACTGGGATACTGGTCTATAAATAAAGATCCATATTTAGTTCGTACTAAGAAATTACACTTGTCTAGGGATGTGACATCCTTGGGGTTTTCCCTTCAGATCTATGACCCCTTCAGCTATGTGTATTTGGTTATGTTTATAGTACCATTGACTTCAGTCTTTTATGTCATATTACAAACATCTCCATTTATATCAAAATGATGCCTCAGTGAACTGATACCACATAAACAAATCAAATACATCAGAAACCAAATTCATTCTCTTCCAAATCTACTGTACCTGTAGAATCCGTACGTGCTCATGTTGTTGTCCACATTCTTTCAGGCATTGCCCCAAAGTCTTTATCTTTCCCTGTACTTCAGCAGTAGTCAAATCCTGCTAGTTTTCCTTTCTGTTACTCTGATTTGCCTTCTCACCGTCCCAGTTGCCATGTCTTATTTCATGTCCTTATCATCCCTTCCCTGATGCTTCACCCTTCATCTTCTTGGTTTTAATCTTGGACCATCATCCTATCACTGGACCATCCTGTCATCTCACTGATGCAAAAGGGGCTGTGTGTTGGGGAGAGGGGCAGCCTCTGTGTGTGTGTGTGTGTGTGTGTGTGTGTGTGTGTGTGTGTGTGTACGTGTATGTACGTACATACGTATGTACCCTTGGGCTGGTGCATATGTGTGTGAGCTCCCCCCCACACTTGGGTTGGTGCATATGCCCATGTCCATATACATGGAGGCCAGAGGAAGATGGATGCCTTGCTTTATCACTCTCCATTTCACCTTATTCCCTTGAGAAAGGATTTCTCACAGAACCTGGAACTTAACCATTATTTTTTGGCTGAAGTTGGCTAGTCAGCAAGCCTTAGTGTTCCTCCTCTCTACACTCTCCTTTCCCCCAAGCACTGGGCTTACAGGCTTGCGTGGCCTTGCCCAGCTTTTACAGGAGTGCTGGAGATCTGAACTCAGATCGTCATGTTTGTACAGCAAGTGCGCTTACCCACTGAACTGTCTCCCCAAAAGATACTTTTTACACAGAAAAATGATAGTATAGCACTTTAAGATTTAAAACATTTCCCTGTCACTTACAAATTACTGTTTTGAACCTACCATTTTCTCTACTAAGTTCTTGCATATCCTGTATCTTCTTGGAATGCCTTAGGAGAGACACTGTTATCACCTCTTTGTCATGCCTTGTTAGTGTCTCTCAAACAGCTAAACTAAGACGGACACAGCGAGCAGAACTTTGTCAGAAACTTGAGTACTTGGTCTTACTGTAGTATGACATAAATTACCGAGAGTGAGGACAGTGATGAGGGTTCGAGATCATGTGGTACTGAAGTTATTGTGATAATCCAACTGGATAGTAAGAGACCTAAGTTGGGTGTGGGAACCCTTTGATTTTTCCCTTATCTCCTCCCCTTTTGGCTCCTCCTCTCCCTTCCTCTTCCATTAGTCCTCAGATCTTGATAAGATGTCCAGCAACTCAGCACAACTAAAAGCACTTGTTACTGCTTCACGTCTTGCATGTGCTAAAATGTATTGTCTAGTATTACCCAGAGTGGAAGAGAACCCCAGAGTCTAATCCCTGGCTTTTTACTTTGAAATTAGACTTAGCCTTCTAAAAATAAGAAAGGCAGTGACCTGAAATCTAAACTAGGTGATCTGCTGGGACCTGTTGACTTCTTCGTCAGTGGGGAAAGCTTTGACCTTCTGCTTCACATTCCTTTCACTTGGCAAGCCACAAAGAAAGTTCTCTGCCAGTGAACTCTCACAGGTCCGTGGAGCTCTTCCGTTTCTTTGGTCGTTAATGATTTTAGTTACCACAACAATTTCAGATAACTTTGAGAGTGGACAGTGAATGCCACTGTACTTAGAATTCAGCCCTGTGGCTCTGCTTTCTGTTGCCCTGCTTTCCCAAGGTCAAAAGAAATTAGTTACTGTTTTTTGCTGCACTAACTTCTAAGTGAAGAAGCGAGTGGTTATTTATCACTGCTGTTTTTCTGAGCTGTGATTTGTTAGTGTATTCTGTACCAGTGAATTCTCTTTGAAAATAAAAAAAACTAATTTATTGAGAATTTCATACAGGCATACAAGGTGTTTTGATCAAATCCATGCCCACTCCCTCCCTCCCAATTCCTCCCGTATCTCCCCATAACTTTTCTCATAACATCATATGCTCTTTCCTTTTTTTTTTTTTCCCCCCCATGGGGCTTATTGCTACTTTAACATTCCGCCCTCTGAAGGGGTAACCCTAAAATCTTTTAGGGATTAGATAAGAGCTCTGAAATATTGTTGACCTTTGGAATGGAGTATGTTGCTAAGAGGCTTAAGGACATTGTGACTTTTAGCCAAGAAACTGGCTACTTTTCTTTGGGGTCTTTTTTATACTAACTGCCTAGCCAATTCCTACCTCCTGTTCTTATCACACCATCCTCTGAACAGGTTACCAAACTTGCAGATAGGGAATAGGAATGCAGACTGCTCTGGCTTCTGTGGTAAACAGGGATGCAGGGTGAGGCAATTGGGGTACCCCATATCTGTAGAGGGAAAAAGAAAGTCCTTGACTGGTGAATAGGAGATGTGAAGGAGTAGTAAAGGCAAGAGTAATTAGCATTACAACTTCTAGACAGGGAACTAGAAAAAAGTCAGAACAGGGCAATTTTCAAATATTCATCTGAGAGTCCATTGGAATTTCTTGATGAGAGCTTCCAAAAGCATTCCTCTGTGGGGTACTTCCTCATTTTTCTTTTGTCTGCCAAGGCTGGACTCAAGAGTGATGGATTCAGGATTTGCTTTCAGGCACTTTGATAGCTGTTGGAGTAGTTAAAATCAGTCTCAGTTCCCTTTCCAAGGCGTCTAGACAGGGAGAGAAAACAAATTTTTCCATCATTTTAGAACAATAACTGGTTGCCTTAGCTACAGGTGGGCACTACAGTATTGCAGACCAAGATTTGAAGTCTTAAATCTGAGCCACACTTTCTGATTAGGAACAAAATCATCAATGAGAAATAATTGTCTAACTTTTTATATGGACTTAAGCCTAATGTCTGGGAAGTATAATCCCTTGAACTCATGAAGAAATATACTGATTACTTTGCTCTTTGGTTATACTTTCCTTTTGGGTATTTAAGACCATACAGTTGGCCCAAATAAATCAATTTATTTTTACACTTAAGGTCGTTGGAGGATCTGTTCCTTAGGGGTCACATGAGTTTGGGAGGAACCCTTGGCTCCTTTCTTTTACCATCTATGTGAAGATAAGTCAAAGGTCCTTCTTGACCATGGCTGGCTTCACTTGGAAGCATGGAGGAAATGCTTCCTCTGAGTTGACCCCCCTCTTTGTAGACTGGACACTGGTTCAAGTCCATCTGGTGGGGTCTCCATGGCCTCCCTGAGCAAGAGGACAGGTGACTCACCACAGTTACAGGACATTTTGAGAGACGTTCCATAGTCCTCTGGAACTTAGTCGACATTGGAGGGCAAGGGGTTAAAAACTCCTCTAAGTCCCTCTGACCAGATTAGTATAGGCCTCAAAGTATGGCTGTTAAACATCCAATAAGGTTAGTTCCACCAGTCAGGTACTTTTAATTACCATGTGCTATGTAGATAAAGTTTGGGTAAAAAAAAACAAGTGTTCTCAGATAAACCTTGACTTGATATATATTTTGTTCCTTAAACTAGTTGACTAAACTATGACCTTAGAAAATTTAAGATTATGTATATATTATTTTTGTCTCATACTTTATATATCATAACAAACCTACAAAGACCTTCATCACTTGCTTATGCTTTCTCATTTTTTCTGTCTATTTTGGAAAATATCACCATTCTCATATCATTTTAATATCTTTTACATTCTCACTTTCTTTTTTAATAATTATGAGACATAATAACATTAACAAATAAAATATAAATTAACAAATTTTCTGTTATGAGAATGCTTTTCCTGGGGATATTAAGCAGTGTTTATTCACTTTTAAGGTTCTGGTTTCAAACCAGTGTTTGATTAAAGTTTTACTGGGGAACCAATGAATTTACTGAGCTTACTTACCAAGGTAACTGAGGGGTTGCTGAGGTTTATGAATGACCCAAGGGTATGCACACTGGAAAGCCTTTATCCAACAGGGATCAAGCCTTCTTTTCCTAGCCTTCCCCAGATTGTATACTTTAGCCCTCCCCAAATCCAGGAGACCATGTGTGATTAGGGCCAAATTACATACAGTTGGCTGGGAAGAGTGGCTGGATACTCGGGTGAGGGTCCAATGACTCTCCTTGACTCTCCCTTAATGAATGAGCACAACCGTCAACAAGCCCAATTTTGACGATGTTTAGTGATCAGGCACAGGTGAAGTTGTGATGATCGTAGTTATTTCATGCAGAAGAGACTGCTCTACGGGATCATCTTATTAAAAGAACATGGAATTTAAAAGGATTTGGTGCTAGGATCCACAAATGAGGGAGAACATACATCTTTTATTTTTCTGAGTCTGTCACTTAATGTAACAGTTTCTAGATCACCCATTTACCTGCAGATTCATTATTTCATCTTTGTTTACTGCTAAATAGAACTCCATTGTGTAAATATACCATGTTTTCATTAACCACTCGTCAGTTGAGAAGCACTTAGGTTGCTTCCATCTCTTAGCTATTGTGAAAAGAGTAGCAGTCTATTAAAGTATTTTGGGCTGACATCTATTGTCATGTAGAACTGGAAATACCTTGGTCCAGGGTCTTCTGGCTTTGATAGTTTTCATTGATAAGTCGGTTGTAATTCTGATGGACTTTCCTTTGTATGTGACTTGTTTTTCCTTTGCTGCTTTCAGTATTCTCTCTTTGTTCTGTACATTTAGTGTTTTTACTATGATATGTCATGGGGTCGTTCTTTTCTGACCCTCTCTATTTGGTGTTCTATGTGCTTCCTTTATTTGTATGGGGATGTCTTCCCTTAATTTTGGGAAATTCTCTTCTACAGTCCTGTTTAAGATCTGGTCAGTACCATTAACCTGAAATTGTTCTCCTTCCTCTATGCCTGTGATCCGTAGATTTGGTCTTTTCATGGTGTCCCACATCTCTTGCATATTCTATTCCTGTGTTTTTAAATTTTTTCATAATCTTTGCTTGAGTGGTCCAGTTCTTCAACTTTATCCTCCAGTGCTGATGTTCTGTTTTCCATTTCTTTCCTTTTTGCGTTGTTTCACGCAAAAAGAAGGAGTTTTTCACTTCCTTCTTCATTTCTGCCTGAGTTTTCTCCAGTGTTTTATCTCTTTTATGAATTCATTCAGAAGTTTATCCCTGTCTTGTTGTAGTTCTTTGATTTGTTTGATCTTGTGTTCTTTAAATTCATTGAATTCCTTGATCATTTTTAGGATTGTTCTTTTAGGTTATCTCTCGGGGGTTCTCCTTGTAGAACTCTTCTACATGAGTGGTGGAGTTTTATGGGGATAGAGTGTTTTGGCTTTCCATTTTATTATTCTTTCGTTGTGATTTTGGCATGTAGAATTTCTTTTTTTGTTTTTGATTCTGATATGAGAATTAAGTTGAAGTTGCTTCTGTTTGTATTTATTGGTGTGTCTTAGTCCTTAAAGCTGGTTGGTCCAGGCTTCCGTTCCTCTCAGGTTTTATTTTGGAGAGAACTGATGACTTCAGGGCAGGTCCACTCAGGCTTCCTTCTAAGGTTTATACCCCTAGTAGCGGGAACTCAGCAAAATTTGGGAAGTTCCCTAAGGGCGGGGGGACAATTTTGGGACTCTCAGGCGGTCTGCTGAAATCTCAGCCCCTATGCCTGAGGAAGGCCAGAACAGGCACTCTCTGGTGGTCTGCTGAGATCACAGCCACTACACTGATGGAGGTCAGAACCTGCTCTCTCAGGCTGTCTGCTAAGATCTCAGCCTTATCCTACCAAAGCCAGGTCTGCCCAGGAGCCTTGGGAGGGGCCTCACATAATCCCATTTTGGGGTTTGGATAAGGAGCAATTAGGGGAATCTCACCACCATGTGGAAGCATGATCTGGGTGCTCTCAGGCACTCCCCTGAGTTCTCAGCCCCTTTGCCAGGGGGAGGCCAGAACAGCCACTCTCAGGCTGTCTACTAAAATCTCAGCCTTATCCTACCAAAGCCAGAGGTCTTTCCGGGGGCCTTGGGAGGGGCCTCATGTAATCCCAGTTAGGGAGTTGGGTAAGGCCCAGTTAGGCAAAGCTCACCACCAGGTGGAGGCAGGATCCAGGCGCTCTCAGGCAGTCCCCAGTGTTCTCAGCCCTCTCAGCTGAGGGAGGCCAGAACAGGCACTCTCTGGGGACCTGCTGAGTTCACAGCCACTACATCGATGGAGGTCTGAACCAGCCTTCTCAGGCTGCCTTCTCAGATTTCCTTTCAAAAAAATTTTTTAATTATTACTTTACATGTGTAAGTGTATTGCTTGCATGTGTATGAGTACACTCGTGTCCTGCAGTGCCTGCAAAGGTCAGAAGAGGGTGTTGGGTTCCCCTGAAACTGGAGTTACAGACTCTTGTTAGGTACATGTGGGTGGGTGCTGGGAATGGAAACCAGGTCCTCTGCAAGAGCAGCCAGTACCTTTAACTGCTGAGCCATCTCTCCAGCCCCAAATTAGAGAATTTTTTAAAAGAAAAAGAAATTCAGTCACATTTAGTGTAATTGTTGACTTTAGGAGGCACTTGATTTCAAGAAATGTTCTAACACAAAAAGCAAATAGCTTCTTAGATAATAAGCAGATACTATGCAAATAGTATTTTCTCTGCCTCTGTGTTTGAAGGATAATGAAGGATAGAAAATAGTGTAATTTGAGCCAGTGAGATGGCTCAGTGGGTAAAGGTACTTGCTGCCAAGACTAATGACCTGAGTTTGATTCCAGGACCCACATGGTAAAAGGAGAGAACCAGCTCCTTCAAGTTGTCCTTTGATTTCCACACATGTTCTGGGCATGTCTGTATGCTTCCACACCCCTTCCCAAATAAGTAAAAATGCAATATAAAATAACCTGTCTCTTCTGGGGTGTTTTCCTATTCAGCAGGAAACGATCTCACTGTTTATCCCTCGAAAGTAAAGGGAAGAAGCCAGATATGGTCATTCATGCCTATAGTCCTGGCATTGGGGAGACTGGGGCAGGAATATTGTGATTTCAAGGCCAGCTGGGCCTATATAGTGAGACTTTGCCTCAAAAAAACAAAAACAAGAAAAATAAAGGGAAGGGAAGTGACAGTTTCTGGTACTTGGTCCTTAGTAGCAAATTTAGAAATCCTTTGAAAGTAAATGCATTTGGTAACACATGGCCTTGATCTTAACTGTTCCCAAAAGTGCTCAGGAAGTAGAGACAGAGGAATTTCTATGAGTTTGAGGCCAGCCTGGCTTACATAGCCAGTTCAACCATAGTGAGACCATCTCAAAAAACCTAAAGCAAATTAATCGGCAAAAACAAAACAAAAATAAGATTGGTGCTCTCAGTTCTTATTTGCATTGTGAATTCATTGTGAATGTCTTAAATTGACGTGTAATTCACATAACAGAATTTTCCATTTAAAGTGCATACTTCATTGATTTTTGGTGAATTCCCTATATTGACCAATCACTACCACAGTGTCTAGAACATTTTTGAGACCCAAGAAAGAACCTAGTACCCATTATCAGTAGACCCAGTCTCACATACACCTTCCTCCCTGTGCCAAGCCTCTAGTGATCACAGACCTACCTTCTATCTATACAGATTTTCATATTCTTAATATTTCTTGTAAAGAGAATCATAAGGTCTATGTAGCCTTTTGTGTCTGATTGTTTTTTCAGTTAATATAAAGCTTTCAAGGTTTGTGCATGTTAATTCATGAACATTTAGGTTTTTTTCCTCACTTTTGGGGGAATAATGCCGCTGTGAACATTTGTGTACAGGGTTTTGTATTGACATGTATTTTCATTTATGTGCTGTGCACCTAGGAGTAAAGGGAATCTTAGAGCAGTTCTGTTCTTCACTTTTTGTGGAACTGCCAGATTGCTTCCCCTGGGTGCTGAATTATTTTACATACCCACCAGAATTTTTTTAGGATTCTAATTTCTCCATAACATATCGGTTCTAGTGTCTGGGAACTTATTTTAGGTCCCGTGCTGGGGTGCATGCACTGTCATTTAGTGTGTACCACAATCCAGATCATGGACAGATAACTCCTGAGGTCACAGAGAAGATAACAAAAGTAGGAGTGAATGCAGGCTTGTTTACACCACAGCACGAGTGTTCAGTTCTTTGCATACTTGAAAGCATTTCACAATTTTTTTTTAATTTTAAAAAATATTTTATTATTTTTATTTTATGTGTACGAGTGTTTTGCCTGCATGTATGTGAGTGCACCCGTGTTGTGCAATGCCACGGGCGTCAGAAGAGGGCTTCAGATAGATGCCCCCGGAACTGGAGTTAAGGACGGTTTGTAGCCGCCATGTGGGTGCTGGGAATCGAACCCGGGTCCTCTGCAAGAGCAGTCAGTGCTCTTAACTGTTGAGCCATCTCTCCAGCCACATACAAACGCTTAACATAATTGATTACTTCCTGTCCTAGTTAGCTTTCTATTGCTGTGATAAAATGCCCTGATCAAAACCAACATGGGGAAGGAAGGCTTTATTTGTCATTACTGAGGGAAGTCAGGGCAGGAACTCAAGGTGGGAACTTGGAGGCTGTAGCTGAATCACAAAGCATGAAGGAACGCAGCTTACTGGCTTGTTCCTCTGGCCTGGCTCAGCCTGATTGCTTATACAACCCAGGACCACTTGCTCAGGGGTGGTACCACACAAAGTGGGCTGGGCCCTTCCCACATCACTCAACAATCAAGAAGGTGCCTCACAGACGTGCCCACCTGCCAATTCCATAGAAAATGTCCCCCCAGTTGAGGGTCCCTCTTGCCAGGTGTGTCAGGTTGACAACTGAAGATGTCCGGTACAGTTAATTAATTTTCTCATTGCCGTGAGAAAATGCCTGTTAGAAATGACTTAAGGGAAGAAGTATTGCTTTGGCTCACAGGTTCAGGGGATTCAGTCCATCATTGTAAGGAAGGCATGGCAGCAGGACTGGCTCAGTCCTTGTTGGCCCAAGTATGGGCAGCTGGATGTCCTAGCTTGTTTCTGCACTGCTGTGACAAAATACTCTAACCAATACCAACTTGGGGAGTAAAGGGTTTATTTTGTCTTACATCTCCTGGGTCACAGTTCATCAGGGAGCCCAAGGTAGGATCTTGGGGCAGGAACTGAAGCACAGGCTATGGAGGAATGCTGCTTACTGGCTTGCTCCCTGGCCCCTCCTCAGCCTGCTTTCTTATGCAACACAGGCCCACCTGCCCAGGGGTGGCACCACCCACAGTGGCCTGGGCCCTCCCACATCTCTCAACAATCAAGAAGATGCCCCACAGACATGTCCACAGGCCAGTCCTATGGAGGCAATTCCCCAATTAAGGCTCCCTCAACCCAGGTGTGTCAAGTTGACACTAAAGCCATCCAGCACAATTGACTCTTTGTCGACTTGACACACAAACACATCACTGTTAAACCACAACCTTTCCAATTCTTGTCCCCAAGATATCATGTTAACATTAATGTCACAACATAAGACACCTACAACCTTAAAAGCCCCTCAATCTGGGGCTGGAGAGATGGCTCAGCGGTTAAGAGCACTGACTGCTCTTGAAGAGGACCCAGGTTCGATTCCCAGCACCCACATGGTGGCTACGAACTGTCCTTAATTCCAGTTCTAGGGGAACCCAAAGCCCTCTTCTGACTTCCACGGTAATGCACGATACGGGTGCACTCATATACATGCAGGCAATACACTCAAAGACATGAAATAAAAATAATAAAATATTATTTTTTAAAGCCCCACAGTCCTCAAAAAATCCAAACACTTAGTCTCCTTTAAACGTCTCTTAATTGGGGGCTCCTGTAAAACCCAAAACAAGTACTGTCTTATTTCAAAGGGAAGAATCGGGCACACCTAAGCAAAACCAAAGTCCAACAAAGTAGCTCAAATCTGGACATCTGGGATTCATTCACAATCTTCTGGGCTCCAAAGGGTTCTGTCAGCTCCACCTCTGTGACTCTGCCATCCACAGCACACACAGCTTGTCTCAAAGACCCAGGCCAGCCCCATTCCACACCTGTTGCTGTCCTTGGTGATCATCCCATGGTCTGGCATCTCCAAAAACCTGGGGTCTCCACTGAAATTGAGGCTGCACCTTCACCAATGGCCTCTTCTTGCCTCTTGGGGTGCAAAGCCTCAGATTCTCTCCATGACCCCTTCAATCCTGGGGCAGTCACTGCAACTGAAGGTGCACTTTCATCTATGGCCTTTCCTGGCCTCTCAGAGTGCCAAGCCTCAGCTGCTCTCTGTGACCCCTTCACGCTTTCAACACCAGAATCATGCAGGAGACTCTTACACATTACCAAGTCCTGCTTCCAGCTAGAGATGGCGGCTCGGGTCCCCTCTCGACCATGGCTTCTGTGTGTGGACTCTGAGGAAATACTTCCCAGAGGATTTCACCGCGGTGATGCTGGTCTCTTGTTACTTACAGCTGATTTTTCAGCCCCAGCTAACCAGCATCAATTGTCCCAGTAAAGCAAAGGTTTTACTTCAGATTCTGGTCTCTTCTCAATCACAGCTGATTCTTCAACCCCAATCGACCAGAAACCACCAGATTCTCAATTTAAAATATCACACGAATAGCCCTTATAGTCTCTGCTTCCCTTTGACACTTCACAAGCCAGGCCTTCATTGTTTATAACTCTTTCAGCATAACTGTTCCAAGCTCCACAGCAACAAACTAAGCACTCAATGGCTTTTTCAGCCCAAAGTTCTGAATGCTTCCACAATCCTGAAAACGCAAAGGTCAGGTCTGTCAGAGCAATACCCCACTCTCTGGTACCAATTTCTGCCCTTGTTTTTCCACTGCTGTGCCACAATACTCTGACCAATACCAACTTGGGGAGGAAGGGGTTTATTTTATCTTACATCTCCCAGGTCACAGTTCATCAGGGAGCCCAAGATAGGAACTAAGAGCAGGAACCTGGAGCACAGGCCATAGAGGAATGCTGCTGACTGGCTTGATCCCTGGCCCCTGCTCAGCCTGCTTTCTTATGCAACACAGGCCCAACCTGCCCAGGGATGGCTTTAACCCATAGTGGGCTGGGCCCTTCCATATCACTCAATAATCAAGAAGATTCCCCACAGACATGGCCACAGGCCAGTCCTATGGAGACAATTCCCCAATTGAGGCTCCCTCAACCCAGGTGTGTCAAGTTGATACTAAAGCTGTCCAGCACACTGGACCAAGAAGCAGAGAATGTCCCAAAGGTTTTGCAACTTTCCAAACACTAGCAGCAGATGGGAACCAAGTGTTCAAACACTTGGACCTGTGGGGAACATCTTACATTCAAAGCATTACATGTATGAATAACCATGACTTACAAGTGAATTGCTGGTAGTGTTCAGAAAGAGCACTAGTAATGAGAGTGCTACTGTGTAAGTTAATTACTTAAATTTTCCCCTCTTAAAGTGTATATGAATGCCCTCAGCATATTGTTGGTCAAGTTGTTAGAGCTCAACAAATAGTGTTTAAACATTAACACTAACTTACAAAGAATTAGCAGAGCAATTTTAGATAATTTTTTTTCCTTCTTCTTTGGCCTTCATTCCTTCAGAAATTGACATGAATTTGACCCAAATTATTTGTACTTGTTGACATAGAAATACTAGGTTATGTTTTCCTTGGCTTTTTACAGATATGTTATATGACTTAAGATGATCCAGTACCTAATATTTTCCATAGAGAATCATGCAGTGATATCTCAGTTGTGACTAGGAAATTTCCCATGGCAAGACTGCTCTGTAGGTAGATTTCAGCATCCTGCTTCTCCCTCTAGGTTATTGGTGCTTTTGTTCTTGTTTTGTTTTGTTTTCTTAGTATACATCACTTGGTTATAGCCAATTGGCTATTACCTATCAGTTATATACTACTCAAAAGTAATACTCCTTCATAGGAACAGATACTTACTGAGTAAACATACCTATTGTATCAGTGTTTTGAAAGAAATTATATAACAGTAGCAACTTAATTTCATAAGTCTGAAAGGCTTTAGAAATATATTGGAATATAGTGTCACATTGTTAGCATATACTTTCCGTGATTCTTGGCTGAGTTCAGAATGATGAAGAATGTATTACGCGTATAAGATTTATTGCACATTTACTGTAACACTTTTACATCTTTTGACTGTTGCCTATAGTGTCAAATACTAATTTGTTGAAATACAACTTGCAAAATGGAACACATACCCTACTTAATACCATATATAAAAACTAACCCAAAATGGACCAGTAACATAAGACCTAAATCCATAAAACTCTTGGAGGAAAACACAGAGAGTCTATGTGACCTTGCAGTTAATGTTATATCCTCAGATACAGCACTAAAAGTCTGAGCAACAAAAGGAAAAATAGATTAATTAGACCTCATCAGAATTAAAAACTGGCTAGACTTGGTAACACACACCTTTAATCCCAGCACTCAGGAGACAGAGGTAGATGATCTCTAGGAGATCAAGGCCAGCTTAGTTTATTTACTTAGTGAGTTCCAGGCCATCTAGGTTTGATTGAGAGACCCTGCCTCTATGAATACAGTGGAAGAGCAATGGGACAGGATACCCAGCATCAACTTCAGGCCTCTACATGCATGTCATACACACAGGGAAATGGATGAAAGAAAAAAGCATTTCTAAAACTCAATGGGGAAAAGAATTTAGACTTAAATATGTATTTCTAGGACAGGATGCAGCTTGGATGGTAATATGGTTCCCTAGCATGCAGGAAGTTCTGGGCTGACCACTGCATAAACCAAACATGGTGGCATTTCCTGTAATCCCAGCATTTTGAGAGGCAAAAGTAGGAGGATCAGAAGTTCAAGGTGTGTGTGTGTGTGTGTGTGTGTGTGTGTGTGTGTGTGTGTATAAATGATATATAATGAGTTTGAGGCCAGCCTGTTGCATGAAACTGCCTCAAAACAAAGAAAAATTTTGTTCACAATTTTTTCTTTTTGAGACAATTTCTTTTTTAATTTTTCGGAGCTGAGGACTGACCCCAGGGCCTTACACTTGCTAGGCAAGCACTCTACCACTGAGATAAAACCCCCATAATTTTTATTATTTTTTTTAATGTGTACGTGTGTATTGGCTGCATGTAGGTAAGTGCACCCATGTCATGCAGTACCCATGGAGTCAGAAGAGGCTGTCAGATCCCCTGGAACTGGAGTTACGGACAATTGTTAGCTGCCACGTGGGTGCTTGGATTCAAACCCAGGTCTTCTCTAAGAACAACCAGTGTTCTTAACTGCTGAGCCATCTCTCCAGCCCTGAGACAAGTTCTATGTAGGCAAGAGTGGTCTCAAATTTACTACATAGCCAAGACTGGCCTTAAACTTCTGATCCTCCTGCTTCTGCTTCCCGAGTGCTGAGATTAAAAGTGTCGCCACCATATTGCGCAAAAATGCAATCTTAAACTACAATGAAATACTACTTTATAAGATAACTATAACTATTTCAAACTCAGGGCCATGACCAGGTTATAGAGAAATTGGAACCCTTTCACATTCCTCAGGGGCATGTAGTATGGTAAACTTGCTATAGAGGAGAGTTTGGTATTCCTTCAAAAATTCATCATAGATTTGCCTTATGACCTAAAAGTCTCACTTCTAGGAATATTCTAACACAACAGAGTCTTATATACTCGTATATCAATGTTTATTGGGGTATTATTCACTAAAGACAAAAATAATGTGTTAAAGGCTGGAGAGATGGCTCAGCGGTTGAGAGCACTGACTGCTCTTGCAGAGGACACCGGTTCAATTCCCAGAACCTGCATGGTGGCTAACAGCTGTCTGTAACTCCAGTTCTAGGGAATCCAACACCACCTGACCTCCTCGGGCATTGCACAACATGGGTGCACTTACACATTGCACACATGCAGGCAATACACTCATACACATCTTAAAAAAAAAAAAAAGTGTCCATCAAGAAATGTATTCTAAATGAAAACCAAAAATAAGATACCAAGTGACAAGGTGACAAGTACTGACTGAGTCCAGTTATGTGAACATTCTGAATAGGTAAATCCATATTGACTGAAAGTACATTAAAAGCTTCCCAGGTACTATAGGTGAGAGGAGAATTTCTATTTGAGCCATGAATGTGTGTGTGTGTGTGTGTGTGTGTGTGTGTGTGTGTGTGTGTAGACCAAAGCTTGATGCTGGATGTCGTCCTCAATTGCTCGCTGCCTTTTGGGGGGGGCTCTTTTTTGAGACAGGGTCTACCTGTAGCCCCAGCTGGCCTGGAACTCACTATGTAGACCAGGCTGGCCTTGAACTCACAGAGATCCACCTTCCTCTGCCTCCCAAGTGCTGGGATTAAAGGTGTGCACCACATCCAGTTCTCTGCCTTATTTTTTTGAGACAGGGTCTCTCACTGGACCTAGGGGCCACTGACTAAGCAAGACTGGATGACCAGTGAGCTCTACAAATCGACCTCTGCCTCTCCAGGGCTGTGATTCTAGGCATACTTCCACACTTGACTGTTTTACGTGGATGATGGGAATCTGAACTCAGGGAAAGCAAGCACTTTTCTGACTAAGCCATGTCTCCAGCCCATGAAATGTTTTAGAAATAAAAAGTAGTAATGACTGCTCAAAACTTTGGATGTAATTAGTAATACTGTGGGTATACAGATGAAAAGGTTAAAATCGTAGCTTTTTCTCTCTCAGGTCTGCGGAGCCAGCAGCGTGGTCTGTGACTGCCGGGAAGCTCCATTGTCACCGACGGGAGCAGAAATGGCACGATAAAACAGGGCATGAAGGCCCATTTGGGTACAGCCCTTAAAGCTAACCCGTTTGGAGGTGCTTCTCATGCCACGGGAATTGTGCTGGAAAAAGTAGGGGGTTGAAGCTAAACAGCCAAATTCGGCTATCAGGAAGTTTGTTAGGGTCCAGCTCAATAAGGATGGCAAGAAAATCACAGCCTTTGTGCCCAGTGAAGGTTGCCTGAACTTCATTGAGGAAAACAATAAGTTCTGGTTGCTGGATTTGGTCGGAAAGGTCATGCAGTTGGTGATATTCCTGGAATCCGCTTTAGGGTTGTTAAAGTAGCCAATGTGTCTCTTTTGGCCCTGTACAAAGGCAAGAAGGAAAGACCAAGATCCTGAATGTTGATGATGGAAATACAGTAGTAATAAATTTTCATATGCCAACTAAAAGAAAAAGCGGGTTTTATTTTAAACATTTATTATACACATAAAATAAATATATATAGTGCTGAGTAGTTTTTATCAACTTGACCCAAACTAGAGTCACCATCAAAGAAGGAATATCACGTGAGAAATTTCTTCCGTCAGACTCCTAGTGGACAGGACTGTGGGGTATTTTCTTGATTGTTGATTGATAATGGAGGACCCAGCCCACTGTGAGTGGTGTCATTTCTGGGCAGGTGGGCCTGGGTTGTATAACAAAAGTAGCTGAACAAGCCAGCAAACAGTGTTCCTCCGTAATCTCTCCTTCAGTTTCTGCCTCTGAGTTCCTGCCCTGACTTCCCTCAATGATGGGCTGTGACGTGGAAGTGGAAGGCAAGTGGTCCTTTCCTCCCCAAGTTGCTTTTGGTTGTGGTGTTTTACAATAGAAAGCAACAACTTTTAAAATGTTCATTGTCAGCACCGGCATGATGGCTCATTGGGTAAGGTACTTGCCACCAAGTCTAATGACCTGAACTCGGTCCCCTGAACCTACATGATAGAAGTAAAAGTTGTCCTGAAAGTTGTCCTTTGATATCCATATGTATGCTGTGGCACATGGGCACATACATATAAATTAATAAATGCAAGAAAGTTACCTATAGAAAAAAGGACATGGGGCCAGTTGGGGAGTCACAAGACGGTAATGGGGAGGTGAATATGATGAAATATATTATGTAAGTATATGAAAATGTCATAAAACCCATTATAGTGTAAATAACATTCAAAATTCATTATACAGAGCATAACCATAGAAGTGTTCCTGTATAATACATAGTTAATCCTCCCAGAAAATAAAATGAATCCATCACAAATCATTTTATTTCTCATCATTAAACCATATATACAACCTGAAGCTAGAGTTGTAAAGCAGTATTTTCCTCCATTTTAAAGATTACTGGCCAGCTTTTTACCAGCTCTTAATTTTTTTGACTTCTGCTTTTGTTCTAATTGATTTCTTGGAATTTTCCAGAATTAATTTCAGGTTTACATTTATAATTGGAGGGATGATACAGCAAGTATATAACTGACATATTTTTTTAACTTTTACTCCCTCCAAACCTCTTGGACAGGTGATTGACTCAACAAAATTATCCTGATAATAGGGAGAGACAAGATTTGAACCTCAAACTATGTGATTTTTAAATTCTCATGTAAGTTAAACAAAATCAACAAACAAATGATAAAGATCAGGGCAGAAATCAATGAAACGGAGTATAAAAGTATGATATTAAGGATCAGTGGAAGACTTTTTTTAAAAAAAGCAGATCTCTGTGAGTTCCAGGCCAGCCAATCTAAATAGTAATCTCCGGGCTAGCCAGAGTTATATGATGAGACCCTGTCACAGAAAAAGTTGTTTATCTTATTTAAGATCTATTTTTATTTATATATGTGTGTGAGTATATGTCACTTTGGTGTGGGTGCCCATGGAGGCCTGGGTATCAGATCACGAGGAGCTGAAGTTTCAGACAGATATGAGCCACTGGCATAAGATGTGAAAAGGGGCATTACAACAGATCCTAATGAAATCCAGAGGATCATTAGGAAATATTTTGAAAATCTATATTTCAAAAACCTGGAACATCTAGAAGAATTGGATAAATTCCTACACATATGACTTACCAAAGTAAGGGAAGAATGACCAATGACATTAAAGCTGTAATAATCTGTCAACAACTACCTAGGACTGTACGATTTTTTTTTTTTGGTCTTTTTAAGACAGGGTCTCCCTGTAGCCCCAACTGTCCTGGAACTCGCTATGTAGACCAGGCTGGCCTTGAACTCACAGAGATCTGCCTACTTCTGCCTCCAGACTGTACAAATTTTACTCCATATTTGAAGAACTAACCCCAGTGTTCTTCAGACTGTTCCATAAATTAGAAAAGGGGGAAGGAAGCTTCCTGATGAGCACAGAGTCCAAAATTCCCAAAATACTTGGAAACCAAACTCAGTAACTATTATGTTGTGATCGAGTTGATTTCATTCCAGGGATGCAAGAATGTTTCAATGTATGCAGACCAATGATTATAAATAGACACACATATAGGTTTCAGGGGCAGAAATAGCATGATCATCTCAGTGTGCAGAAAAGGCCATTGGCAAAATTCAGTATCCTTTATATTTAAAAACAACTTTAGAAAGTAGGAAAAGAAGGTACATACTCAGCATAATGGAAGCTGTATACGAAGCCTACAGTCACTGTACACTAAATGAAAGCATTTCCTGTAAAATCAGCAGTGCCACAAGCATGTTTATTCTCTCCATTCTTGTTCAGTGTAGTACTTGAAATTTCAACTAATACAGTAAGGTAAGACAAAGGAGAAAGTGCAGGGAAACATCTTATTTCCAGTATTCATGAGTTGGGTGAATTGATATCATGAAAATGGCTGTGTTGCCAATAGTTAATGGAATTAATACCATCTCACCAGTATTTGTATAACATTTCTTCACAGAAATAGAAAAGGCAGTCCTAAAGTTCATATGGAAACACAAGGAGTCCTCAACAGAAAGAGCAATGCTGGAACTATCACAATACCAAGTTTCAAATTATACTACAGAGCCTTAGTATCAAAACCCAACGTGGTCCTGGCACCGAAAACAGATGCATACAACTGTGTAATAAAATACAGTGCCTAGAAATCCACACAAAAGACATGAGAGAAAAGACAGTGGTTACTTTTTATTGGCTTTTTTTTTATTGGTTAGAGATAGGAGGCCATCCTGGTGGGAGGGGCATGGCAGGTGGCCAGACAGAAAGCTGGGTGGAGCCGAAAGCTGAGTGCCAACATCTTCAGCCAGTCCCAGGAAGGAGAGTGAGGGGTAGGAGGACTGGAAGTTAACCCAAGGCTTCTAATTCTTTTTTTCTTTTCTTTTAGACAGGGTCTCCCTGTAGCCCCAGCTGGCGTGGAACTCACTATATAGACCAGGCTGGCCTGGATTTTCATCTGCCTGCCTCTGCCTCCCTAGTGCTGAAATTAAAGGCCACCACGCCTGCCTCTGAGGCTTTGAATTCTTAAAGCCTCCAGTGACTCTCTTCCTCCATGACCCTCCCCATATAGCACCATCAACTGATCCAACCTTGTTCAAATACTTAAGTCTTATGGGAGACACTTCTCATTCAAATCACAACAGACAGCTGCTTCAAAAAATGGTTCTGAAATGGGTGAGGTGATGCTAGCCTTTAATCTCAGCATTCAGGAGACAGAGGCAGGTCGATATCTGTGAGATGGAGTCTAGCTGGGTCTACATAGTGAGTTTTAAGCCAACTGGGGCTACAGGGAGACCCTGTCTCCAAACAAAGAAAAGGTCTTGTAAACAAATGAATTAGATTTGTATCTCTCATTCTATAAAAAACAACTTTCCTGGGCTTGGTGGCTCATGCCTTTAATCCCAACACTCCAGAGGCAGGGGGGCAGAGCGGATCTTTGTGAGATACAGGCCAGCTGGGGCTACAGGGAGACCCTGTCTCAAAAAGACCAAAAAGAAAAAAGCAACTTCATATGGAGAAGCAGGAAGAAGACAAGACAGATTGAGAGCAATGTGAGCACAGCATAGTGACAGACTTGTATGAAAATGTAGTGAAACCCTTTGTTTTGTATACAACTACAGGGAAAATAGTTGATGTGCCTTTGTCTTTAGCTGCCTGTGGATTACTCATGAGAGCAGATTGCTTGGAAAGGACTACTCTACAATTCCACTGTTTCCATATTTAGTGTATTACCTTGAGTTTATACATCCTTTGAATATAAAGGAAGTTTTATTATTCCTACTTATCTATGTCTTGTGATTTCAGTCCATCTTTTCCTTGACTCAGAAGACCTCAAAAAACCCAAGTTGGTGGTGCACACCTTTGATATCCACAGAGGCAGGTGGATATCTTTGAGTTATAGGCCAACCAGGACTACAATGTGAGAGCCTCTTTCAAAAAGACTTCAGAATATGTTGGCTAGAGAGATGGCTCGGCAGTTAAGAGCACTGGCTGCTCTTGCAGAGAACCTGGGTTCAATTCCCAACACCCACATCATGGCTAACAACCATCTGTAACTCCAGTTCCAGGGGGTCCAATGCCCTCTTCTGACCTCGGCGGGCATTGCATGACACAGGTGCACTTAAATACATGCAGGCAATACACTCATATACATAAGATAAAACAAAATAAAAGGCTTCAGAATAGATACTTTTGAGAGTAGCACCTCAAATTTTCAACTTACAAAGGAACTCAATTTATACATTAATTGCCAACAAGTCCAACTCCTCAGCCACTAATCCTGGGCTCCCTTAGGAGGAATTATATATTCTCTGTGTCAGGCACAGTGTTTGGTACCGAATATCCTCTTGATAGAATGGTTAGAAGGGAAGATAATTAATTCTTGCCTCTGCTTTGATCAGTTTTGAGGTTTTAGTGTCTTTTTTATTTTTCCAACCATGTTCCTTGATAACTTTGCCATCATATTTCTTAAATTTATATGGCTTTGGGTGTGGGGGGAGTTAAGGAAACACCAATACCATATAGTGTGTATGTGTGTGGTGTGGTATGGTGTATGTGTGCATGTGTGTGCAGACATGCCAACACACAGACAAAGGAGGACACTGGGTTTTTGCTCTGTCACTTTCCTCTACCCCTGAGAGTAGTGTCTTTCACTAGACCTGGGACTAGCTGTTTCAGCTAAACTGGCTGGTCAGCAAGCTCCAGTGATCCTCTTGTCCTGCTTCCTACATTGCTGCAGTTACAGGCACTTGGCATGGATTTTTATGTAGGTGCCGGTGATCGAGCTCAGGCCTAAATGCATGCACCACAGTGCTTTTATGCACTAAGCCCTTTCCATCTCCCCAACCCTCCTATATAACTCAATGCATTCTTTTTTAAAAAATATTTTATATATTATTATTTTTATGTGTGAGTGTATTGTCTGCATGTATGTGAGTGCACCCGTGTCATGCAATGCTGCGGAGTTCAGAAGAGGCCTTCGGAATCCCCTGGAACTGGAGTTAAGAACGCGTAGCTGCCATGTGGGTGCTGGGAATCGAACCTGGGTCTTCTGAAAGAGCAGTCAGTGCTCTTAACTGCTGAGCCATCTCTCCAGCTCCTCTCAATGCATTCTTATAGGCAGAGTAGCCTATAATAATAAAAAATGACTTCTTAATGTCACAGAAATTGACATAGTAAATATATATGTATGTGTATGTACATGCTTGTCTACATATATATGTGTGTGTGTGTTTTATAGTTGGCCCAAGCTGAACCACATGCCTTGTAATATGATAAATATTTATTGAATATCCACTATCAGCAAGGCCTTGTGCTTACTAAGTAGTACACATAACAGAAGGGTAAATAAGTTCTTTTGTGCGTAGTAAAGGGTAATAGCCTTGTTATTACCTTCATAAGATGTCTGCACAAGCAGAATCCTCTTTTAAATATTCTCTGCCACAGTTCAGCTAGTTTCGTCACTTTCAAAGAGTTATTTCAGCCTTAATTGGTTTCCTTAACATCAGAGTCTAGCTTCCTGTCTCCTACACAGTGCCTACAGGAGGATTTTTACTATTACCTACAAGCTATCAGTGGCTCCGAATATTTACTGCCTCTGATCTCACTGTGGTTCATTGCCTTTCTTCAGCATTGTCTCTGCTCACTGCTGACCCCCAGCACCATTATGATCCAGGTCTGAGACTCAGCTTAAAGAACTCCTCTATTCAGTCTGTATTGACAGAACATGCCATGATCATATTCTTCACTTGGAAATTTTCTTTCTTCTTATACTTGAGCTGGAGAAGATTGCTTTGTGGTTAAGAGCACTTGCTACTCTTATCTTGAGGATAGAACACCCATAAGAGAGGGCTCACAAAAGCCTGTAACTCTGGCTCCATGGATTCCATGTCCCTTTCTGGCCTCCGATGGCACCAGCACACACATGTATGCATACAGTTCCATATACACATAATAAAAATAAAAATGCATCTTGATATACTCTTTGCCTCCTGGGCAAAATGTCACTCATGCCTCTGATCCCTTTACAAGTGTCACCACTTGAATAAAACCTTCCTTGGTCGCTCTTCCTCCATTGGCTGTGTTAGTGTTTCCTTGGGTTTTCATAGTTTGATCTATCTGTCTGTCTTTCCATCCATTCATCCATCCATCATCTATTATCTTTATATCCCCTTATATATAGCAGTTACTCGTTTTGTAGATAATCCACTAACTAACCCTTTAATTATTTACAGGACTATTTCTCTCTTTCTTAAGTACTGAATTTCTTGATATAGAGACCCTCTCTTTTTGTTTTTTGTTTGTTTTTTGGTTTTTATTTATTTGGATTTAGACAAGATCTCATGTATCTCAAACTGGCCAGGCAGGCTGACTTTGTACTCCTGATCTTCCTGCCTTCATCTCCTAAATGCTGGTATTACAGACGTGGGCCACCACACCTGGTTTATGAAGTGCTGGGGATTGAACCTAGGATTTTCATGCGTTCTAGGCAACACTGAACCAATTGAGCTACATCTCCACTCACCAGAGACCATTGCTTAGTTCAGCTTTACCTTTCCTGTGCTTAATGTGAAGTGTGTCACTGTAGATATTCTGTAAGTACTTGTTTTAGTTGTCCTGAATCATTACTATGTTTAAAACAGTTGGATACAATCATACCTCAGTTCTGGTGAGTTGTAATTTAAATATGTGTACATGGAACTAGGTGATTTATAGTTTTCAATGTATTCTGTATCCACAACTCCCTTGGCGACAGCTGACTGATTGGTATCTTATATATAATCTTATTTTATAACAGCTGATTAAGGAAAGTAGTTCCTATATCCCTCATTTATTAGGTAAAGCACAATCTCTTTGCCTTGCTGTGTATAACAACACAACTCATTCTGAGATTTAAGATGTTATTCATGCTGGGTGTGGTGATGCAGGCCTTTAATCCCAGCACTCAGGTGGCAGAGGCAGTTGGATTTCTGTGAGATCGAGACCAGCTGGGGCTATAGGGACCCCATCTTCTTCCCCAAATGTTATTCATAGTCCATAAAATTAACATTTTTTTCCAGGTATGGTGGTCCATACCTGTAATCTTAATACTTGTGAGGAGGAAGCAAGAGATTCAGGAGTTTGAGGGCAGCATGGGCTGTCTGAGACCCTGTCTCAAAACATGAACACTTAAAAAAAAATACAATTCAATGAGGGGTTTTGTGTTGTTTGTTTGTTTTAGTATAGTTACAAGCATTTGCAGCCTATCTTAATTTCAAAACATTTTTGGTACACTAAAGAGAATGCTGTACCTGTTATAACTCACTCCCATTCGTCCATTCCCCCATCCCCTGGTGTCTGGGTTGCTTTTCTGTTGCTGTGATAAAATGCCCTGACCAAAGCAACTTAGGGGAGAAAAGGCTTGTGGTGGTGGTGAAGACAAGGCAACAGGAACTTCAAGCAGCTCTTCACATTGTATCCAGTCAGTAGAGGCTCAATTTTCTTTCTAGTTTATCTAGTTCAGGATTCTAGCCAGGGACTGGCGCCACCCACAGTGGGTGGGTCTCCCCACATCAATTAGTGCAATCAGGATAATCCTCCAAGAATCATACCCTGATGATCTGATGAGTCTAGAGTCTGTTAAATTGACAACACTATAAATGTTAGAAAACAGATCTGAGGCCGGGTGTGGTGATGCACACCTTTAATCCCAGGATTCGGGAGGCAGAGGCAGGCAGATCTCTGTGAGTTCAAGGCCAGCCTGGTCTACATAGTGAGTTCCAGGACAGCTGGGGCTACAGGGAGACCCTGTCTCAAAAAGACAAAAAACAAAACAAAACAA
This sequence comes from Nannospalax galili, assembly GCF_000622305.1. Taxonomy (NCBI): domain Eukaryota; kingdom Metazoa; phylum Chordata; class Mammalia; order Rodentia; family Spalacidae; genus Nannospalax; species Nannospalax galili. The sequence goes on from NW_008347536.1 coordinate 12,052,746, forward strand.
AAACAGATCTAAAAAATATCTAAAAGGGGGGGCTGGAGAGATTACTCAGTGGTTAAGAGCATTGGTTGCTCTTGTAGAGGACCCAGATTCAGTTCTCAGCACCTACATGGCAGCTAACAATTGTCTGTAACCTTACTGTAGGGGATATGACACCCTCTTCTGGCCTCTGAGGGCATTACGTGCATACATACATACATACATACATACATACATACATATTACATACATACGTAAATTGACAGCACACCTTCAACTATTAATCTATTTTCTGTCTTAGAATTTCAATATTTTGGTCATCTCATGTACCTGGAATCATTAGGATCGTTTAGTATGTCTGTTTATGTCTTGTATTTTTCATGTTTTCCACTGGTTCCATGTATACTGTTACTTCGTTTTTGTTGTTGCTGCTTGCTTGCTTTTTGTTTGTCTTTGTGTGTGTGTGTGTGTGTGTGTGTGTGTGTGTGTGTGTGTGTGTTGAGGATTGGTCAAAGCCATACCCGTGCTAGACAAGTGCTGTCATGTTTGAGAAACTGTTCTCTACTGTTGTGCTGTTTTACCTTCCCAGTGATCATCTAGGAGGTTGTAGACTTTTCAACTTTCTTTTTTTTTTTTTTTCTTTTTTTTTTCTTGTCAATTATTGTCTTTTTTGTTGGGGAGAAAAGTCTGTTCAGATCCTGACATTTTAGTTGTTGATATAATCACTTCACATGTAATCTGTGTAATATTCTGATTTCCTTTAATAGTATATCTCGGAGCTCTTTGTTTGCTTGTAGGTACGTGCACACACACATTGCTGTCAATTGAAGGGAGTTCTGTGGCATTCCAGACAATAGGGAATTCACCCTTTCTCTGAGACTGTATAGTCTTGGCTACACTGCTTGCTTATGTTGACCTCCTGTGATTTTTTTTTTTTTTTTTTCAAGCTAGTTGGTAAAAAGATGCCATAGTGCAGGATTGGAAAAGAGTGACCCTTTCTGTCCCAATCTTATTCCTTAATTGAGAGGGTCTAAACATTCTCTGTTGTCCGTTTGTTTTTCTCTCCCCTCACCTTTCAGCCAGTTGCCCAGGCTTCAGAATACTCTCTTCCTTGCTGCTTTGGCTCTCATTTTGCTATTTGTTCCCTGAATTGGAAAAGACAAAATAATAACAACAAAAACCATGAAATTGGCAGGTACTTTGCATCATTTTTCATGTCCACTTAGTAGCTTCTGAAATCCGTATTATTAGTCTCCTTTTATTGATTAAAAAACAAAAAAAAACAAAACAACAACAACAACAAAAAAAACAGTACAGCAGGCGGATCTCTGTGAGTTCAAGGACAGCCTGGTCTACATAATGAGCTCCAGCCTAGCTGGGGCTACAGGGAGATCCTGTCTCAAAAAGACCAAGAAATAAACCTGTTGGTTAGAGAGGTTGAAACCCCTGGCATTTCTTCACATGCATCCCTCTTACATGAGGCCTTTAGTATGTGAAGAGTTGCTGTTTGACCCGCTTTACTACACTACTTTTGTTGTTGTGTGAGACAAGGTCTCTCTGCATAGCCCAGGCATGTCAGAAGCTGGTGATCCTTCTGACGCCACCTCCAGCTGCAGGATTCCAAGCATGGCCACCATATCCAGCTTCAGTGACTTCTCAGTTGAGTATTTATGTATGCCATCTTCTTCAGTTTGTTTTAGTGGTTTCAGTTTGACTCAAATGCTTGTTGAAAAAAGAATCCTGAAACATTTAAGTTTAAGCCCATTACTAAAGCTGTGAAATACTCATCAGTGGAGCTTATACTGTGTACATAATGAACAGGACACTGACTTGCAAAGTGGGTCTATGGTATATTTGTGTAGAATTGGACATGTTTTTGAACTTCTGTCCAGTCATAAACATGAAAGACTTTCAGCCTTTATTCTCATGTGGAATGATTGTAGCCACAAAATATACATAAAATTGTTGAGAGCAGAGTAGAAAGCAACAGAGGTTAAAGTTGTTGCAGACAATAGTAAACATTTCTGATGGATCTAAGTAGTGTGCATCTTAGGTTGGAATTGGTTTAGATTGTCACTTCATCTAGTGTTGAATGCAAACTAGCATTGAACTCTTTATGTATGTATGTATGTATGTATGTATGTATGTATGTAATAAGAACAAAACATAATCATAGAACACTACCGGTGTTTGCTAGCTTGTTTTCTGTTTCTATGACAAAATGTCTGGGAAAACCAGCCTAGACAAGGAGTTGTACTTCAGCTTGTGGTTTCAGAGGCTTCAGTGCTTGTCTGAGACTTAATCATTGTTTCTGGGCTGAGGTAGAGCAGAGCTGCTCATCTCATGGCAGCCCAGGGCTGGGGTGAGGACAACAGGGACAGAAGTATGCTCTTCAGAGTCATACTTGTGACCTCATTTTTTCCAGCCAGGCCCACCTCCCACACTTTCTGCCACCTCCTGGTACACAAGCCTTTGGAGGACATTTTAAATCCCAGGATAAAAATGTCAACAAAAATTGTTTTCATGTATTAAGATATTAATTTTCTCTGACAGATATGCCAAGAATTTAACAGCACCTGGGCATGGGAAATGGAGAAGAAGGGATATCTTGAGATGAGTGTTGAATGCAAACTAGCTCTCCTAAAGGTAATATACTATTTTATATATAATATATATAAATTATTTTAATTTAAAATTTTCATCTTTGATTGCTCATTAAATTATAAAATAAAGAAAACCAAGGCCTTGCAAGATGGTTCATGGGGTAAAAAGCACTTGCTTCCAGGCTTTTTGACCTGACTTCAATCCCTAGGACCCACATGATAGAAGGAGAGAACCAACTTCCAGGAGGTATCCTCTGACCTCCATGTATTGGAGGCTGTATGTGCTCACACATACACATGCAGAATAAATAAATGTAATGAGAAAATAAATTTAAGTATATGAAATTCTCAAAGAACTAATAGAAAAAAAAATTTGGGGGGGTCTTTTTGAGACAGGGTCTCCCTGTAGCCCCAGCCCTCATAAGGCAAAGATGAGAGTCCCTGGACAAACCGACCACAAAGACCAGCTGAATTCTTGAGTTCTGGATTCAGTGAGGGACCCCACTTCAGCAAATAAAGTCAGAGAACAATCTCAGGAGCACCTGGTATCACCCACTGGAGTCCACATGCATGTATATATCTTCAGATATGCAAACACACATGCAGACAAAGAAGTCTGTTCTTTGAGTTACTATTTTTAGAAGGTGCCTTCACAACATGCCAAGTTTCAGTTACTTCTGCTTAGGGGTATGGTGATACAGTAGGTAAGCGATTGCTTTGTCACTTTGATTTATTTTTTTTTTTTGCTGTCACATTTCATCACTATAAGTACAAAAATCTCCATTCACTAAATCAGCAACTTGTTACTGTTTTCCAGCATTTCAATTTTGAGTTTTTCTTTTTTCCCCCTTTTCTTATTTGTTAATTACTAAACGGACAGCATAACCGAAGGAAGGGATAATATGTGAAAAATGAGTGAGGTTGTCATTCTTTTAAAATTGACAGCGTTGCCTTTAATCCCAGCACACAGGAAGCAGAGGCAGGCAGATCTCTGTGAGATCCCAGGCCAGCCTGGTCTACATAGTGAGTTTCAGGCCAGCTATGGCTACAGGGAGACCTTATCTCAAAAAGACCCACCCCCCCCAAAAGACAGGTGTTTCAGATAAAGCATCATTGTTCAACACATCTCAAGGTTTTATGGTGATTCTTAAAACACGTGTTCGATAGGACATGCTAAGGAGTTGCTGTATTTTTGTTAGCTATTAATTCCTGCTATTCCTAGGTGTTTAGAGCAGATTCCCCATGAGGTACCCGGTCCATTTAGCATTTATATTTGTAGCATGGCCAAATTTCCTTCGTCTGTTGATTGGTTTGAAATAGAGTTTCACCATTTTGTCAGTGCATGTCTTAAGTTCCTAGGCTCGATGATGGCTCCTATCTCAGCCTTCAAAGTAAAGGAACAATTACTAAATTTAAATACTATTTAGAAATGAAAGATATGGCTGCCCATCCAAAATTTTTAAATGGTACTGCCAAATGATTCAGCACTCCCTACTGGATGCATATCCTACACAAAGGGAATAAGCATTTCAAACAGATATTAACAGATATTAACATCGCCACTGCAGCCTAATCACAGTGTGGAATCAAACTCAGTGAATGAGGAATCTACACAGTGGGACACTACATAGTCTTTAAAAAAATAATAAAGGAGGGTCAACAAGATGGTCATTGGTAAAGACCACTGTTGCCCAAGGCTTAATACCCAAGTTTCGTCCCTCAGACCCACATGGTGGAAGGAGAGAACCAGCTCCCACAAGTTGTCCTCTGTCCTTCACACACAGGCCTGGCGTATGACACACACACACACACACACACACACACACACACACCACACAAAATAAATAAAAATGTAGTAAAAAAATTAAAAACAGATCTGCAGAATGTTAAGTGTAATAAGCCAACCACAGAATGACCCCGTGTCCTCACTTAATGAAGAATTTCGAAGAATGAGATTTGGAACAACGGAGTTAAATGCTGGCTAACCTCCATTAGTGGGTCAGTGATCAGATTGGAGAGAGATTTTGGTAAGACTTTTAAAGAGTTCATTTAGGCAGGTGATCAGTTGTAAAGGTAATTGTAATTGCGAGAACAATGCATTTTAAGTGTACTCACCATTAAAAAAGTTTTAAAGTAATACATTTGTTAATTTGCTTTAACTACTCATTCTGCATTGTTCATGTATCAACACGTGTTGGACATCATGATATATGATTTTTATTTGCCAAAGAAATTAATAATTTTAAAAATCAAATGAAAATTTTAAACACATGGTTATACCGCTGTGATATAATTGTCATTTTTTTTTATGTGTATGAGTGTACTGCCTACATATAAGTAAGTGCACCTGTGTCGTGAAGTGCCCAAGGAGGTCAGAAGAGGGTGCCCGATCCCCTGGAACTGGAGTTACAGTTGTTAGCTGTGTTAGCCTCCATGTGAGTGCTGAAAAATCAAACCCAGATCCTCTGCAAGAGCAGCCAGTGCTCTTAACCACTAAGTCATGTCTCTAGCCCCTAATTGGCGAGTTTTGATGCAAATAGACTCATAGTTTTAGTAATATTTAACTTGTGTGCAAGTGGTTTTGTTAAAACTTTACTTTGGTATAAAATTAAAATGTTAACTTAAAGTTTACCTTTTAAAGTTGAATATTTACATAATAAATCCTACACAATAAGTTGAAAGGGTATTGAGAAATAACTAAACTATGTGTGATCTATCTGCTCTGTCCCTGAATCAGTTCTGTGAATGTATCATATTTATTGGTGAAGCATTTGTACAATATTTTAAGCCATGTTATAACTGTTTTTCAGTATCTCTGTGAGTGTCAGTTTGATGACAATCTAAAATTCAAGAATATTATTAATGAGGAGGATGCTGATACCATGCGTCTCCAGCCAATTGGGCGAGACAAAGATGGCCTCATGTACTGGTACCAGTTGGATCAAGATCACAATGTCAGAATGTACATAGAAGAGCAAGATGATCAAGATGGCTCTTCCTGGAAATGCATTGTCAGGTATCTTTTATTGGGATGTCTTTACACTTCGATTTCTTTGAGCTGTCTACTGAAATGTGATCTCTGAGGTCAGGATGGTCTTTTCTTACGGGAATTGGCAAATTTCCAGGGTTAATCTAGAACCTAGCACAGTGGATACTTATTGTTTGCCAAGTAAATTTAAGTAGCAGTTCAGTTCGTATCAGGACATATACCTTGTGTCCAAAATGTTGTAATCTGAATATTAATGTACAAATATAACAAAACACTATTTGATTCTATTTTTCTAAATATTTTGATTTGACTTGTTCATCTTACTATAGTCTTTTTGCCATTTCTGCTTATGTACATTTCTTTTTAAAATATTGTCTTCTGCTTTGTCAATTAAGAAAGTAGACAAAAATAACCATATTTACTGTTGATCATATTTACTCTAAATCCTTAAAAATGATTTCTTGTATACACTGTTAAGTATGCCCATGGCATGAGGAAACTTTATTTTTTAGCTAAAAGTTCTATTTGAATCTGGGTTCATCCTTTTACCATTTTTTTAAGCACATTACTTATTTCTAAGAGTTTTTTTCCTATGCATCATTTAGTTTTCTGCAGGTGTCTTTGTGTGTGGTATGCATGCTGTGTGTTTGCATGTGTGGGTATGTGTTTGTTTGTGCATGTATGTGTGGGCTTGAAGCTGACATTGGGGTGTCTCCTCAATTGTTCTGCACCTTATTCATTGAGGCCAAGTCTCTGAATTGAACTAACAGCTTGCTCATAGTCTAGTGTGTCTATCCAGCTTGCTTCAGGGATTACCTGTCTGCCTCCCAGGGGCTGGGATTAAGGTGATCTGCAATACCTACTCTGAACCTCTGTCGGTTCTCGTGTCAAACTCTGGTCCTCATGCTTGCTTTACCTGTGAGCTATCTCACCAGCCTTCCTGTGCCTTAAAATGCTAAGGTGATAATACTTCTAAAATTTTTTGTGAGAAAGATATGGGAAATTACACCTAGGGACATGGTACATGCTCAGTAAACATTTGCTCCTTTCTTCCTAGCTTTGTATTACCTACATGTGTGTAAGTGCACCCATGTCATACAGTGCCCACGGAGGTCAGAAGAGGGCATCGGATCCCCAGAACTGGAGTTACAGATAGTTGTTTGCTACCGTATGGGTGCTGAGAACCAAACCCTGGTCCTCTACAAGAGCAGCCAGTGCTTTTAACCACTGAACCATCTCTCCAGACCCTCCCCCACCATTGTTCTTTTTAGAATATGTCAGTTTTTAAATTTAAATTTTAAAGTGTGTATGTGTGTTTGTGATATGTGCATCTGGAAAGCAGAGGACATCTTTGAGGAGTCTGTTCTCTTCCACCTTTATGCGGGTTCCAGGAATGAACTCATGTCAGGTTTCTGCTGCTGGCACATCTAATAACAGGCCTCACTTCTACCTTTTAGGTGTTGGCTTTTCTTACAGTTCTAACTCCAGTCACTGAAAGCTTGTTTCTTCATTGAAGAAATGTTTATCGGCAGAATGTCTAGAATTTGACTGGTGTTTGTCACCTCTTTTTAGTCATGACTTTATTCCCTTTTACTTCTGGCTTTGAATACTAAAGGTGTAGGTCAGTCAATAGAGAGCTTGCCTATCATGCACTATGCCCTAAGTTACATAATGAGTGTGATGACACATGCCTGTAATCCCAGATAGAAGCTCAAGGTCTTCCTTGGCTACATGCTGAGTTTGAAACTAGCCTGGGCTACATGAGACCTTGTATCAAAAACAAGACATAAAGGACTAGAGAGATGGCTCAGTGGTTAAGAGCACCTGCTGCTCTTGCAGAGGACGTAGGTTCTATTCCCAGTACCCACATGGTGGCTAACAACTGTCCGTAAGTCCAGATCCAGGGAATTCAGTGCCCTTCATGGGCATTGCACGACATAGGTGCACTTACACACATGCAGAAAATACACTCAAACACATAAAATAAAAATAATAAAATGTTTTTTTAAAGGCAAAAAGCAAAGAATACCAGCACAGTAATCCTCTTTCTATATGTTAATATCTAGTTGTGATAAACATGAATGGGGTGTGTAGCAGGTGCGTGTAGCAGGTGTTCAGAAGCCCGTGCTCATATAGGAATGCCTAAACCATTTTCCCATTTTAACCATCAGAAATGTCTTTATTGAAGCCTCTAATGCCAGCACCTGAGATACAGAGGCAGGCAGGTAGATAGACATCTGTGAGATTGAAGCCAGCCTGGTCTATATAGAGAGTTCCAGGCCAGCTAGGGCTACAGAAAAGTCTTGTATCCAAAAACAGGAAACAAGAATCTTTAGTGAAGTGGTAGCAGGTTGGTTTTAGCCTTGTTGCAGTTCTCTATGAATCTATGTTATTCTTTTCTGTAACTATGCTTGGGAACGTTGCCCATACAGTATAGAAATATTTGAAACCATTCAGAAGCCATTGAGTGGGGCTGGAGAGATGGCTCAAGGGTTAAGAGTACCAGCTGCTCTTACAGAGGACCCAGGTTAGGATCCCAGTACCCACATGGTGGCTAAGGACTGTCCGAAAGCTTCAAGTCCAGTGAATCTAACATTCTCTTGTGACCTCCGTGAGCATTGCATGCCATGGACGTATGAACATCCATGGAGACAAAACACTCCTTCATATTCATTGAGGTCATTGACTTTTCATTGTCAGCTAACCCAACTTTTAAACACCTGATTGACACACTAATGTTTCTTTAATTCAATTTGTCAGTTTATATTGCATACAGACTTGTATAATAGACTCTGTGCTAAAGATTAAGGCTATGGTAGCCAGTGGTACAGTTCAAGGATCCTTAGGTGGGTTCTAGGCCCCTGTGGATCTCCTTATATTGTAAGGATTCTCTCTTTGTTGTGTACAATGTATATTTTCTGGAAGACATTAAGTTTTTCTCAGATTCTTAATTTTATGCTTATTTTAAAAGAGATGTCCTGTGATATGGCATTTTAGTTAGCGTGTAACTTGCCTACCATAGAACTACGTCTGATACACATTGTGAGCTATCTCATCCAGCTCATAATGGCCATATAAGTCACTCATTTTGTGAAAGTTAAATGTAAAAAGTGTTGTTTTTGCTTCTTCAAAAAGAAACTACTTGGGTAGGGATGTGCTTTTTGGTGGAATGCTTGCCCATTATGTGGGAATCCTTGGGTTTGATACCCAGCATATTCTACCCCAAAATGGTTTTAGTTGGTTGAGGTGGGAGTATAGTTTAGTGAGGGCCACTTGCTAGCATGCATGCATGCATTCAGTTCAGTTACTACTACCACAAGTATGTATTTATATCATAATATATAGAATTAATGTATATTTGGCACACAAACTAATATGAGATGTAATCCCACCTGATCCAGATAAGGTCATACCTGGAATATAGTTCGTAAGTTTTTATACTAACTTGAAGAGAAAATAGTATATATATTATGTTAAGCCCTTTATGGGAAGAACACAAAGAATGTTAATTGAATGAAATGTAAGTGCTTGGTAATACAATAAACATTTATTAAAGGATTAATTTGTGTAAGAAAATGTATGTCAAGGGCTGAGATGTGATCAGTGGAGGTACATCCTGGAGGTGTGGAACTAAGCTCAACAGAAGCAAGAATGTTTACTTTTATGTAGCAGGAAAACGATTGCCTGAAGGCTAGTAGATGCTATCAGAACATTTTTCTAATTGAACTTGAAGGTTTATGTGAAGTGGAGTTTTAAAAGGGGCATTAAGTAACAGTTTTAGCCTGGTGAGATGGCTCAGTAGGTAAAGGCTCTTACTATGAAAGCCTGCCGACCTGAGTTTGTTCCCTAGAACCCATATGAAGTTGGAAAGAGAGCACCGACTCACAGAATTGTCCTCTGACCTGTACATGTGTGCTGTGGCATGTGCACGCAAGCACGTGTGAGCACATGCACTTGCTAATAACCATAATTTTAAATTTTATAAAAATTTTGCAGGGTGCTGTTGTGAACACCTTTAGTCCCAGCACTCGGGAGGCAGACTAAAGCGGGTCCTGTAAGTCCGAGGCCAGTTAGGGCTACAAAATGAATGAGACCTTATCTCAAAAGTAATTTTTTTTTTTTTAATTTAAAAACTAGATTTGGCCAGGCATGGTGGTGCACACCTTTAATCCCAGCACCTGGGAGGCAGAGGAGGCAGATCTGTGTGACTCCAAGGCCAACCTGGTCCTCATAGCGAGTTCCAGGCCAGCTGGGGCTACAGGGAGACCCTGTCTCAAAAAAATCAAAAAGAACAAACAACAAAAAAACTGGATTTAGAAACATGTTTCTGCCTGACCAGATGATTATATAACAAAAATTATCTAGTCTTTAGAAATATGAGTTTTAAAGCTAGTAAATGAACCTTGATAATGACTGGTAATTTCAAAATAGACCCAAACATTGCTACCTCAAAATCAAGTGTAGTATTTTTCTAAAATAAAAATCCACCCAGTGTAATAGTTTTATATATTTTATCATCTACTGAAATTTTTGTGTTTGTTTTTTGTTCATTTGTTTGCTTTTTGAGACAGGTTCTGTTTGTAGCCCCAGCTGGCCTGGCACTCCCTGCGTATACCAGGCTGGCCTCTATCTCATAGGGATTCGCCTGCCCCTCTGCCTCCAGAGTGCTGAGATTAAAGGGGTATGCCGCCACACCTGGCAGCTACTGAAAACTATAAGTCATTTTATTACCATACTTTTAAAACTTCTGTTGAGGGCACTGGAGAAAGGGCTCAGTGGTTAAGAGAACTAGCTGTTCTTGCAGAAGACCTGAGTTCAGTTCCCAGCAACCATATGGTGGCTAACACTTGTCTCATCATTCCACTTCCAGGGGACCCCATGCTCTCCTCTGGGCATAACATGCATGGGTGCACTTCATACACACAAAGCACTCATACACATAAAATAAATTTTAAAAATAAAAGCTTCTGTCGGGGTGGGGAGATGGCTCAGTGGAACAGGTGCTTGTTGCCCGATGTGCATGGTAGCGGCCTGCAATCCCTTTGTTGGAGGCCCAGACAGGGTCTGCAGAGCAAATGGCTACCTAGAATAGCCATCTGTGTGAGCTCTAGGTTCAGTTGAGAGGCCCCGCCTCAGTATATAAGGTGGAAATTGATTGAGGAAGACATTGTCAATCTCTCATGCCCACATCACTTGTGCCCACACATGTGAACATGCCTACATATGACTGCACGCACATCCTCACATAGGCAAAAAAAAAAAATGCTACTGTTATATACCAGTGCCTATTTCTCCTTGTTGCAGAATAATATAAATGTATGAAGCACATTGGAGGAAGTTAATGCATGTGTACGTATTTCAGATCTTAATTTATTTACAAGAAAATTTAAAAGTTAATGCATGTGTACGTATTTCAGATCTTAATTTATTTACAAGAAAATTTAAAAGTTGTTAAATTTTATTGAGTGATGTGAAAGTAACATCTGAACATTTTTTACATACAAAGTGGCAGTTTTATGTGATTTAACCAAGTATTAATAGCAAATTTCAACAACAAAAATATTTAAGCCCTAGCTAATATTTTACCTGTTTCAATTAATGTCAAACCAAATGAAAAGTATTCGTTACAGTTGCTTCATCACTTGTTTAGGCCTCAGTAAAAGATGATAAAAGCACATAAAATAATTTTTTTACATCTGATCAAATAATATATAATAAAGAATATTTTTCGCCATAGAATTTCTTTATGAAAGTAAAGTACCCATAAAGTGTAGAATATGACAAAGGTATGAAGTTATTAATAGTGAGAGAGCATCTTTAGAATCAGAGAGGGACTATAGAAAATGCTTAGATACCAATTCTAGTAAGGAAAATAGCATTTCCATGTAGACAGTTGAGCAGTTACAGTAACACCAAAAAATAAATCCAGTGTTATTATTCATGAGAGAATTCCCAATAAAAACATACTGAGGTAATGACCTCATCTCCACCAGAAAGACCAGGTGAAAAGTGTGCAGAATATCACGTATTAACAATGACATAGAACAACTGGAACTTATCTCTGCCTCACTGGTAGAAATAAAATACTACAACCACGTTCAGTAACTGTTTGTTGATGTCTTCAAATGTTAAACTATTACCCTATTACATCTACTGCATTCCTACCTAGTATGTTAAAGAAAAAAACTTATATACAAATATTAATAGCATCTTTATTCTTTTATTTTTGTTTTTTGAAGCAACATCTTACCTTGTAGCTCAGGCTGGCCTGGAACTCACTGTGCAGCCCAGGCTAACCTGACATTATAGTATGAGCCACCATCCTTGGTATAGATACTATCTTTCTTCCTAGCAGTACTCATGCAGTGAATTACTACTAAGCAATAAAAACAAATGGCCTCCTATGATAGGGATTTGTCTCAGAGTCCTTATATGAAGGAAGCTAAAAACTGCATGTTGTTTTTATTTAAGTTGGCTTTAACAAAACTAATAAACTATGGTTATAATGACCAAAGCTATGTTTGCAGCCAGGTGTTCATACATCTGCAATCTCAGTACTAGGGAGACTGAGGCAGGAGAATCCCAAGTTTCAGGCCAGCCTGGACTACCTCGTGAGTTCCAGTTCAGTTTTGGCTACATAGTCAGATCCTGTCTTAGAAACAGAACACTGGATTTCTTCTTGTATTAGTGGGGGAATAATAGTGATATCCCTTATCTTGATGATGGTGATGGTTTATGTGTGTTAGGGTTTGACTATGAAAGGGTCCCCTATAGGCTCATGTGCTAAATGCTTGGTCCCCAGCTAGTGGCACTGTTTTGAGAGATTATGGAGCCTTAAAGAGGTGGAGCCTACTCAGAGGAAGTTGAGTCAGTAGGGCTAGACCTGGAGGTTTGATAGCCCTGCCCTACTTGCTGTCCACTCACTGCTTCCTGAATACATCCTACCCCCACCACCATTCCTTCCCAGTTATGATGGACTGTGTCTTCTTAAGCAGTAAGCCAAAGTAACCTCTTCCTCCTTTAAGTTGCTTCTTGTCACAGCAACAAGAAAAGTCACTCATACAAAGTGCTTGTCAAAGTTACCAAACTGAATGCTAAGTATGTTCATTTTAACCCTGTCATGGTGGCAAAAGCCTGTAATCTCAACATTTCTGAGGTTGACGTAGGAGAATCGTGAATTTAAGGCCAACCTGTGCTGCATAGACATCTCAAAGCAATAAATAAAACAAGCAGATAAGCCATGCTAATTTTTTAGTATATATCTGAGTTAGACCTTGAAAAATATTTCTTAAATGGATTTTAGTTTTTAGAAGTCATTTACTGAGATCTGAATTCTAAGTAGTGTATGTAAATTTCATATACCTGTAATTACAGACTCTGTCAAGGCATTTCTTTTTTAAAATTATTTTATTTGGGGTGGTAGAGATGGCTCAGCAGTTAAGAGCACTGGCTGCTTTTGCAGAGGACCCAGGTTTGGTTCTCAGCACTCACATTGGCAGCCAACAACCATCTATAACTCAAGTTTCAGGGGATCCAAGCTGACTTCTGGCTTCTGTGGGCACTGCATGACATGGGTGCACTTACATACATGCAGGCAAAACACTCATACACAAAAGATTTAAATTTTTGAAAATTAATCGAATTGTAGCCCGGTGTGGTGGCGCACACCTTTAAACCCATTACTTGAGAGGCAGAGGCAGACAGATCTCTGTGAGTTCAAGGCCAGCCTGGTCAACATAGTGATTTCCAGGCCAATTGGGGCTACTGGGAGACCATGTCTCAAAAAGTCAAAAAAAAAAAATCTAATTAGTTTTTAATTCTGTGTATATGTGTGTTGGAGGATATGTGCCCATTTGAATGCAGGTGCCATGGAGTCCAGAAGAGTGTTAGATTCTCTGGAACTGGAATTATTTGCAGTTGTGAGCCATTGGCCGTGGGTATTGGAACTGAGCTCAGGTCTTCCTTAAGAGGAGTTCTTTCGGGGCGTGGTGGTGCATGTCTTTAATCACAGTGCTCTGGAGACAGAGCCAAATGGATCTCTGAGTTCAAAGCCAGCCTGATTTGCATAGAGTTCCAGACTAGCCAAGGCTACATAGTAAAACCCTGTCTCTAACATAAAAAAGAATACTACTCTCTCTTAACCACTGAGGTGTCCAACCCTGTAAGGACATTTCTAAGCTATGTTGCTAATAAAATTGACTAAGAACGTGGGCTCTAAGCAGGGTGTGGTGGTTCGTGCCTGTAATCACAGTGCTTGAGAGGAAGAGGCAGGAAGATTGCTATAATCTATAATCAGGATCAGTGTCGTCTACATATAGAATTCTAGGCCAACCAAGGGCTATGTATTAATATAAAATACAATAAGATAATAATAGCCCAGACTATCTTCAAACCTGTGATCCACCTGTCTAAGCCTCCTGAGTGCTGGGATTATAGCTGTGTACCACTGTGCCCTGAGTGAGTGCTGGCTCAATTTCCTCATCTATAAAATACCAATAATTTGATGACATTTATATCAAGGTTCTGCAATAAAGCTCATTAACGAATGTTAACATATTAATAGTATTGCTCTGAGTACTGGGATTATAGCTGCGTACTACTGTGCCCTGACTGAGTGCTGGGATTATAGCTGTGTACCACTGTGCCCTGAGTGAGTGCTGGGATTATAGCTGTGTACCACTGTGCCCTGAGTGAGTGCTGGGATTATAGCTGTGTACCACTGTGCCTTGCTTTTGTATGCCCTCAATTTCCTCATCTATAAAATACCAATAATTTGATGACATTTATATCAAGGTTCTGCAATAAAGCTCATTAACGAATGTTAACATATTAATAGTATTGCTGACATTACCAACAAATGTCTGTGGGTTGTTTTGTGGGGTTTTCCCCCCCCAATAAAAGATTATTGTTAGGCTGGGCACGGTGGCTCACTCCTTTAATTTCAGCATTCGGGACGCAGAGGCAGAGGCAGAGATTGAAACCAACCTGGTCTATATGGAGAGTCCCAGGCCAGCTGGGGCTAGAGGGACCCTGTCTCAACTTCTCCCCCCAAAATTATTGTTGCTCTCAGTTTTCATCATTGCTACCTCAATAATATGTAATTGATACACCAGAGCTGGAACAATGTTGTTGAATCATAATAAAAATTAATATAAAATATTTGCTATGCTGTATCCCATTCTTTAAGGAGCATTCCCTTTTTGTGGGAGAAAGACACAGCGTTATAAATGCTAATGCAACATGTGTGGCCTATAATGTAGATCATCTCAGTGTTCCAAAGGAGAGCCAGGTACAAAAGATGATTTCTATAGTTAGCTTTGTTATCTGGTTTTTGTTGTTGTTGTTGTTGTTGTTATTGTTATTTTTGGATTTCTAGTTCAGTTTCTGAAAGACTTAGTACATACCATCAACTTAAACTCTGAACAGCTGTTAGGCTGACAAAAGGAATATTCTACACTAGTTAAGGTAGTATCTTACATTTCTCCAAAGTCTCGGTTATTTAGCATACAGCTAGGGAAATACGAGTTTAAAATCTAGTGAAGTTGCAGTCAGTCTGTGCAGGGTTAAGCTTCTAACTCTACCCCACCATCAGATTTGTATTGTCTTAGGTAATGGCGGCCACGACCTTTGACTTGCTTGAGTCCAAAATCCCGAGGCGCATCTTCCTCCTTCTTTTATGTCTTGCTCCACATGTGTTCTGCAAGTCTAGTCAGCTTTCCACTCAAAATGCAGCTTGAATTTCATCGTTTCGCAGGCCCTTCATAGTTGCATTACTGTCCAGTGTACTATCTTCTTTATTAAAATATGTAAATCCAGGCTGGGCATGGCACACCCACACACCTGTAATCCCAGCATTCAGGACACTGAGGCAGCAGGATCTCCAGTGTCTGCCTTCAGAAAGAATGTTTACAAGTGTCATCTATGTAATATAAATTAGATCTTTATTCCTTTTTATTGATGAATAATATTACTTTTTATGAAGATACTAGATATTTTAAATCCAGCTTATGCTTGTCTTTGAAAGAGTAATTGGAGGTCTTGGAGAGATGGCTCAGTGGGCCTGAGAACTTTCTGGGCAAAAATGAAGACCTGAGTTTAGATCCTAGCACCTACATAAAAACCTGGATGTGGTTGTACACTGGCCTGTAACGCCAGCTTTTTGGGTACAGAGACAGAAAAATTGCTAGGGCCTGCTAGTCGTCACCAGTCTGATGTCAGGTACAGTGAGAAATCCTTTCTTAAAGGAATAAGGTGGAATGATAGATAGGACACTTGACTATCCTCTGGCCTCCAAACATGTGTGCACAAGTACACACACACACACACACTTGCTTACACGACAGCCACATGCAACACATACACACAAAGAGAATAAATGCAATTAATCATGTGAAGCATGTTCTAGACTAAGAACAGAAGTGCAGTCATCTCTAAGAGAGCATGATATTTTAGAGAGATACATCTGATTTTATATGCCTGAGGAAAGAGTGGTTTGAAGAAGAGAAAAGGAGGGAATAAGAGAGGAAGAGAAAAGTCATTTAGATTGCTGTTAGGGTCCATAGTCTACCCTTAAAGATCTGATTGATGAAGTTATGTGATTTTTATATATGTATGCACACACACAAAGTCTTTCTATTAGGAGCTGGAGACATGGCTCAGAGGTTAAGAGCACTGATTGCTCTTGCAGAGAGGACCAGGGTTCAGTTCCCAGCACCCACATAACAGGTAACAAACTGTCCATAACTCCACTTCCAGGGGATCTGATGCCCTCTTCTGCCCTCTGCAGGCATTGCATGAGAGGGTTGCACTTACATACATGTAACCAAAACACTATACACGTAAAATAAAAGTAAATAAATCAGTAAAAAGAAAAATTCAATTTCATATTTAGTGTATTTAAATTTTTTCTAGTGCAGTACATTAGTTGAAATTAGGAGATACCTAGGTGTAGGTAGTTGTCTAGTTTCATAATGTGTGTTCATTGGCTTTGTGTTTGAATACATTACTCAGTTTAAAAGTCTTTTTAGGGAGTTTTTCTTAATTTTATTTTTAAATTCCTTTGCTTTAGGAATAGTGTATGCAATTCAAATGAATGTTCCAGCAAGAACTCTTAGCAAATATCTCCATCTCCTCCCCCTCCCCCTCTTCCTCCTCTTCTTTTGTCTTTTTTGTCTTTTTTGAGGCAGGGCCTCCCTGTAGCTCCAACTGGCCTGAACTTGCTATGTAGACCATGCTGGCCTTGAACGTACAAAGATCCACCTGGCTAGCAACTAGTTGGATCTTAATTTTCTTTTCTGTAAAATAGATGCAGTACCAAATTGGACTCTGAAAGAGCTTCTAATCTGAACTTCTGATAGATAATTAAAATGTTAAGCTCTCCATTTTACTCTATGTGGTGTGTGTTCATATTACATATAGAACCTTGTATGTGCATTCCTATACTTGATAAATAGTTGTCATTTTAATATCTAATAGGTTTCCTTTAATGACAATTTTCTTACTTTTCCTAGGAGATCAATTTGATAATACTTAAGTTATTCTTTCATTTCTTATAATTACCTATATCTGAAATTGAAAATAATCCAAAATTTGTAATTAGTAACCAACATGATGCTACAAATGGAAAATTCTATATTCGACTTCATGTGATGGGTTGCAGTAAAGAAAACATAGTCATAAAACAGTTTATTCAGCACCCACAAAAGGATAAAGAACTTAGCCCCCTTCAGCTGAGAGCTGACTTCTCCACATGTCCTAATTTTCCTGCACAGTGATCTCCACAAAGAATAGAGCATGGCGTTTGTGCAGCCCAGATGCACCAATGGCAGTTTACTTGTGATGCCCCACAAGGCTAGGACTATATGTAAGTTTTGCTGTGTTTTATTTGTTTGTTGCTCTGGGACTTAAAGGTATTGTTGAATCAACAGGGCCACAGATGCTAATCCCTTAGTAGCAGAGATTTGAGAAAGAAGGCTATTCTGTTTGTCTGTAGTGAAGATCAAGGTGCTGAGAAACTGGACTATAGCATTAAACCCTTTGGGAAGGTATTGTGTTAGAATGACCACCACATGACCTATGAAACAGAAAGATAAACTGTCAAAGTTCTGATAAATGATGAACAGAACTGAATGAAAAATAGAAAACCGCTGTGTAATGCTAAAAATGAAGACCTGCCATTTAGTGATGTGCTGGTCATGAACCAAGTAAAGGTCTGTCCTGATGAAGTGAAAACGGAAGGGAATGATGAGTATTTGTTGGCTGATGGCAGAAATTGAAGACATAGCATCAAATTTTTTAAAAGTTGTATTGATAAAATAAAATATCTTCTGCTGATGAGCATTGGAGAAGGTTCTTGGTGAACTTGTGAGGCACTGCTGATGAAGCTCTCACATGAGAATGAGTCTGTCCTGTTGATATCATCACTGTTTTCGCATCATTGCCCCAGAAAGAAATGCACTGGGGCTGATCAAAGGGCTCTTAGAATAGTTACAGATGTCAAGACAGTAGCTCTGCCGGCATGTGGGAAAGCAACACACATGGGGTGTCAGCCAGCTGTGATGGGCCAGTGCTTGTGTCCTTACTCATGAAAGCTACTTTTTTTTTAACCGGTTTCATGCTAACAAAAAGACCAGGATTACAAAGACATCTTTCCTGTTGGGTTTTTAGAACATTTTTCTTATCGGTAGTTCATGCCCACTGTTGGAAACCTATGTGATAACTACAATATTTTGATTCTTTGACAGCTATTTTGTTTATCCTCCAGGTGAAATTTTCTACAAAAGCATTGTTTATGCCATGTACTTTACTCTTATTGTAACTTCATGAATTCATCTCTGGGTTAATGAGGAATAAAAAATTTCTTTGACCATGTTAGCAATAGTAAACAGAATCACAGATGTGGAAAGTTTTTGTAAGGGATTTCCTATTCTCTAAGTATGATTTTGTATGCCTGTAATTCCACTACTTGGGAGATAGAGGCAGGAAGATTAGAAGTTCAGGATTATCCTACTCTATGTTGAGTTTCAGGCCAGCCTGGGGTACATAAGATCCCATCTCCAAAAAGCAAATGAGCAGAGAGGGCTTTCCTATGACCACAGATTTCTGTGGTTACCAGTGCTTGGAACACAGCTATGTCTTCCTGATACAACCTTTGTCTTCTTACTATACTTAGTGATCTTGAGGACTCTGTAACAAATGAAGAAAAAAGGTGTATGTACACCTCCTTACAGTACATACAATCAATCAATCAATAAATAAATAAATAAATAAATAACAGTATCAGGCTCTGATTAGCTGGAGGAAATGGATAGGAACATTTTTAACATCAGTACTGAAACTCCAGTTATTCGTTCAATGGTGGTGGGCGAAGGTGATCCTGACACAGAGATAAAGAGTATGATGTTGATAGCACTGCACAGAATGTTGCTGTAGACATTGTGGAATTATCTAGGGGGTTAGAGCAGTATACATTTGTAAGAAAATAAGTGTCTGTTTATAAAATCAGATTTCTAAGATAAAACTGCTTGTGGAGGAAATTTTATGCGTATGAACATCTTTATATGTATGTGGGGTATTCATGCATGTGTGTATACACGTGACATGTAGGGTAGAGGACAACCTCAAATTCATTCTTCATGTGCTCATGTACTGTCTTTTTGTCTTTTTTTTTTTTTTTTTTTTTTTAATGGTTTCTAACGTTTTTTTTTTTTTTTTTTTTTTTTTTTTTTTTTTTTTTTAATGGTGTCTCAACTGGTATGGAACTCAAGTAGGTTAGGCTCTCTGCCCATTTTTTTTGACATGGGTGATAAGATTGAACTCAGATCCTCTTGCCAGCAAGTTGAACACTACCAATTGTACTATCTTTACAGCCCTCAGGAAGATGTTTTGGGTTTTTTTTGTTTGTTTGTTTGGTTGGTTGGTTGGTTTGTTTGTTTGTTTGTTTGTTTGAGACAGAGTCTTCCTATAGCCCCAGCTGTCCTGGAACTCACTATGTAGACCAGGCTGGCATTGAATTCACAGAGATCCGCCCGCCTCTGCCTCCCCAGTCCTGGAATTAAGGACGTGCGCCACCATGCCTAGCTGGAAGGTGTTTTTTCAAAAGATGTTTGTCATCTGATACAATTTGTTTGTCATTATGATATACCTGTTATAACAACAGGAGGAATTACTTCATCTCATGATTTCAGAGGTTCCTGCCATCTATCATGGCCAGACCCCACTGTTTCTGGCCTGTGGTAAGGCAGAATATCATGAGGTGGGAGCATGTGGTAGAGGCTGCTCACCTTATGCTAGACAGGAAGCAGACAAAGTGATTACAGGAAGGTGCCAGAGCAAGATTTAGTTCTTAACATCCTCCCAGTGAACCAGTTCCTTGAAGTAGGCTCTGCCTTTTGCTTTTCACTACCCCAACAATGCCATCGTAATATTCTATGATGAAATTAACCCATTAATTAGGTCACAGTCCTCATGATCCAATCCCTTTCCAAAAACCTATCAACTGTCTGTCAAGCCCCAATACATGAGTCTGTAGGGGATATTTCATATTCAAACTATAAAAACAGGCATCCATCAAAATAGATCCTTATCACTTGACTCATTTCTTGGTCCTGAGATTGCTTGAGATTTTTCTTCTCACCTTAAACAAAACAAGCAGAACATCCAGCTGTATTTGATAGTGCCTACCTGTGATACTAGCATTTGGGAGACTGAGACAGAAGAATTGCATGATTAAGGCCAACCTGAGCCTAAGCTATATGAGACCCTCTCTTCAAAGAAATATCCAAACAGAAACAAACTGTAAATAGCCTTTTAATCATAGAACAGCAATAAAGGTAGAGATTGAAAAGCTGCTATTTGTTACTGGTAGGCAGGTGATAGCAGGATTTTGGTGCTCCTGGTGTGCTCCCCAGTTACCCTAAGCATATTTTATCACTGTATTAATGACATAACCATATACTTCTAACTACTTTTATGTGAACATGTATAAAAAAATGATGCTTATTGGTAGCATATAAACTCAAGACAAGACATACACATACACACACACACACACTCACACACACACACACTCACATTCACACTTACTCACTCAAATTGAATTATTTTGTTAAAAGAGCCATAGTCAAGTTTTTTGGTTTGGGTTTTTTTTGTTTTGGTTTTTTTTTTTTTTTTTTTTTCGGTCTTTTTGAGACAGGGTCTCCCTGTAGCCCCAGCTGTTCTGGGAGTCACTGTGTAGACCAGGCTGGTCTTGAACTCACAGAGATCTGCCTGCCTCTGCCTCCCAAGTGCTGGGATTAAAGGCATGCGCCACTATGCCCGGCCATAGTCAAGTTTTACACTGACTTTAATCTCCTTAGAGATTATGTAATACTTTCCTTTCTTTTTTTTTTTTTTTCTTTTTTGAGACAGGGTCTCCTTGTAGCCCCAGCTGACAGAGCTCTGCTTGCCTTTTCCTCCCAAGTGCTGGGATTAAAGTCGTGTGCCACTACCCACTACACCCTGTTTTGTTTTGTTTTTTTGAACAAGTTCTCCCTGTAGCTCCAGCTAGCCTAGAACTCACTGTATAGACCAGGCAGGCTGGCCTTGAACTTGGAGATCTACCTGCCTCTGCCTCCCAAGTGCTGGGATTAATGTACTTATTTTTGTTTTTATCCAAAGTGTTCTGCATTGCTGTTTTATCCAGTGGGGAAAATAATCTAAAATTTATGATTGATAAA
Organism: Nannospalax galili; assembly: GCF_000622305.1. Lineage (NCBI taxonomy): Eukaryota > Metazoa > Chordata > Mammalia > Rodentia > Spalacidae > Nannospalax > Nannospalax galili. The sequence goes on from NW_008347536.1 coordinate 12,074,030, forward strand.
CAGTTTTAACATGTATTCTTTCTCCAGCTAGCCTAGAACTCACTGTATAGACCAGGCAGGCTGGCCTTGAACTTGGAGATCTACCTGCCTCTGCCTCCCAAGTGCTGGGATTAATGTACTTATTTTTGTTTTTATCCAAAGTGTTCTGCATTGCTGTTTTATCCAGTGGGGAAAATAATCTAAAATTTATGATTGATAAACAGTTTTAACATGTATTCTTTCTTAAATATTGTGTTTAGAATTCAGGTTTTGTTAGGGCTGTACCAGCATTTTGGATGTCTTTCCTAATCCCCCTGCACTCCCATTTTACAGAGTACTTTAGAGTAAGAGAAAGATTTTTATGCTGTCTTGTTTTTTCCCTTGTTTAGAAATCGAAATGAGTTGGCTGAGACTCTTGCACTCCTGAAAGCACAAATTGATCCTGTGCTATTGAAAACCTCTAGCCGACAGGACAACTCTTCCCGGGGAAGTCCCACCTTAGAGGATGAGGAGACTCAGAAAGAGGAAGAAACACCTAAACAAGGTTTTTTTTTTGTGTGTTTTCTTTTGCTTTGTTTTGTAATCTCTTCTATCTTCTTCAACTCCTCCACCCAACTATATAACCCCTAATTCTGACCTCAATTTAAAAATTGAGACCCTTCCTATAAGACTTTTTTTTATTCAAAGCAAAAAAGAAGCAAATAAAGTTTACCTTTTTAAAATCATTTTAAAAATGTAAATCAATTATGTTCAAATCATTTAAATATTCATTATTGGAGACTGTAGAGATGGCTCAGCCATTAAGAGCACTGGCTATTCTTGTAGAAGACCTGGGTTTGACTCCCAGCACCCCCATGGCAGCTAACAACAGTCTGTAACTCCAGTTCCAGGGGATCCAACGCCCTCTTCTGTCCTCCAAGGGCACAATATGGCACGAGTACACTTACACACATGCAAGCATAACACTCGTACACATAAAATAAAAATAAAATGTTTAAGAAGTATTCATTATCTTTTACTAATTTGTGGATACTGTCAGACATGGTGCCACATGCCTATAATCTCAGTACCTGGGAGGCTGAGGCAAGATATTGCTATGAGTTCCGGGCCAGTCTGAACCAAACCAAACCAACAACCGAAAGAATGCTAAGACATTTATATTTGTATAATATAGATTTGACAGTTTTCAACATTTCCAGGTTTATGGTTCTGTGGCATTAAATATATTTACCCTGGTAAGAGCCATGTTATCTCAAGAAACTAACACTAAAACTTTGAACCTGTTAACACTGACTTCCCATTTTCTCCTGCTGCAGCCCCTGGCATCTGCTTTCTGTCTTTATGAATTTGATTACTGGAACCGCACATCAGAAGACTCAAAAAAATATGTCCTTTTATGACTGGCTTATTTCACTTAGCATGCTGTCTTCAGATTCATCCATATGGTACATGTGTCAGAATTTCCTTCCTCTTTAAGGATGATTCATATTCCATTATGTATGTACCATATTTTATTTATCAGTTTATATATCAGTAGACACTTGTGCCATTTCCTCCTCATGGCCTTTTCGAACAATCCTGCCATGAACATGGTTATACAAATACCTCTTTGACTTCATACATGAGGTGCATACCTGAGGTAAAATTGCTAGATCTTACGGTAATAGTGTTTAATTTTTGAGAGCCTGCAAAGCTATTTTCTGGATTAGGTGCTTCATTTTACATTCCTACCTGCCATTTACAAGTACTCCAATTTGTTCCATATTTTCCAGAACTTGTTTTCTGGTTTTCTTGTTATAGTAGTCATCCTAATGAGTATGAAGTGCTCTCATTATTATCATAAGTCCCTAATGACCGGTAGTGTTCGGCATCATTTCAGATACCTTAACCGGCTATTTGTATATCTTCGAGAACATGTTTATTCAAGTTATTTGTCTTTGTGTATGTTATTGTGTTGTGTGACTACGTTGTCATACTGGTCCGGAGCTCGTGGGTCAAGTGATCCCCTTGCCTCAGCCTGAGTAGCTGGGATTGGTAGTAGGTACAGGTTACCATGCCTGGTTCTGTCCGTTTTAAAACTGGAATGGGTTCTGTTTTGTTTCACTAACTCTTAAATCTGTGACAATTATAGTTAAACCTGCTTTCTCATTGAGTTTTCTAATTTGCCTACTTAGGCAGATGAAATCTTTACCCTTCTTGAAGGACAGAACCAAGTCCTAACTTCCTTAGAAAAGAAACCAACTGAAAATTTTGTTAAACTCTTGTGTGCGTGCATGTGTGTGTGTGTGTGTGTGTGTGTGTGTATGTGTGTGTGTTCGAGCACACATGTGCGTGCACACGTACACTATGCTCATGTGTGCTGGTATGCATTTGTGCATGTGTATATGGAGAACTGAACTCATCCTCGGGTTTGTTCCTCGGAGTCATTCACTTTTCTTGAGACAAGGTCCCACACTGGAACCTGGGGCTCTCTGATAAGGCTAGACTGGCTTTGGAATGAGCCCCAGGGAGTCTCCTGTCTCTTCCTCCCTAGCCCTGGGATTACAGACGTGAACCACCACATCTGACTTGTTTTGTTTTTAAAATATTTATTCATTTATTCATTCATTCATTTATTTATTTATTTAATATGTATTAGTGTTTTGCCAGCATGTAAGTTCACTAAGTGCTCGCAATGCCCAGGAAGGCCAGAAGAGGGCATTGGATCCCCTGGAACTGGAGTTACAGTTGTTAACCAACAAGTGGGTACTGGGAACTGTACCTGGGTCCTCTGCAAGTGCATTCACCAGTGCTCAAAGGTGTCTTCTGACTTCCACACACCCACTGTAAAGACAGGTTTCTCCTTGCTTCTAAACAAGCATGCCAAACTTTCATACAGCTGCTCCCCAAAATGATTCTCAGCAATTGCTGATGATATGCTTCCCAGTGACAGAAGGAAATGGCCTGTAATGGAGGACTCTTTGAAAAGGTGGAGGAGGGAGAGCAGGACGTTTAGCACTGTTCTCTACTCTTGCTGGGGCCTAGTGTGAAGCTTAATGACAGAGTATCTCCTTAGCTCATGTGAAACCCTAGGTTCACTCCCAGGCACTGCAAAAGCGAAAATAAAATGAATTGTGCTTCCTGCTTCTCTTATTCTGGCAACCAAACATTTCTTTTTCAAGGTTTGTTTTCATTATTTTTTTGAAATGGGGTCTCTCACTCTGTTTTTCAGGGTAGTCTCAAACTCTTGGACTATGAGCCAGTATTCTGATGTCCTTTATATTAAATTGCAAAATCTTAACCATAAACTATATTAGATGGACATTACAGTAGGCTTCCAAGAACCAATAGACATCAGAAACTGGATAATAATAAAACTTACATGTATTGTGGTTTTTCTGGGTAAGTTTTAATTTATAAATTATGCACAGTAAAGAGATAAGCAACAATAATAAAACAGAGCAATTAGACCACTGTGTTGAGTAAAATTTATATGAATATAGTCTATCAGCTCCTCACTCTCAACACTGACTCCTGTCCCCACCTTTCTTCCTGTGGGACTGAACTTGACTGTGGTTAATCGAAGCCATAGAAATTGAAATGTTGGATAACGGGAGCCTGTTATACATTATTATGTCATATTTTTTTAGAGAAGTAAGATGAAGACTAGTGTCAGTAGCTTTCCTTAGGTCACAGTCTCTTATTGGCAAAGCATTCTAGCTGAAGCTGTCTCTAGAGTCTTTGTGCTTCGTGTGTGTGCACCAGGTGCATGTGCACGTTGTGAGGCCAGAGGTTAATGTTGGATATCATATCTCAATCACTTCTCTGATTGTTTTTTGAGACACAATCTCTTATTGAAGCTAGAGCTCACAGATTTGGCTAACCTGGCTGACCAGCAAGCCCCAGTGAGCCTTCTGTCTCTGCCTCCCCAGCTCTGGAATTATGGACAGGTGTGGTAATGCCTAGATTTTACATGGATGCTGGAGATCAAACTCAGGCTCTCCTAGTGGAGCACTGCACTGAGCCATCTCCCCAGTGCCTCTATGCACTCCTGAGACTGTACTTACATGGGACTTAAGGAGTAGCTAAGCCTCTAAAACCACAAAATCATACCTCTCTCTCTTTTTTATTTTTTGGTCTTTTTGAGACTGGGTCTCCCTGTAGTCCCAGCTGTCCTGGTAGTCACTAAATAGATCAGGCTGGCCTCAAACTCAGAGAGATCCGCTAAAGGCTTGCATCACCACGTCTGGCTTAAAACCATATCTCCTGTACACATACCCTCTGGGTCGTAGTTACCATGATCTTGACCGTGGTGAGACAAGAGAAATGTGATCCTAGTTGATCACTTTTCTTGTTCCAGATAGAAGCAAACTGTGCTTGTGGATGGAATTGGTTGAAATTACGGTCTTTAAATTTTTTTTAAATTTATTATTATTTTTTTTATTTATTCATTCTAGTCTTTTTGAAACAGGGTCTCCCTGTAGCCCCAGCTGGCCTGGAACTTGCTATGTAGACCAGGCTGGCCTGGAACTCACAGAGATCTGCCTGCCTCTGCCTCCTGAGTGCTGAGATTGAAGGCATGTGTCACCACATCCAGCTTTTATTTTTATTTTATGTGTATGAGTGTATTCATGTATGTAAGTGCATTCATGTTATGCAGCGCCCACTGAAGAGAGTGTCAGATCCCCTAGAACTGAAATTCAGAGTGGTTGGTAGCCACCATGTGGGTGCTGGAAACTGAACCGTGGTTCTCTGCAAAAGTAGCCAGTACTCTTGCCCACTGAGCCACCTCTCTTGCCCCGCAGTCTTTTTTATTATTATTATTATTTTTTTATGTTTATGAGTGCATTGTCTGCATGTATTTGCATGCACCTGTGTTGTGCAGTGCTGCAAGGATCAGAAGAGGGCATCAGATTCCCCTGGAACTGGAGTTAAGGACTTTTAGCCACCATATGGGTGCTGGGACTCAAACCCAGGTCCTCTGTAAGAGCAGTTAGTGCTCTTAACCGCTAAGCTATCTCTCCAGCCCCCAGCCCCATAGTCTTATGCAATGTTTAATGTAGTTGAGTGGTAAGGCAAAATGTAACAAAGTTTAAAAAGCATAGTTAGATATTTGGAAATTAGGCAGAAAGAAGTAAAGATATGTAGGCACTGGAGAGAGACTATTTCAGCCAGTCCTGGCACTAAAACACATCCTTTATCAGTTAAATGGTCATTCTTTATGCTCAACCTCAGCGAGATGACTTTTTTATTTCTGTTTTATGGGTGCTAAGGAGAAACACATTATTGCAAATTTGTGCATAAATCCAAAAATGACAGAAAATTTGCCCACTAAATACTTAATTTTGTTTAAAACTTATTAGAATCACATTTGGAAAATCCTAAATTTTCCTAGAGTTGCATTCATAAGGTCTTAGCCTGGCTCTCCAGTATTGTCTCCTACTGTGTTCTTTCATGGTTTTAGATCAAGTCTTTTATTTTCTGCTTGCTGGGTCTTTCTTTCTTCGGTTTTTTATGTTCTTCTGTCCTTCAGATGCCGTTACCTCTCCTGTTGTGGACAGCCTGAGTAGACTTGAAGTTCTCTCTTGATCTGTACTGTCAGCTCATCTAGGACTCCATGCTCTTTTATCTCTTTTATTAGGACCGATCATAGCGCATGCTTAGAGCTGTCAAATGGCTATTGAATTTTTATCCCCAAACTATAGTTGATGTTTAAGTGAGAGTTCTGATTTTTTTAAGATTCTGTCATTTCAGCTGGCAATCTACCGGAAGTTCCTGTACTTGTAGAATACTTTAACATTTAATTCCCATTTTATTTAGGTTTATATTTATTTTCCCAGGACTGGAGAGATGGCTCAGCAATTAAGTGCACTGGCTGTTCTTGCAGAAAACCCAAGTTCAAATCCCAGAACCCACATGGCAGCTAGCAACCACCTGAAATTCCATTTCTAGGGGATCCATTACCCTCTTCTGTCCTCCATGGCCACTGCATGACACAGGTGCACTTATACAAATGCAAGTATAACACTCGTACACATAAATTTTTTTTTAAACTTTTAAGATTTATATTTATTTTCTGTGTATGAGTATTTGCCTACATGCATGTATGTGCACTATGTGTGACCTGCAGAGGTCAGAAGGAGGTGTTGGAGTCCCTGGAACTCAAGTTATAGATTGTTGTTATCCACCATGTGGGTGCTAGATCCTGATACCAAGTCCTCTGCAAGAGCAGCCAGTGCTCTTAACTGCTGCCAGATCTCTCCAGCCCCTTAATACCCATTTTTGCTTATATACTGTGTTCTACTGTGGACATTATCAAATAATTAAAAAGAAATTTATAAGAAAAACAAAAGTTGAGGTAAACAACTAACCTTTAATATATTTTTACTTCTAAATTTGGAAAAGACTTTTGCTTAATTTTATAATCATATACTTGTGCCTACATGTATGCAGACGAAGAAGTATCATTTGATGGTTTCTAGTAGAAAATTGAATCTGCAGACTGGCAATTTGCAGACCTAATTGGTCTAAAAATATATTTTAGTTTGTACGATGATGTTTGGTTTTAGAAGTCTAAGATAAAATTCACCTTTTTAGCTGGGCATGGTGGCGCACGCCTTTAATCCCAGCACTTGGGAGACAGAGGCAGGTGGATCTCTGTGAGTTCAAGGCCAGCTGCGGCTATCTCAAAAAAAGACCAAAAAAAAAAAAAAAAATCACCTTTTTAAAGTGTACAGTTCAGTATTTCCTATCTTTGTGGTGTGGGAAGCTATAGTTGTGATCTAATTCTAGAACATTCCATCAACCCACAAAGAAACTCTGGTATCCATTTAGTAGCTCCTCACTATCTCTCCTTTCAGCCTCTGGAAACTGGCAATCTGCTTTCTCTGTATTCGTTTGCCTCTTTTCAACATTTCATATAAATGAAGTAAGAGTATTCATTTAACCTTTCTGTCTGGGATCTTTCACTTAATGTGGTATCCAGGTTCATCCGTGTGTAGCATTTCTCATTATGTCCTTCTTAAGGATAAATGATGTCCCTTGTATACATATACATTTTGTTTGTCCATTTACCACTTAATGGACATTTGGGTTATTTGTGCTTTATAGCTCTTTCTGAATAGTGCCACTACATAGAGTACATGATGTGGGGGAGGAGGACTGCAGATCAAAGCAAGGGTCTCAGGTCCACATTCTAGATTCTGGGCACACACTCTAGCCCTGAGTTACGTTCCTGGGTTCTATGTATGATTTCTTTTTTTTTTTTTTTTCTTTTTTTCCAATTTGAATTTGTTGTTGATAAAATAAAAAATTAGAAGAGTTGGCAGCTGCTTTCTTTCCGAAATTGAAGGCAAAAATCATCTGAAATGATGTGGGCAAGGCAGAGAGCTTGTAGATTTAAAGATAGGGAAGAAAATCGAAACTTGTTGGAAAATAAGTTGCTAGGCAGTTGACAGCATTTCAGGGATAGCTGGTAACTATGAGTTTATTATAATAGCAGTTTTTTCACTTTGTTCATTATGTTTGTGTGTACACACACCACAACATGTTTATGGAGATGTCGTTACGCTTGGCAGGTGGAAGCACCCTTACCCACTGAGTCATGCTTTACTCCTCTCCCTTTGTTTGCACTGCCACTCCCTGCTCCTGGCTCCCCACTTAAAATATTTTATTGTATTTATGTAGTGTGTGTTGTGTATGTGCCACTGCACACATGTGGCTATCAGGACAACTTTAGGTTCACTCTACTGTGTGGATTCTGGGGATTGAACTCAGGTCATCAAACAAATGCTTTTGCCACTGAGCCATCGCACTGGCCCCATGCTGTTCTTTTTTGACTGATAGACAACAGTACCTGACCCAGAGCTCTGCTCATGGTAGATACCGTGTGCCTTTTTGTTATTAATTCTGAATATATGTTGACTCGGTGAATACAGACCTAACTGAGTTTGTGAATACTGGATCTGAAGGGGTGATTTTAATCCAGATTAGATTTGTATTGTAATTTGTGCTGTAATTTACTCTTTAAGTCTATCTCGCATAATATTCAATATACTTTACTCAGCTGATGTATTAGATGAGAGAAGAGAGTTCCAAGTTAATGGTACTAGTGCCACTGTAAAACTATTTATTTTAGTTGACCGACGGGTTGGTATGAATGTCAATGGTATGATCATTTGTCTTGGTATATGTGGAATTATTCAGTTTTAGTCCTGAAACTTTATATCCTAGGAAACTACTTGATGTTGAACAAATCTGAATGTTTGGTCGCTCTACCCTGATTGTAAAGAAATTACCTATTCACTATAGAAAACTTCAGAAAGTATAAAGCAAAAAACAAACATGAGTCATCATCCTGTGACCAAGGGCATCATCACTGCCAATATTATGATCTGGTTCTTTCTGGTCTTTATCTTAGCCATGGTTATTCAGATATTTGTTTATTGGAATTGCGATTATGTGATAAATAGTTTTATAATAGTTTTTAATACCTTTTTTACTTAACATTCTATTCTCTTTTCTAATTTATTTCTTCTTTCAAGAAGAAAATTCCAGTTATAAAACAAGCACTGAAAAAATTACTACTGAGTAGTTACATTAGTGTATATATCAGTATGGGTGCATGAGCATACACTTTTCATCACAGATAGAAGCTGTGAGCACAGCCATGAAATAAGCACATTGAAATTTGAATGACCACTTCTTTACTGATATAGTTTTTGTTTGTTTGTTTTTGTTTTGGGTCTTTTGAGGCAGCGGTCTCACTATAACCCCAACTGGCCTGGAACTCAATATTTGACCAGGCTGGCCTCGAACTCACAGAGATCTGCCTACTTCTGCCTCCTGAGAGCTGGTATTAAAGGCATGTGACACCATGCCCAGTGAATATTTTATTTTATTTTTTGTTTTTGAGACAGGGGCTCATTAACCCAGATTGGCCTTGACCTTGCTATGTAGCTGAGGATGGTCTTGAACTTCTGATCCTCCTGCATCCACCACACCTGGCCTTTATCTGGTATTTTAAATAGTCTCTTAAGTAGATATATTGACTAATCTTTCAGCACAATATGTAGCATACCATCTGTTAAATTTTACAAAGTTCTCACTTTCTTGGTTGTGCATATACGACCTATCTATTTAAAAAATATGTTGGTGAGGGCTGCATAGATGATTTGGGGATGCAGAGCACATACTGCTCTTGCAGAGACTTTGAGTTTGGTTCCCGGCACCCTTGTCAGGCAACTGCCTGTGACTCTAGCTCCAGGGATTGATTTCTGGCCTCCTCCAGCACCTGCACTCACGCACAAACACAACATGTATACATTTAAATGTTTTTCAATATTTAGGCTATAGTTTGCTGCCATTTCAGTTTATTCAATTTATAATTTAATGAGCAGATGTTTGAGTGTCCTATAGGTAAATAATCTGTGATTGTGCCCCCAGGGGAATAATTGTTGGACCAGTAAGATGTGCAAATAAATTATTAGAATTCTGGGTAGCAAGTGTTGTTGAAAACCTACCTAAAACAGGTCTGGAGAGATGGCTCAGTGGTTAAGAACACTGGTTGTTCTTGCAGAAGACCCAAGTTCAAATCCCTGCACCCACATGGCAACTAACAATTGTCCATAACTCCAGTTCCAGGGGCTCCAACAGCCTCTTTTGACCTCTGCGGGCATTGCACAATGCAGGTACACTTACCTGCTTGCAGGCAATGCACAAATACACATAAAATAAAATAAAAAATAAAATAAATAAAAATATAATTAAAAAAAAAACCTACCTAAAGCAATACATACACACAGGAAAGCTTTAATTCTTCATAGTGAAATAATTAGTAAAACTCTAAAATGGAATGACATTTTAACTGGGCTTGAAAGATGTAAGGTTTTGCCAATAATAATTATATTGGCCAACATTGAGGTCTTTCACGTGCCACTCTTTACATGCAGCATTATAATAATTCTGGCAGATAGTTGCTGATATTTAGCTATCACAAGTAGAGCAAAGAACCGTAAAAGCTAAAGAATATGCCGGTGCCAGCCGGCCAAGACGGACAGTACCTGAAAGGGGGAGTGAGGATTGAAAGAAAGTAAAGGAGACAGAAAAGATGATGCTTGGGAGGGCTCACAGTGAATACTGCAGCCTCGATTTATTTCAGTTGTCTTTTCATACAGAAGAACTCAATTAGTTACAATTGCTGTTCTTCCCCACCTGTATCTGAGGGTCAGGAGCGGTCAGATCAGCTTCTTGGATCCTTTTGTTTACCACTAATGCCTCAAGGTCAGGTATTGTGAGGCTCTCCAGAAAACTCCTTCCTCCTGAATGGGCAGGTTAAGTACTGGTTTGCATGACACAAACTCAGTAAACGAGGCTGCCAACAGCTCAATGATTAGCGGCTCCCTACAGAATAGAAGTGGCTTTGGGGGCAAACTAAACAGAGTAAAAGTTAGCAGAAAAGATGCTCATTGGCTTTGGGGAAGGCTGAATGTTTCAATGTAGCTAAATTTTGTGGTAAAAGAAGGGGCCAGATGATTAATAATAACTCCCAAGTACCATGTCAAATTGCTCCAAAGCCTTCAATTAACATTCTTTGGGGCTGGAGAGATGACTCAGTGATTAAGAGCACTTGCTGCTCTTGCAGAAGATCCAGATTCAGTTCCCAGCACCCATGTGATGACCCTCAACCACCTGTAATTCCAGTCCCAGGGTATCCAGCACCCTTTTCTGGCCTCCACAGGCATGGCACTCACGTGGTACACATATATACAATCCAGGCAGAGCACTCATACACATAAAATAAAAGTAATTTTTGTTTAGATTTTCACAGCTTCTCCTTTAAGTATAGGTGTTTGTATTTCAGAGCTGGAGAGTTCTAATTCTAGTGAGATAGAAATACTAAGGTCATTTTCTCAGTGTCTCACACCTGGCCAGTGTCAGGTGACAGAGAGCATTAAGCTTTTCCTTTGTCAGCCTCAGGAACTTATTGATTTAGTGAATTAGTTCAGATAGACAGGAAGTAGCTGAAAACACTTAAATACCCAATATTTTGATACAATGGTATCAAATTAGCATGGGCGTGGTGGCACAGGCCTTTAATCCTAGCACTCAGGAGGCAGAGGCAGG
>NW_008347536.1:12085235-12091103 GCF_000622305.1 Nannospalax galili
TTGAAAAATGGTTTGACATTTTATTTTGTTTTTTAAAAAGTTACAAAATACTTGCTTTTCATTATTCATGTATTCCTTCCCCTTTCTTTCTGGAGCAACTGTACTGCAGTCCTGAGTCACTCTCACAGGCTTGTACCTTTGCTACATCAATACATAGAATTAGGGTGTTCTAGAGCTTTTCCACAGATGGTGTTTATACCACACCCATCATTTTGCGACTTCCTCATTCAACTTACTGTTTCTGAGATCTATACCTGCACATGTAAATCTCTTGCATTTTGGTTGTCATATGGTGGTTATTTATCCATTGCCCTAAATAGTTGTGTGGATTTTTGTGTTTTATATAAGTATATTCTCCATGAATAGAATTGCTGAATTAGCAAGTATGTTTTCCCAAGCATTGGAACAGCTATTCCAGGTTGTCTTTAAAATGTTTGTATCGATTTATATTCTCACCGTAGGTGCATAGGTTAGTAGAATCTGAAACCACCATACTGTTTTGAAATTTCTTATATGTCCCATCATCAAAGAGGATGATTTATTTAAACAAAACTAGAACTTGAGCTAGGAAGATAACTCAGTCAGTAAAGTGCTTGTCTTGCAAGCATGAAGACCTGAGCTTCATCCTAGAACCCATGTTAAAATGCTAGGCATGGTGAGGAATGGGAGACTGGTGATAAGATGATCCCTGGGACTTGATGGCCAGCCAGTCTAGACTGATTAATGAACTCAAGGCCAGTGAGAGACCCTGTCTAAAAAAGAGAAGATGAATGGAATTCCTGAGAATGACGTCTAAGGTTATCTTCTACCCTTTTTTTCTTTTTTAAAAAAATTTATTTATTTTTATTTTATGTGTACGCGTGTATTGCCCGCATGTAGATAAGTGTACCCATGTCGTGCAGTGTCATCAGAGGTCAGAAGAGGCTGTCAGATCCCCTGGGACTGGACTTACAGACGTTGTTAGCTGCCATGTAGGTGCTGGGATTCGAACCCAGGTCTTCTGCAAGAACAACCAGTGTTCTTAACCTCTGAGCCATCCCTCCAGCCCCATATCTTCTATTCTTTATTTGCATGCACATGCACGAATATACACATACCCCCACATGCACAGGTACAAACATGTGCATAAGAAAAAAATAAAAGAACACAACTTTTTTTTTTTGAGACAGAGTCTCCCTCTAGCCCCAGCTGGCCTAGAACTCACTGTGTAGACCAGGCTGACCTCGAACACACAGAGATCTGCCTGCTTTTGCCTCCCAAGTACTGGGATTAAAGGCCTGGGGAAGCACATCTTTTAAAAAAAATTTTAAATTTATTTTTATTTTGTATGTATAAGTGTCTTGCCTGCATGTGTGTACGTGCATCATGTGTGTAATGCCCTCAGAGGCTGAAAGAAGGCATCAGATTCCCTGGAACTGAGATTACTGGTGGTTGTTAACTGTCATGTAGGGGCTGAGAACTGAACCCAGCTCCTCTGCAAGAGGCCAGTTCTCTTAACTGCTGAGCTATCTCTCCAGCCCAAGAAAATAAAATTTTATCAAGGATTAGATACCCCTTTTTACCCAAAAGATGCTAAGTCCAAAATACATTAAGTGGTTGGATCAAATTTTGTTAGTATGGAGAAGAATGTGAAAGAAACAAAAGTGAAAGCTAAGTTTTTCGGAAAGGATCGCATTTGGCTTTTTAAGTTTGTCTTATATCCCACGCCTTTAATCCCAACACTTGGGAGGCAGAGGCAGGCGGATCTCTGTGCGTTCCAGGTCAGCTGGGGCTACAGGGAGACCCTGTCTCAAAAAGACCAAAAAAAAAAAAAAAAAAAAAAAAAAAAAAAAACTTCATGAAGCCATTAAGAACCTGTCCTAAAAGCCCTCTTCTGCCCTCCGTGGGCATTGCATGCATGTGGTGCACTTATGTACATGCAGAAAAAAAGTCATATATATAAAAGTACATTTTAAAAAAGAATCTTTCCTAGCCTGTTATTCCTTATAAATATTTCTTTTGAAATTTTATTATTTGTTTGTGTGTGCATGATGTGGGAAGGAGTGTGCCGTGGAGTGCTTCTGAAAATTAGAGAGCGGTTTTATAGAGTCGGTAGGTTCTCTCACATTTACATGAGTTCCAGGGCTCAGACCAGTCACCTGGTTCGCATACAAGCATCAGTACCCACTGAGTCATCTCATTGGTCTTAATTCTGTGGTTGTTGTTCTTTAACTGCCCATGTGAGTGTATGTCATGCATGTGTGGGTGACCATGGAGGCCAGAAGAGGGCACTTGATCCCCTGGTACTGGAGTTACAGGTAGTCCTGAGTCACCATCGTGATTGCTGGGAGCCGAACTCAGATCCTCTGGAATAGCAGCTTGAGCTCCTCACCACTGAACCATCTCTCCAACTCCTAGTTTGTGATTTTTATCATGTGATTTTGATCATTCTTCTGGTATTGTGTGGCAAGTCTGGACACAGGAAGAAGGGCAGAAGGCTCAAGTCAGCTGAGTGCTGTCTCCCTTGTGATGTGCTCACCCATCTCTTTGATCATAACTGCATCATATCACCCGTAGCTCTAAGGTATCTGAGGAACCAAGTTCTTTTCTAGACAAAGCTAGTCTTCTGTTAGTACAGAAGAAGAGATTAGATATTGAGTGGGCAACTGGGAATGTCCTCCAATCTTACAAAGCATATTCAGTGTTTAATTACACAGCAGCCTGTTATGGTTGGTTTAGAAAACCTGTAACAGGTAGTCAGTAAATATTTGTTGAATACAGGAATGGTACAGTTTTGAAAATTCACAGTAATATCAATTCTTTTGAATCACCCCATGTGCTTTAGGAACTATTGCTGTCATGTCTCTTAAATTCATTTGCATCCTCTTTATTGTCTCCATTTAATAACACTTTGGGAGGATGATTGTACAATGGAATGACCTTTTTACGCATTATCAGAGTGCTTTAAGAAGTTAATATTCTACACACTGCCTTTGATAGAGTGCCTGTCCAGCACACACAAAGTCCTGCAGTTCAATCTTCAATGCCACATAAACCCAGCATGGTGATCTCTGCCTGTGATCTCAGTACTTAAGAGGTGGAAACAGGAGATCAGAAGTTCAAAGCTACTGAGGAGTGTTATATGAATCATGAAGTTGGTTTTTTTTTTTTGTTGTTGTTGTTGTTGTTGTTTTTCCTTTCTTTCTAAGGGCTCTTAACATTATAGTAAAGTTCTGACATCAGGACTTTTGGACAGGGTAGTAGTAGAGTACTACCTAGGTTGCCCAAGACCCTGAATTTCATCTCCAGCAAACCCCCACCAAAAAAGTACTAATGTTTCAGCAAGAAACTTAGAACAACATGACCCCAACTTCATGGAAAATGTGTAAGACTAGAGGAAAAAAATAACCTAGAACATTAGCAGTGGCTGTCCCTGGGCAGTGGGTTGTGGTTGTTTCCCTTTCTCCCATTTTTGTGCTGCTGTGCTCAGTGGAATGAAATGCTCAGTGATTTGCAAAGAAGGACATTTCTCACTTTATAAGACAAATTTGGCTTTTTTGATACATTTTACGTAGCATTTTTACTTCATATTTTTGAGACATCCCTTGAGCTTGACTAAATTCCTTGAGCTGTATAAATATTTGCATTCTGTTAAGAACACAGAAGCCAAACACAGCAGAAACCCAGTCTCCATTCTAAGATCTGCGTAGACACTAGGACTTGTGATTCTCTCGTTTTCTTCATTGTCAGACGAATTTGGGGGATCCAGATATCCAATAACAAAAGCCACCTCCTTTGAGAAGCTTCAAATTGAAATATGTATTGTATTGTCGTAGATATTTTTTAACCTTGAAAGCGTCTATTCATCTAAACTTTTTTTGGTTTTTAGAGGAACAGAAGGAAAATGAAAAGACAAAAGGTGTTGAGCAGCCAGCAGAGTCCATGAACCATCCTGTGGACAACGTTCCACAAGAGACGGCTGTGAAAACTGAGAACGAAGATGAAAAGGAACTTGTGAAACTGCCAGTCATTGTAAAGCTAGAAAAACCTTTGCCAGAAAGCGAGGAAAAAAAGGTGATCAGAGATGAAAGCGATTCCTTCAAGGAGAATGTCAAACCTGTCAAAGTAGAAGTGAAGGAATGCAAAGTGGACCCTAAAGATCTCAAAGGCAGCACGGAGAGGCTGGGGGCAGAGCCCGAGAGGCTGGAATTCAGTGGTAACATCAGATCCCAGGATATCGCAGAGAAATCTACTGAGGACACAGAGAAGCTTAAAAATGACCAGCAGGCCAAAATACCACTAAAAAAGCGTGAAATTAAGCTGAGTGATGATTTTGACAGTCCAGTCAAAGGACCTTTGTGTAAATCAGTTACTCCAACGAAAGAGTTTTTGAAAGATGAAATAAAACAAGAGGAAGAGACTTGTAAAAGAGTCTCTGCCATCAGTACTTTCAGTCATGAAGGGAAACAACTGGTAAATGGAGAAATTATGGATGAAAAAGTGACTCCAAATTTTAAGACTGAAGAAATGGAGGCCAAGTTTTATGATACAAGGGAAGATCCCTCTAGCAGCCCCTCTAAGGACAGGCATGCCGTGGAGGGAAATGGAACAGAGTGCTTAAATTCTGTTATAACAAGCACAAGGGTAAGTGAACTTGAGAAAGAACTGGTCCCTTTAGGGAAAGGTATAGACAGTTCAGCACCTGTCTTAGAGACCCATAGTCAGAAAGGAAAGTTAGAGGAGCCCGCTCCTCCAAACATGGACATTTCTCTTGAGACTTCTGAGATGGCAAAGGATCTCTCTGTAAAAACTGTTTTGTCTACCACCGAATCCTGTACTGCAAAAGCAGAAGAGAAGTCCTCCAAAAGTAAGAAAGATAACTTCACACCAGTCATAGAATGTCTTGAAAAGGTAGAGAAATCCAAAAAGACTTTTGTTGATAAAGACATACAGAGATTGAGTCCAATACCAGAAGAGGTTCCAAAGAGTACCCCAGAACTGGAAAATGCAGGCTCTTGTGAAGCAGCTGAAACTCCCCTACCGCCTAAAACTACTGGCCCCAGTGAGAAGGTAGCCTCAGAAAAAGAAGGGATAGAATGCCAATGCGTAAGTTCCACTGATGGTCAGCCCCTGGGAAATGCAAGCTCAGAAATTCTGAAAGAGGATTCTGATTCCTCCAAGGTGGAAGCAGCCAGTGTGGACAATGGCCAGACCTCTCCCATGGAGGACCTTTCTGAGACAAAGGGCTCTGTACAGAAGAGCAAATTTAAATATAAACTGGTTCCTGAAGAAGACACCACAGCTTCAGAAAATACCGAGATCACCTCTGAAAGGCAGAAAGAGGGCATCAAGCTAACTATTAGGATATCCAGTCGGAAGAAGAAGCCAGATTGTCCCCCACAGACTGTAGAATCTGAAAGCAAGCAAGAGAAGATAGAAAGGGAAGAAGAGAAAGCAAGTGTGGCTCGTACTTTACGGAGGTCTCCAAGAATATCTAGACCCACGGCCAAAGTAGCTGAGATCAGAGATCAGAAAGCTGAGAAGAAGAAAGGGGACGAAGAGGAAGAGGAGCCAGCAGCCCTGCAGAAGATAGACAAGAAAGAGCACCTGAAGAAAGCAGAGAAGGACACGGGCTCTAAGGCAAGCAAGGTAAAGCCGCCCCTGAGCCTTCAAGTTTGTTTAAATTACATTTATTTATTTGTCTCAGCCTCTCTCTCTCTCTCTCTCTCTCTCTCTCTCTCTCTCTCTCTCTCTCTCTCTCTCTCTCGGTTGTCAGACTTGGCAGCAAACACCTTTACCTGTTGAATCATCTTGCTGGTCCCTACATTTTCAGATTTTAGAATTACTTTGTGTGTGTGTGTGTGTGTGTGTGTGTGTGTGTGTGTGTGT
>NW_008347536.1:12091115-12106426 GCF_000622305.1 Nannospalax galili
ATGTTGATGTGGGTACGTGCATGTGTGTGCATGTGGAGACACGAGGGGGTTATCTTTCTCCATCACTCTCCACTGTTTTGTAAGACAGGATCTCTTGCTGAGTCTGAAGCTCATAGGTTTGGCTACGCTGACTGGCCAGTGAGCTCCAGTGGTCCGCCCCCTCCACATACCCCGGTGCTCCCAGGATTGCAGGTGCATGCCTCCATGCTTGGCTTCTTAATTTGGATTCTGGGGCATGGCAGATGTTTTACCAATTGAGCCATCTCCTCATCCTGTAGTTCTTGATTTTAATTAGGAAAGTAACTTGGATTTAAGTGTTTGTAGCTTTTGTTAAAATAGCCATTCAGAGACAACTTGAAAAATGAATGCATCTTTCTTCCACTCTCCTTTTTCAGTAGTTACACCCACAGACGAAATTTTAGACCATATAATCTTGTAAACTTCTTTTTCTATCATAAGCAATATTAGGAAGACATTCTATAAGCTGTCCAAGTAATAAAGAACTGTAGGTTGATGAAATGAAATTTCCCTATATCCACTGTTAATAGTTAGTGGTATATATTGCTTCAATCCTTTTTCCATGTATTCACATATATATTTATATGCATTTTATTTACAAAATTAAAAAAATAAATTGGATCACAACTGTTTGTTTTTCTGTGAGTTTTTTACCTAACAATAATGTGTCTCTATTTTTCCCTGTCAAGAGATACAATCTACTTTATATTTATTAATGGCCACATAGTATTTCATAGTGTGGATATGCCTCAGTTTATTTAACCACTCCCTTATTAATTGACATTTAGGTTGTTTCCCATTTTTCACTATTACAGGCAATGCTGCATTGAAGATCCTTTTGGACATAAGTGAGTATTTCTTTAGAATAGACTCCTAGAATTGGAATTGCTGGGTCAAGGGGCATGTGTATTACAAAATTTGATAGTTCCTGCCTCATTGCCCCCCCAAAAGGCCCTTTTAATGTGCCACACCTCATTACCGGTGTGTGAGAATATCCATTCCCCCATTTAATCATTCGTTTTAGAAATCAGAATTCTCTTTTCTATGACCCTTTTAATTTTAAGCAAAATCATTTAAAAGTCTTTAGTTAGTCTATGGGAGTTTGTGATTAAAGATACTACTTTTGTTTTTCATTTAAGTGGTCAGTTTATTATTTACTGTAAGCCATCCTTTGTTCGTTGAAGTATGAAATTTTTAATTCTTTTGAAAAACTCTTCTGTTGGCATTATTTTGTTCTTTCTAGAGGCCTGTAGCATAGTAATGAAATTAAATAGAAGTTAAAAGACTGATGCCAGGTGATAAAATGTTGTAACATTTCAACTTATTCTCTGGATAATGCCTATTTTTAAGTTTATTAGGACTTTTATATGCAGCTCTGACCTGCTTTAAATTTTTTAGATTTGTCTCTAATTTAGGCCTTAAATTTTTGAAAATGAAGTGTATGAGTTTATCTTCCTGCTCTTGATAGAGCCTTTCAGTGTTCATGGCCTTTGACCCAGAGTCCTGTTCAAGGAATTTATCCTAACCACAAAGATGGATGTCAACATGAATATCTATGAGGGCACAATGTGAAAGTGAAAAAATGGGAAACAACCATCCAAATGTGGGGATAAGACCAATACAGCCATTTTTGACATGTTTATAAGACATAATGGTCATTTAAATCCCATTTTAAAAAACCCCCAAATGCAGAAAAAAGTAATGAAAATATATACCAAAATTCAGTAGTAGATATACTTGGTGACAAGACTATTAACAATTTTCATCTTTTCTTTTCTATATCAGCTAAGTATTTCTACAAGGGACATGAAATTAGGAGACATTTGGAAAAAAAAATCTTATGTCCAATTATTCCATCTTTTAATTTATACAAGGTAAAACCCAAAGGCAAAGTTCGGTGGACTGGTTCTCGAACACGTGGCAGGTGGAAATATTCCAGCAACGATGAAAGTGAAGGGTCGGACAGTGAAAAATCTTCTGTAGCTTCAGAAGAAGAAGAAGGGAAGGAAAGTGAAGAAGCTGTCCTACCAGATGATGATGAACCATGCAAAAAATGTGGCCTTCCAAACCATCCTGAGCTAGTACGTACCTGCTCTTAAGACAGCGGTGTTCATCTGGTGTCTGTGCTCTGGTCATCTGGAGCAGCCTAAGGCTTGTGGGTTTGATCATGGCTTGAAAAGTCCTGTCTCATCTCGTCTAACCCTAACCCTAACCCTCCCCTCCCCTCCCCTTCAGGGGAGAGGTGGGCCTGACTGGCCTGGAACTCAGAAATTCACCTGCTTCTGCTTCCCAGGTGCTGGGATTAAAGGCATGTACCACCACATTGCACCCCTCCCCTTTTTTTTCCTTAATGATTTGAAGGTTTTAATGATACAGAGCTTGTGTTTTACAATCGACGTTTATTTTTACTTCCCAAATACAAGCAACTTGAGGTACACCAATGATCAGGATCGTCCATTTTATGTGGCTTATATTTGATATTTTCTCAACTAATGGGGATATAGTTTTGATTTCTTCTCACATTTCAGTGGACTTACTTAA
Organism: Nannospalax galili; assembly: GCF_000622305.1. Taxonomy (NCBI): domain Eukaryota; kingdom Metazoa; phylum Chordata; class Mammalia; order Rodentia; family Spalacidae; genus Nannospalax; species Nannospalax galili. The sequence goes on from NW_008347536.1 coordinate 12,093,675, forward strand.
GAAGTGTAAAGCTAGCTAGCTAACTTAGCTAGCTGTATGTAAGTTAGATCTGAAGGCATTATTGCCTTCCTGTAAAGATGTAAATTCATAGTATCCTAGTAGGATTTTCAAGTTTTTTAATTGAGTTGTTATAAAATTCTCTTTAAGAAAGTAAATTATAGACTATATGCTTATATGTTATATGTTCATATATGTTCAGAAGGATAGTGCCAGATTCATATGGAGCTTCTGTAATCACCGAAGAAGCTCTTAACTGGGTGTGGTGGCCTAAACCTGCAGTCATAGCACTGTTCATGCTGAGGCAGGAGTATCATGGATTTAAGATCAGCCTGAGCTACACTGCTAGTTTGAGACCAGCCTTGGTTATACAATGAGACCTTGTCTCAAAAACAGACAAAAAGGAATGAAAAGAAAAGAAGCTCTGGACTGGAGAGATGGCTCAGCAGTTAAGAGCACTGGCTGCTGCTAGCTGCTCTTGCAGAGGACCTGAGTTTGATTCCCAGCACCTACATGGTGGCTAACAACCATCCATAATTTCAGTTCCAGGGGACGGGTTCACTTATATACATGCAGGCAGTATACACATACACATAAAATAAAAATAACAAAATAAAATTTTAAAAAACTCTATTATTTTTATTTTATGTGTATGTGTATACTGCCTGAATGTAGTTAAGTGCACCCATGTCATGCAGTGCCTGCAGAGGTCAGAAGGGGCTGTCGGATCCCCTGGGACTGGAGTTACGGACAGTTGTTAGCTGCCATGTGGGTACTGGGGTTTGAACTCAGGTTTTCTGCAAGAACAACCAGTGTTCTTAACCGGTGAGCCATCTCTCCAGCCCAATAAAGTATTTTTTAAAAAGAAAAAAAGCTCTTTAAAGATGATCAGCACCAGGAGAGCAAATTTCTAATCCATACATGTGATATATAGTCTGTTGAAGAAGCATGTGTTGTGTCCAATTTCGTGCAACTTTGCTATTCTTTTGAATAGATTTGACTTTAAAAGCAACCTCCCATTAAGTAGGAAGAAGAGTAAAGAATGGTTCTGTGTGTGTCAAATGTGTAGAGCAAAGCATTTGGGGAGCCTGTAAAGTTTAAAACACTCATAAAAAAGTGCTTCTCCAGGCTTTTTTTCTCAAGAATGTAAAGTGATGTGATGGAAAAGCATGGAGCCAGAGAGACATGGGAGTTAAAGCCTCTGCCCATACTGGTCAGGTGCTGTCTTGTCTTCTCTATATCTAGAGACTAATACCACATGTTTCTAGGTTAAGATTGATTCTGGTTTACTTGTGCTTTCCTGTTTTATGACTAAAATCATTTCTAGAAACTAAATTAATCCATAAAGTTTAATATATCCTCATAGTTTCTGAGGATTCAAGTGAGACCCAGGTTGGGATCAGAGAATTATGCTAAGGTCTGAGAAGAAGAGATAGGGAAATTATGTTGAGATTAATGCATTCAAGTTCTCTGGAGGAATGGCTAACAGAATGTGCACCTCCTATAAAATGGGACTTTTTAGATTGGCTCACAATAGGGCCTGAGTGACCCAGCAGTGGCTGTCTACATCCTGGAAAGGCTGAGAAACCAGTATCTGTTCAGCCCATGTAGCTGGATGCCTCACCAGTCCTACTCTGGCACTGAAGGTCTGGAGGATCCTGGAGAATCAGTGGTAAAGCTGGAGTCTGGTGGCGGCAACAGCAGGTGCCCGCTCTCAGGAAGTGAAGTGAAGGCAGGCAAGCACACTGCATTTTCTGGACTACTTATCACAAGATGCTGTGTACTCTGAGGGTGGGTTTCCCCCTAGTCAATCTTCTCTGGAAACACTCTTCACAGACAATGCTCAGAGCGCTGTGTCCTATGTGATTCCAGACCCCATTGAGTTGACATTTAAGGTTAATCATCTCAGACCCAGTGTGGTGGTGCATACCTTTTATCCCAGTATGTGGGAAGCAAGTTCCAGGCCAGCCAGGGCTCCACAGTGAGATAACCCTGCCCACCCCCCCAAAAAAGATCTATCACAATGGTCAAGGCTATGAAAGTTAAGGTTTCTATGTAGAGAATGTTTGAGGCAGCAGTCTTTTCTTAAATCAGGGAAGGGATTTTCTCTTTACCATTTCCTAATGTTTCTTTAAACTAAAAGAATACAGGCATGCTGGTGTTTGTTTCTCGTTTGTTGAATTTTTTTTTTTTTTTTTTTTTTTTTTTTTTTTTTTTTTACACATAGATACCAAAGAGTTAATTTGCGTTTTTTAAAACCTCCTTCCCAATGCCGGCTGAGATCTGCCTGCCTCTGCCTCCCGAGTGCTAGGATTAAAGGCATGTGCCACCATGCCCAGCTTACAATAGCTTTTAGTGACAAAACAAATGTGTAGAAATAAATAAGATGGAGTGAGGAAGCAGCATCAAGGAGAACTGCACTCCACAGCATCTGTAGGGTTTTTGTTTATTTACTTGCCAGAGTTGAACAAATAGATTGTTGATGGTGGGAGCCATGGCCCTTTCTATTAGCAAGACCAATGGTAGAATGAATCCTATGATGCTGAATAAGAGTTGGGGGGATTACAGTGAACGCACACTGTATACAAGTAGAAGTGCAGATGTATGTGTATATACTATTAACTAATTAATTTGCTTTGCCCTCTGAGAGGATTTAATTAACTTTAGTGATATCCAGTTGCTCTGCAAACTCAGACCTTGGTTTTTAAATTCATCTGTAGTAAAGGAACCAGAGCCTCTTACTGTTTCATTTATTAAAAATTCTATGTCTCGGTCAGGGAAAGTAAAAATGTGTCTAGATCATCCTGTAAGTCCAGAAAGGAAGAAAGTGCTTCAAAAACCAAAAAATCTAATGCATGCAGGTCCTAAGGACACAGAAACCAATGGGAAAGAGCAGAGTGCCCATGGCTGAAACAGTTCCAATGAAGATTAAATAATAATTTTGAATTATAGCTCCAAGAAGAATATTCACTAGTTGGAAATTACTGAGTAAACAATAGGTAGAGGAAAGGGACATATTTTCTTTATAGAAGAATTCCAAGTAACGGAGGCTGCTTGAGGGGAAATAGAAAAATCACAAGCAGAATACCACAGTAATAGTTGTTATAAGTAAAGTTCTTGATGACTGCTAGTGGGAAAAACTTTAAAGGGAGAACAGGGTATTTGCATAGCTTTATTATATAGTACTCTAAAACATTTATTAATATATTGATTATTATGATAGTTTTAATTTATATCCTCAAATTCCTTGATACCCCTAACCCCAGAAAACTTAGTTCCCTCTCTCCTTGAATATAAGCTGGATTTGTTTGTTCATTAGGTACTGGGGATATGAATGCATGCTAGTCAAGTATCTACCATGGGATTACTTTCCCAACACTTTAATTTCATTTTGAGAAGGGTCTCGCTATGTTTCCCAAAGTCGCCTAAAAATTTGATCTTCCTGCCTCCACTTCCTTCGTAGATGGGATTACAGGCATTAGCCACCAGGTCCAGCTAGATTTATCTTGAGAGCAGAAGTATAGAGAATAAACAGTGTGGCTTCCTAGTAGAAAATAAGCATGTTACTCCAGATGATAAAGGTTAGTTTCACTAGTAATAGCCATGTTGATATCATGTATCCCTCAATACAATAGCAGGAGTGAGCAGTCTGCCTCTGCAGCCTACTTCTCTAACTTGTGACCTCAGTGTATCATGAGGAAACATCAAACACCTCAAATTCAAGGGTCATCTCTAAAATACTGGGCTCATAGTACTCTGCAAACTGTCAAAGTCATGGAAAACAAGTGCTGAACAACAATACCAGACGAGAATTAGGGATGATGTCACCAAATAGTATACCATCCTGGATACGGCATTAGTAGAGGGGAAATTTATGAGATCTGGTATTGTGTTGATGCTAAAGTTTTAGTTTTAGAGGTTTTAACCTTGTAGCTGGATTCATGGGAGGCTGAGGCAGGAAGATTAAAACTTTGAGGCCAGTCTATGTAATATAACAAGACTCTGTCTCTAAACCAAGGAAATTTCTTGCCTTATTGAAAGTTGAATGAAGGACATATGGGGATACTATAATATCTTTGTAACTCATCTAGAAATATAAAGTGTTATAAAACAGGTTTTTTTTTTAGTTAAATAATTAATATAGTATAGTACATTTTAGCACAATGGTCACTTTAAATTCACTGCAGTAAAATATCAGCTCTAAAACTAGTTCATGCTGAGCATGGTGGCCCATACCTCTAGTGCCAGCACTCAGGAGGCAGAGGCAGGAGGATCTCTGTGAGTTCATGGCCAATTGGGGCTACAGGGAGACCCTATCTCAAAAAGAGACAAAACAATCAAACACAAACAAACAGAAAAAACTAGTTGATACTAATCTTGATGTTTGGATGGTTCTGACTATAGTTCTGCCCTTTATTACCTTTATCTCTTTCTTATTTGAATTTACAAAATAAAAGTAACCGAGTTTCTGACACATAGGTAATTAAAATGCACTTAAAATGGATTTTTTGGGGGGGTCTTTTGAGACAGGGTCTCCCTGTAGCCCCAGCTGGCCTGGAACTCATTATGTAGACCAGGCTGGTCTTGAACTCATAGAGATGTGCCTGTCTCTGCCTCACGAGTGCTGGGACTAAAGGTGTGAGCCACCATGCCTGGCCTAAATGGAATTTTTTTTAACTTTATAAATCTGTGTGTGCTAGCATACTTTATGATACTTCAATTTTAAAACTTTGTTTTAAAGAATTTAATGATCACGCTTCCCGCCCCCTTTTTTTTTTTTTTTTTTTTTGGTCTTTTTGAGACAGGGTCTCCCTGTAGCCCCAGCTGTCCTGGAACTCACTATGTAAATCAGGCTGGCCTTGAACTCACAGAGATCTGCCTGCCTCTGCCTCCAGAGTGCTGGCCACCACGCCCAGCTACTTATGATAACTTTTTTTATTCATCACCACGCCTGGCTACTTATGATGGCTTTTTTATTCATTGGCTTTATGCCAATAAAGTACACTTTCATAGTACTCAGAATTATTAAAATGTCATTTTCTTGGCCAGGCATGATGACATATGTCCCAGCACTCTGGATGCTGAAACAGTATTGCCGAGAATTTGAGACCATCCTGGGCTATGTGCAATTACCAGGCTAACCAATGCAATGTAGTAAGATACTGTCTCAAAAGAGAAAGAAGAAATGTCATTATCTTAATGAAACAAAAGTCATTGAATGCAATTTAGTTGACATTAATGTGGTTTATTTCAGATTCTTCTCTGTGATTCTTGTGACAGTGGATACCACACTGCCTGCCTCCGTCCTCCTCTGATGATCATCCCTGATGGAGAATGGTTCTGCCCTCCTTGCCAGCATGTATGACCCAACCCACCTCTGTCTCCACTCCTCAGTTTTTTTATTTAACAGATTAGTAATACTTTGAACATCCTCTGAACATCTTCCCTTTCAAAGCAGTTTGTTCATAGTAGTCACCTTTTGTTTAGGGCCCTAACTTATATTAATATCTTGGGTTTGCCTTTTGCTTTTTTGATAGCACTTTTCAGAAGGCCTCCAGCTTTTGTAAAACCATCGTTTTTCTTCCCTCATGTTTGTAATAAGCAAAAATAGCACCAAATCCAGATATGTAAGAAATAAATGTTTCTTTCTGTAGTTGTACCCCCTTTTGATCTTTCATTTCCACACTCTTCTTGTTGGTTGGTGTGTAGATGCTATTGGTAGCATCAGAAGAAGCATGAGTTCTTCTGCTTTCTTTATCCAGTTTCTTGTGAAACTGACAAACAATTTATTTCTGTGCTGGTACACCAGTTGGATACTTTGTCTCTATAAATCCAGTCTCCTTTTGCTTCTAAAATGATGGGCAGTATGCATTTAAACTTTCAGAAATTAACTTCCTCCTGGCTTGGAACTGGCTATGTAGACTAGGCTGGCTTTGAACTCACAGAGTTCCTCCTGCCTTTACCTCCTGAGGCTACTACACCTGTCCTCAGTGATATTTTTCAAACTTTTTTGATCCAGGTTGAAATGTTTTATACATTATTCCTGTCTTTTATAAAAATGGCATTATATTTCATAATATATATGTATATATAATATAAAATCTTCCTAAGTATATTGATAGCTTCTTTAGCTTTTTGTTTTGATTATAATCCTTCTTTTTGTAGTAATGAACAAAAATGCAGTTCTAAACATTGAAAGCAAAATAGGCACAGAATGTGGTTTTTTGTTTTTGCAAAGCTGTATGTTTCTTAAATGTGCTTTCAGAAGTACTATGGTCACCTTCTGTTTACTGGGTGCTGAAGAACCTCTTTTTTACTTAGTTTTATTTTATATGTATAACTGTTTTGCCTTTGTGTATGAGTATGCCCATTTTATGCAATACTCATGGAGGCCAGAAGAGGGTGTAGGATCAGGATCCCCTGGAACTGGAGTTCTGAACAGTTAGCTGCTATGTGGGTACTGGGAACTGAAACTGGGTCCTCTGCAAGAGCAGCCAGTGCTCTTAACCACTGAGCCCTCTCTAAAGCACCTCTCTAAACACAAAGCAAGCTTCGATATTCATTCACCACGTAGCTCTTTCAGCTCATATAGCTTAACACCTGTCAGCTGAATATGCATGTGATACATAGTTGTGCACAGGTATTAAAAATGACACATATATATTGCTCCTTCAGAAGCTACTATGTGAAAAATTAGAAGAACAGTTGCAAGATTTGGATGTTGCCTTAAAGAAGAAAGAGCGTGCTGAGCGAAGGTAATTGGATAGCGTGTCAATGCTTTACTTGGGAATTTGGCGACAGAATTATCTTGCAATGTAGACGAGACATCTAAAGCAATAGCTGGCAAACTGCAGCCTGCATGTCAGATCTGGCCTATAGCTCGTTTCGTGCTGTCTGCTATGGTTTTTATGTTTTCAGATGGTTGGAGAAACATTTCTATAGAAGGACTTCATGGTGTAGAAAACTGCGTGAGGTTCACATTTCATATCCCATAAATAGCTTTATTAGAACGTATCTTTGCTCACTTGTTTATATACCGTCTGTTGCTGCTTTTGCACTACAGCAATAGAATTGAGTAGCTCAGTAGAGATGTCATGACTTCCCAGGTGTCTCAGGCTTGAAATACCATGTCCTTTCATACCCAAATTTGCTAACTCCTCATGTAGAATATTTACCAGAATCTACTATGGATAAACATTGCCCCAAGTATTGGAGTGGAAATATACTATGGTTGAGCATATGAAAATTATAAGAGCCTGCCTGCAATTCAGTTACTCTTGTCATCTCTTTGGGTGGGCTGTACTAACACTGATAGAGATCATTTAATTGCTGAACTGTGTCTTATTGACAGTAAAAGATAGCCTGTTTTCATTATGCCACTGTAGTATAATCTAAAACAGTTGAGGTGGCTTCTGGGAACAAGAAAGATTGAACTTGAGCCCAGTATTTAGTAGGGGATTCAGAAGGAAATGTAAGCTTTTGTTTATTTGTACTTTGATTATGCCCTTTCTAAATGTTCTTTCAAACCCACTGTGTAACCAACTGAAGAAAAAAGATAAATAAATGAACCCTCTCATTTACATTGAACCTACATTCCATCAGAGAATCCAGAAGTGTGACCTAGTCATACAACAAAATAGAAAAAATGAGATCTATTGAACACAATTTAGAATATTGTGGAGAAGCATTTTAGTTCTTCTAAGAGTTGGGTTACCAGGGAAGGCCTTGGAAGATAAATTGGGTTTATACAGGTGAGTGTGGAGAGAAGAGGTGTTTGCAGGTAGGGAGCACAGACATGAGCAAAAGCAGAATGTGAATGTGAAGGAAGGGGAACAGTAGGGAGCACCCCATGGCAGAAGAGGCTGCCCAGATTGCATAGCTGGCTAGGGAATTCCAGAGATTCTCTGTGGGCAGAAGGGGGAGCCCTCAAAGAAGGGATACGGTCTCTATTTCAGAAAAATATGCCCTGGTAAGTGAGGAATGAATTGGAATTGGGGTGGTGCCATGGAAGGCCTGTAAGTAGGGCACGGCAGGCATTGTCCTTATAGGGCAGATGTGGTGACTTCCTGCAGCTATGAAATGATTCAGCACTCATCCGCATAGTGCAAGAGCATAGTGCAGGAAAACAGATTTTATTGTTTTCTCCTTTTGCATTTAATTCAGCATTTAACCAACATTTATTGAATATCTCCTTTATACCAGGTAGTATAGTCAGCATAAAAAGGCATATGATATTTCTCCCTTCAAGAGCTCTACAATTTGTGGAAAAGAGGGTTGTGACATTGAGAATTCAGTGACTACTCAGCAATTGTCCACAGATCCAGAACTGTGAGGGTTTGTGGAGCCTGATGTTTTAGACGTCTACTCAATGATTTATTTGTTGTTGTTGTTGTTGTTGTTGTTGTTTAGCCTTTTTGAGGCAGGGTCTCCCTGTAGCCCCAGCTGACCTGGCACTTGTTATGTCCACACAGAGATCTGCCTGCTCCTGGAGTGCTGGGACTAAAGGCATGCACCACCATGCCTAGCATACTCAATGATTTATAAATGTTTCCTCTGGAGTTTGGTGTCAGAAATTATTTGGGAATTCAGAAAACTCTGTTCTTCAAAAGTATTATTACTAGGGGCTAGAGAGATGGCTTAGTGGTTAAGAACACTGACTGCTCTTGCAGAGGACCTGGGATCAATTCCCAGCACCCTCATGGAGGCTATGAACTGTCTTTAACTCCAGTTCCAGAGGAATCCAAAGCCCTCTTCTGACCTCCAGGGCATTGCATGACACGGGTGCACTCACATACATGCAGGCAATACACTCATAAAATAAAAATAATAAATAAAATATTTTTTAAAGTATTACTACTAGTGCTTTGCCTAGCAGGAAATTGGATTTAATAAGGATTGGAATTTCCCAGGCAATATAACAGTGGGAAAGGAGAGAAGGAAAAGGAATCTGAAAGCATATACAGAGGTGTATTTATACTGATGGACCATGTAGTCTAAGCCAGGTAAAGGGGGTAGTGATGGACAGTGCTTAATAGGGGCTACAGTCAGTAGAGGTTCTACTAGACTCAAAAAAATTGATGAAATCAGTACAGGAAATGGAGTAGTTGGAAATTGAGTTAGTGGAAATCAGACAATAAGATGCCTAAATTGAAATTTTAGAGAATGGAGTTGTTGGTAATGATAAAGCTTGAACTAAGTATCATTGAGCTAATTAGTGAAAAGGGCAGAAGATATCCTTTCATAACAGTTCTAACAAGGGGCTGAAGAGGTGGCTCATCAACTAAGAGTGTTTGCTACTTTCAGAGGACTTGAATTCAGTGCCAGAATCAGGCAGCTCACAACAGCCTGTAATGCCAACTGAGGGCACACAAGCACATGTGGTATATACTCACATAGGACATACCACACATATGTAAGAATAAAAATAAATCTTTTTTTTAATTACTCATGATAGAACAATGTGATAAGAAATAGGACCTATTTTCTTTCTTGCGGGGGTAGTCTTTTTGAGATAGGGTCTCCCTGTAGCTCCAGCTGGCCTGGAACTCACTATGTAGACCATGCTGGCCTTGAACTCAGGTCTGTTTGCCTCCCAAGTGCTGCGATTAAAGGTGTGTGTCACCACGCCTGGCTCAGGACCTATTTTCAAGGTCCTGCACAAGAGTTAATTTATTTAAAGTCTTCCCAAATTTATCTGCTCCTTAAGACAAAACTAATCCATACCTTTTTCATATTTCCATTCTACTTTTCAAAGTGGTCTAGAGCCAGTTAATAAGTAATTGTACGGGCAGGAACTGTATATTTGCCTATGGTTTTCCAGCTTGGCACAAATCTTGACCCAATATGACAACAAACATGAATAAAAACTCCTTTGGTTGAATTGAGGCAAGAATAGTTTCCAAGTAAACAAGATTTCAAAGTTTAAAGGCAAAAACTGTTGTTCCAATAAAATGTGGTTATTGTTAGGGCAGGTATATACCACACATACTTAATAACAAAGACGAGGCAAGCAATGGAATAGCTCCTGTTTATTCCAGCTAGTACTCTTCTTGAATGTACTGGTTATTACATTATTAACTTCATATCTTTATCAGCCTTGATTTAAAATAATTTTATTTTTGTAAGTGCCATTTTTTAATGTAATAGCTTCATCGTGTTTTGCTCAGATTCTTGTTAATGGGGTCAAGGGTTTATATCAATTAAAAGCTGCATTCCAAAGGACCAAGCAAGTAGATGCATTCATTTCCCTTCAGCAGGGACATTACAATGAACAGGGGAAGAAGAGTGGTTGCTATTTTAGTTCAGTTTAATGTCCCCTGACATTCAGAACTTAGCTGTCCTTGCTGTATTGGATTAACATTGGGAGAACCAGAGCAAGCACCTGTTGTATATAGTGTTATGAAAGATGTTTTTTAAGTAAAATAGACAAAGGTTGTTTCTTAGGAATGAAACCATGGAGATAATATTAGCTCTACAACAAGAAATGATCTTAATGTCATTCACTGGAACCTTGATATGGGGGGTTTTGTATGGTTTGTTATACATAATTTTATAGTGATGTTTATTACCATAGGCTTATAATTTTATGCACATATATTTTTATATATATTTTCAACATCTGCTATGGCAAAGATCTAGTTTGTCCAATCAGAGGTGGCTTTCTATCTAACCGCATTATCAACTCACAGTATGGAGTTGATAAGCTTCTTTGTTTCACTTCTGAAAGTTCAGTTTTCATATCTATAGGAAAGTTTCTGCTTTTCCATAGATTCTAATATTTTATTAAAGTTTCACAAATAGATAGTAGCTAACATTTTTGTGACTGTCTCTGAGTCCTGAAATTGTCATTTTATTACTTATTTATTAGTGATAGTTTTGTGCCAATTTTATTTTTAGCAAATCTTATTTTATGCGTGTTTTTGTTTTTGTTGTTTTTAAGGAAAGAACGCTTGGTATATGTTGGTATCAGTATTGAAAACATCATTCCCCCACAAGTAAGTTTCTAGTTTATAGTATTCTTAAAGGATATATTGCATTTTCTAAATTTTACCCAGTAATGTAATTATGACATGCAAACTTAATTTATAGCTCATTGCTTTGGAGTAATGTTTCATTGTTTTTATTGTAAATTGGATAATTTGTATTTACCTTTATAATGTGTTACTTACATAAAATAAAGAATAGGGCTGGAGAGATGGCTCATCGGTTAAGAATACTGGTTGTTCTTGCAGAAGACCCAGGTTTGAATCCCAGCACCCACATGGCAGCTAACAACTGTCTGTAACTCCCATCCCAGGGGATCCGACAGCCTCTCCTGACCTCCACGGGTACTGTGCGACATGGGTGCACTTACCTACATGCAGGCAATACACACATACACATAAAATAAAAATAATAAATAAAAAAAATTTAAAAAAAAAAAGAATGGTTTTGTTATAATTTATTTTTAATTTGGGGCTGTAGAACCTTCAATTTGTATCTTATTGTTTGATTTCTGTGAAGACTTACTATTGTTTTACATTTATTAGTCTTTAATTAAGGTACCTCATGTGTGAAAGCACACAGAACATGGTTTCCAGCTTGAAGTTTTCTTTTTATATAAGCAGTTTTGTTCAATTCATAATTAAGTCACAGACTTAACATAGCTTGCAAAGTTCTCCTTTAGTTTAAATCAAATCATTTCACTCACTCAGTGTACATATCAGTGAAAAGTTTTCATGTCATATTTATTACTTAGAAAATTGAATCGGTAGACAAACTTCACCCTGATTGTTTTAAAACAGGCTATTGTAAACTCACAGAAGCATAAGAATTTCAATGTAGTGTTTTCCATTGTTCACAGTATTTTTAATCTGTGTGTTTAGTTTTACCATATGTATTCAGTTTGGCTGGATAATCTCAAATTTTTCTCAAACCTTTCACATGCGCTGCCTAGATGGGGATTGCAGAACTATTATTTCCAGGAAATTGTTTTTCTGTAATGCCTATATACTTGTATTCTTAAAGGAGCCAGATTTTTCTGAAGATCAAGAAGAAAAGAAAAAAGACTCAAAAAAGTCCAAAGCAAACTTACTTGAAAGGAGATCAACAAGAACACGGAAGTGTATAAGCTACAGGTATAAAATAAATGCAAACAGTTGTAGTAAAAAGCCCAATATTTTTGCAATTAGACTGGGTGACCCAGAGTTTATCGTTTCCCCAAACACAGGGATTACTTAACTGTTACATACACAGCTGTTCTTTGGTATCCCTGGGGGTTGGATTCTAGTACTAGAATAACTTACGCTCTGTCCACAACACCAAAGAAAAAAAGAAAAGAAAAAGATCTCAGGAACCCAAGGAGACCAAAGTTTGCAGATACTTCAATCCCTTGTATAAAAAGCAGTATCCACATGCAGCCTACATGTACCTTCCATGCATCTTCAGTCATCTTTAGATTTCTTATAATACCTAATACAATATAAAGCAATATAAATGCTATGTAAGTGGCTGTTTTACTATATGTAGGGATTAGTAAGAGGAAAAAGACTACCTGTTTGATACAGATACAAGTTTTCCTTGACGTTTTTCAGTTGAAGGTTGGTAGAATCAATAGATAAGGAACACTCGACTACTGAGGCTTTTTCTTACTTTCCATCCTTAGAGTCATAGAATTGTGCAGTGGTGTGATGGCTTCTGCACCTGTGTGCTCTTGCCACTCTCTTCCCCTTAACACACTTTGTTGGGTTGTTGTGGGGCTTTTTATATATATATAT
>NW_008347536.1:12106498-12132448 GCF_000622305.1 Nannospalax galili
ACCACGGCCTGGTTTATTTATTCTTTTCATGTGTATGAGTGTATTGCCTATATGTATATGAGTGCACCCATGCCGTGCAATGCTCTGGAGGTAAGAAGAGGGCTTCAGATTCCCCTGGAACTGGAGTTAAGGACAGTTTGAAGCCGCCATGTGGGTGCTGGAAATTGAACCCAGGTCTTCGCAAGAGCAGTCAGTGCTCTTAACTGCTGAGCCATCTCTCCAGCCCCCTTTGTTGGGTTTTTATAGCTCTTGAGATAGGATTTAACAAGTCTGTAAGGTACTATGTGGTCTCATCTCTACTTAACTTTCCAGCTCCATCTCATCTGTCTTCCCTCTCTGTGTATCTATTATACTGCTGTCCCCTACCCCCCACCCCCACCCCCATGTATCTACTATTCTGCCATCTTCCCCCTGTGTATCTACTATACTGCTGTCTTCTAGCCCCCTGTGCAGCTCTTTACTCTCTGCAGTTTCTTACCATTTTTCCCTTGCTAACGTCCTCTAGATCAAATGTCCCCATTTATTCCGTTACAGCAACCAGTTCTCTTACGTGTTATTAAAAGTATGTATCCACCTCCTAATGCCATCTGCTGGTGGTTAGGCTTCCACTTTGAGTTGGGGAGGGGACACAAAGAGCAGCCACCTAGTGTAGGTGATCTTTAGAAATCAAAAACAAAGTCTATAATATGGTCGTTGTGCATGTTTTAGATTTGATGAGTTTGATGAAGCAATTGATGAAGCTATCGAAGATGATATCAAAGAGGCTGATGGAGGAGGTATGTTTTTATCATTTGCTTTTTTTCACATAATTCTGCCATCAGGTTATTCTCCTCCCCGGTGTTAACACTGAACTAATTGTCTCTCATTCAAAATACTCTATTGACATAGTACCAGTATATAGAAATCTTGATAATTACTGTTAACTTTTTATGATCTAATACAAAATGTTAATTTTTCTCCATTGAGCAAACAACTCTTAACTGGTTGCAGTTAGAATACTAAGGAACCTTATTCTTGTCTTTGCAACTATGAAGTCAGTTGTGAATAACCCAAATCTAAATGCTGTTGTATAGCTGTTAAAAATCAGTTTGCTAATTTCATTGTCTTTCAAAATGGCATTATAGAAGAATTTGAGGGTAATTTATTAAAGCATTCTGTAGCCAGTTACCAAATGATCCAATGTGGAATATTCTGGTTTGTTCCTGTTGTTATGAAAACTCCAGAATGGATCAATAAGTAGATTGTTTGTAAAGGAACTGACATCTTAGTTTTTCAGAGATGGTCCTTTATGTTTTTATCCTTTATCCTTTTTTTTTTTTCCTTTCTGTTTTAAAGGAAATTCTTGAGTGACTGCTAATACGTATGAGGTTTCTTTTTGGAATGATAAAATGTTCTCTCATTGGTTAATGGTGATAGTTGGATAACTCTGTGATTACATTTACAAACCTCTGAGTTACATTCTTTAAAGGATAGTATTGGGGCTGGAGAGGTGGCTCAGAAGTTTAGAACATTTCCTGCTCTTCCAGGGGACCTGAGTGCCAGACCTTGCACCCATATTGGGTGGCTCATAACCACCTGTTACTCTAGCTCCAAGGGATCTAATGCCGTCTTCTGGCCTCTGAGTGTACCCACATATATGTGACATTTACTCACGGGCACACACGTGTACGCATAAATTTAAAGAAAAATGAAAATCATGAGTATTGAGGTCTAGCAAGATGACTCAGTGGGAAGAGGCACATGTGCACAGACTTTACTCCTAAGTACCATTCCAGATCCCACCAGGTTGTCAGACAGAATGATAACTGGGAGTTGTCCTCTGACCTTCACAAGTGCCCCTTGGCACATACACACCTGCACACACATTAAGTTAAAAAAAAAATTTTAAGATGAGTATTGAGCCAAGCATAGTGGTACACACCTGTAATCCCAGCATTCAGGAAGTTGAGGCAAAAGGATTATGAATTCAAGGCCAACCTGGGCTACACAGAGACTGTCTCAAACCATACCCCACAGGGAAAAAAGAAAAAAGTATCATTTAGTGTTATATCGATTCAAAATTTAAAAATATTGGGTCCTGGGCCAGGCGTGGTGGCGCACGCCTTTAATCCCAGCACTCCAGAGGCAGAGGCAGGCGGATCTCTGTGAGTTCAAGGACAGCTGGGGCTACAGGGAGATCCTGTCTCAAAAAGACCAAATATAAGAGAGAGAGAGAGAGAGAGAGAGAGAGAGACAGAGAGAGAGAGACAGAGAGAGAGAGAGACAGAGAGAGAGAGAGAGAGAGAGAGAGAGAGAGTGCTTACATTGTAAACTTGTATTCGGTAGGACAGATATGCCAGTTCTTTAGAGCTTTGACAGCTGAAGTTGTGAGAGATTTGTATGTTTCTAAGAAGCAATTAAATAAAGAGGTACTCACAAATAAGGACAGTTTACAAGTTACAGGGAAGGTTTAATAAACATGCAGTTATCTGTTTCCTTCAGGAGTTGGCCGAGGAAAAGACATCTCCACCATCACAGGTCACCGTGGGAAAGACATCTCTACCATTTTAGATGAAGAACGAAAAGAAAATAAACGACCCCAGAGGGCAGCTGCTGCTCGGAGGAAGAAACGCCGGCGACTTAATGATCTTGACAGTGACAGCAACCTAGATGAAGAAGAGAGTGAGGATGAGTTCAAGATCAGTGATGGGTGCGTAACCTGCTTGGAGACCTGTTCTCTAGGAGCCAGTGTAAACAGAGTTGGGTCTGTAGAGAGCCGTGGCTGTGCTGGGATGTGGCATTTATTCTTCATGTACATAAGCAATCTGCATTTTCAGGATGTTTACAGCAAATTCACAAATGCTGATTTTGTTTCTTTTTAGATTAAAATTAAAGCTAGATTTGTCGTTAATATTCAAATTTTTATTTAAATTTGATTAGCAATAATTGAACTTTGATTTATTAATGAATTCCTGGACAGCTGGGGCTACAGGGATACCCTGTCTCAAAATAGACAAAAAAGAAGAAGTAATTAGTTACCATTCTCTTGTGATCTGTAGTTGGGGAAAGGGGCCACTAATCCAGTATGAGGATCAAAGTGGCTTCTATGCAGAACAGATATCGAAACAATACTGTAAAGTTTCTCCTTTCAACTTGCTCATAGATGTAATGAGAAGCATATCAACCACAAAAAGTTATTCTGCATAATCTTCTTCTATAACATAGGTAGGATATAAATTAAGGTAGAGAAGATGGTTGGCTCCATCTAAGGAGGCCAAGGAACCCATGCAGTAAGACCTTAGAACTGAAATTTGTAGAATGACTTATAGGGGCAGCCCAGTGAGCTTGGGGTTAGAAGCAAGGGGAGAAAAGAAAGCACCCCAGAGAGTCACATCTTCAAATTCATGGACTACTTAGGAAACTCTTGGTGACTCAGGATAGCATGAATATGAGAAGGGGGCAGAGAATGCCCTGGTAGAGCTGGGACCAGGACATCAAAGAGCTGGATTATAGAGTGGGGTGAGCTAAAAATTTGAACTTTAGGGACTGGAGAGGTGGCTCAGAGGTTAAAAGCACTGTCCACTCTTGCAGAGGACCTGGGTTCGATTCTCAGCACCCACATGGCAGCTAACAACCATCTGTAATTCAAGTTCCAGGGGATCCGATGCCCTCTTCTGACCTCCGCAGGCATTGCACAACACAGGTGCACCTATGTGCGTGCAGGCAATACACTCATAAGCGTTAAATTTTTAAAAATAATTTTAAAAGACCTTAAAAATTTGTACTTGGAACTGAAAAACTAGTTATCACTTCTTTTTAAAAAATATTTTTATTGAATTTTTGTCTATTTCATACAGAACATTTTAATCATCTTTATACACCCTTCCCCATTGACCACCTCCCATAGCCACCCCAGTGAATTCAGACAGTCTGTCATGTGTTAAGGCTTATCATGTCAATTAGTGTCCCCAAATGTCCCTCAGTGCAAATTCATTGCCTGAGGTCTAGTCAGCCTATCTAGAGTCCCTCCCTTTAAGAAGATCAGCTCTTCCTCACCCAGCAGTAATCAGCTGAAATAACTCTTCGACTAAGATTGGGGCCTGCTGTCCATTTCCACAGTTCTGTGCTTGGTTTTTGTCTGCTTGAGTTTGCATGGGTCTTGTGCATGCTGACACCATTGCATAAGATGATGGTTCATATGAGAAGAATCCCAGGAACCTATAGGACTCTTATTTCCATATGGTCATGCACCTCCTCCCTGGTTCTTATAATTTTTCCACCCCTTCTTCTGCAGTGGTCTCTGAGCCCTGAGTGGGTGGATTTTGATATAGGAGCTCTGTTCAAGGACCCACACTCTGTAAAATTACATAGTAAGAAATTACATTGTCGGGCTGGAGAGATAGCTCAGTGGTTAAGAACACTGTTCTTGCAGGAGACCTGGGCTCAAATCCCAGCACCCACATGGCAGCTAACAGCTGTCTGTAACTCCAGTTCCAGGGGATCCAGCAGTCTCTTCTGTCCTTCGTGGGCCTTGACGACACAGGTGCACTTACCTACATGCAGGCGATACATGCATACACATAAAATAAAAATAATAAATAAAATATTTTTTTAAAAAAGAAGAAATTACATTGTCTAGGGATGTGACTTGGGGTTTTCTGTAAGATCTATGACTTCTCCAGTTATGTATATTTGGCTAGGTTTACAGTACCACACAGGAGTTTCCTCCCATTGAGTAAGCTTTAAGTCCAATTAGGTAGATGTTGATTACCCCCAAGATAAAAGTGCCACTACTGCACCAGTGTTTGCTGTGCTGGTCATTGATGTGGTTTTTAGGCCTTGGAGCTGGGGTTGGGCCATCGGTTAATGTTCTCCTTTACCAGCTTGCCTAGTACTCTCCAAAGCTATGAGAGCTAGCCTTCAGGGGAGGTGGCTTCCAGGTCATTCCTAGTACCATTGCTCCAAATCCTATGTCCAAAGTTTGCCTGTCTTCATACTTCAGGCTTAAATGGTCATACCTTCAAGTTCTGGGGGGCAATCAAGGGCTATGGCAATAGCCTGAGTAATTTTGGAAGTCTCTTGGGACTACCCTGGCCAACAACTCAAAGGAATGTTTCTCCTGTCTGGCACTGTTCCTTTTGTGTGGCTTTCAGCTATGTACATGGACTCATGTAGAGATATTGTATGTGTAATTTTTCAGTAGATTTTTGGATTAATACGATTCCCTCTTTTTTTTTATACTAGCTAGGCATTACTTATCTCTTCTCTTTCTCTCCCTGTCTTATCCTCCCTCCTATCCTCCCCATTAAAATGTCCCTATTTTCCCCATTTCTCTCTTGATAATTCCTGTCTGCTATGGTCCCACCTCTCTTGAGCATCTTCTTTCTCTTTGGCCCCATAGTTCCTTGTGTAGCCCTCATTCTCCCCTCCCATTTAACGATGCCCATTTTACACATTTCTCCCTTAGTAACAGCTGTCTCCTACTGTTCTCTCTTGGGTTCCTTCTTTCCTTTTACTTCCCTGGTTCTCTTCCATTTTCCTGGTTCCTGCCGTTACATCAGGATATAGATAAGGCTTTAGTGCTAGGATCCACAAATGAAGGAGAACATCTTTTGTTTTTCTGAGTCTTTTTTACTTCACTTAGTATAACAGTTTCTAGATCCATCCATTTAGCTCAAATTTCATGATTTCATCTTTCTTTACTGCTGAGTAGAACTCCATTATGTAAATGTACCACATGTTTGTTAGCCACTTGTCAGTTAAGGGACACTTAGGTTGCTTCCGTCTCTTAGCTATTGTGAAAAGAACAGCAACAAACATGGTTGTACAAGTATCTCTGCAGTAGCATGAGTCCTTGGGTATATGCCAAGGAATGGTATAACCCTAATTACTAACGATGTTGAACACTTTTTTAAATGTTTCTTAACCATCTTTATTTCTTCTTTTGAGAAATCTCTGTTTAGATCTTTAGCCCATCTTTTAATTGGGTCACTTGTTTTCTTGATTCTTTGTTGTTTGAGGCCAGCCTGGTCTATATAGCAAGTTCCAAGCCAGCTGGGGCTACAGGGAGACCCTGCCTCAAAAAGACCCCCCCCCAAAAAAAGGATAAGGGTCTAGTTTTATTCTTCTGCAGATGGAGATCCAGTTTTGCCAGCACCGTTTGTTGAAGATGCTCTTTCCTCCATTGTGTCTTCTTGGCACCTTTGTCAAATATCAGGTGTGAAATTGCATGTACTCAGGTTTGGGCCTTCAGTTGTGTTGATCTATGTGTCTATTTTTGTGCCAGAACCATGCTGTGTTTATGACTATAGCTCTGTAATAATGTGGTGAATACCATTATCCTGAGATTTTTCTCCTTCCTCTATGCCTACGATGCATAAATTTGGTCTTTTCGTGGTGTCCCACATTTCCTGCGTAATCCATTCCTGTGTTTTTAAATTTTTTCATAATCTTTAGTTAAGCGGTCTAATTCTTCAACTTTCTTGTCCAGTCTTGATATTCTGTTTTCCACTTCATTCATTCTAGCAGTGAGGCTTTCTCCTGTCATTTCTAATTGGCTTATTAAGTTTTTTCACTTCCTTTTTCATTTCAGCCTGAGTTTTCTTCAGTATTTGTATTTATTTTCTGAATTTATTCAGAAATTTATCCCTTTCTTCTTTTAGTTCTTTGATTTGTTTGTGTGTTCTTTAAATTCGTTTAAATTCTTTGGTCAGTGTTGTGGGTTATCTCTAGGAGGTTTGGTGGGAACTTAATGTTTTGGTTTTCCATATGATTCTTTTTCCGTTGTGATTTTGGCATGTGGATTTCTTTTGCTGTTTGTGATTTTGGTGTGAAACTCAAATCTTCCTTTGTTGAGTTGAAGTCTGCGTCTGTATTATTGGTGTGCCTTGAATGTTTTCTTACTGGGTATGTAAAGCTGGTTGGTCTAGGCTTCGGATTCTCTCAGATTTTATTTTGGAGGGAACAAATGGCTTCAGTCCAGCTACTCAGAAGCTCCTGCAGATGTCCAAGTCAGGCTCCAGTTAGATGCTCTCAGGCTTCCTCCCAAGGTCTGGACCCCTTCTAGAACCCCGTCCCAGAATATTTTGGGAAGCTTGCTAAGAGGAACTCTGATTTAGGTGCTCTCAGGCAGTCTACAAAGGTCTGGGCCCCTACTAAAGAGCACAGAAGCCTAGACTGGGGTTGTGGGATGGACTATATATAGGTGGTCCCAATGTAGGGGGTTGGACTCCATACAATCTGGGGAAGCTCAATCTAGGGTACTTCAAAATGTACCATTTTACAAAAATTATTAAAAGAACCAAAACCAGCCGGTTTGGTTTGGTGGCAGTGCACGCCTTTAATCCCAGCACTCAGGAGGCAGAGGCAGCTGGATCTCTGTGAGTTCAAGGCCAGCCTGGTCTACATAGTGAGTTCCAGGACAGCTGGGGCTACAGGGAGACCCTGTCTCAAAAAAGACTTAAAAAAAAAAAAGAACCAAAACCTAATTGTATCATCATGAACTATGTGGTTTTTCTTGGACAGATCCCAAGATGAGTTTGTTGTATCTGATGAAAATCCAGATGAAAGTGAAGAAGATCCACCATCTAATGATGACAGCGACACTGATTTCTGTAGCCGGAGACTGAGGAGGCATCCCTCCCGGCCAATGAGGCAAAGTAGGCGTCTGCGGAGAAAGACCCCAAAGAAAAAGTACTCTGATGATGATGAAGAGGAGGAATCTGAGGAGAATAGTAGAGACTCTGGTAAAAATAACCTCTCTGTATCATACTATCCTAGTAACTCTCTGGCTCCTGGAGCCACAGGTTGCTGAAATTCCATTCAGTTGAGATAGAAGCTTCCTGATGAAGAATTAGTTAATTAATTTTTCACATAGAGCACATCTGAGAAAATTCATACAAATTGAAGTGTTAGCTTCATACCAAATTCTTTTAGAATTTCAATGAATCCTTCTGGTACCAAGTGTTTCTTGGGTCTCTTGGCACCATGAGAACATTTTCATATGTTGGAGAAACAACACTAGTGCCTGTTATGCTAGTGCACAGAGCAGGGCTTCTAAACCAATCCACTTTATCCAAGCCCTTTATTCCTGAGAAGCTTTTATACAACTCCCAGTACATAGGTATATAAAATAAACATATAACTCAAATATTTACTGATAATTATAAACATAAATTTATTTTTAAAACAATTCATTTGGGCTCAGCTTGGTGTCTTATGCCTTTAATCCCAGCACTTGGGAGGCAGAAGCAGGTATATCTCTGTGAGTTTGAGGCCAGCCTCATCTGCATAGTGAGACCCTGACTTAAAAAACCCCATAAACAAATTTTTTGGGCCAGCCAAATGGCTCAGTGATAGAGGCACTTGCCCCCAGGCCTTATGACCTGAGTTTGATTCCCAGAACCTACATGGTGGAAGGAGAAAGCCAACTTCCATTAAATTTCCTTGTGAACTCCACATGTGCACCAGGGTGCACATAGACACAATAAATAATTGCAGGGAGCTGGAGAGATGGCTCAGCGGTTAAGAACACTGGTTGTTCTTGCAGAAGACCTGGATTCGAACCCAAGAACCACATGGCAGCTAACAACTGTCCGTAACTCCAGTTCCAGGGGATCCGACAGCCTCTTCTGACCTCTGTGCGCATTGCACAACACGGGTGCACTTACCTACATGCAGGCAATACACACATACACATAAAATAAATATAATAAATAAAATTAAAAAAAATAAATGCATGAATACATAAATAAATCAGTGAAAAAAATTAAAAGAATATTTTTAGATAAAACAGTTCTTTGGCATATACATAATTTTTTCATCTATTAAATACCAAAAATGCACACATTAATGTGATAGGTGTGCTTATTTTTACATAAAGAATTAAATCTTGCCTTAATCTTTTTAACAGTCAGGACATAGAGTATCTTAAGTGTTTTTCAGAGTTGATTTTATAATTGTCAGTGCTGAGAGTGCCTGCTTCCACTTCAGAGTACAAAAGGGTAGAAGCGTCTTTAAGGCCAATTTTAAGATTGGAAGTTCTGTCCTAATTCTAAGCCAAAATTTTCTTGGGGAGTGGGGAGAGTTCTTTTTGAGACTGGGTCTCCCTGTAGCCCCAGCTGGCCTGGAACTTGCCATGTAGTCTAGGAGGGTCTCAATCTCACAGAGATCCACTTGCCTCTGCCTCCCAAGTGGTGGAATTAAAGGTATGTGGCACCATGCCCATCCAAGAGAAAATTTACTTATCTGTGCGTGTGTGTATGTGTGTAACTCTACTTAGCAACAATTGATTTTTTTTTTTAATATTTTATTTATTGCTGGGCATGGTGGCTCACACCTTTAATCCCAGCACTTGGGAGGCAGAAGCAGGCAGATCTCTGTGAGTTCAAGGCCAGCCTGGACTACATAGTGAGCTCAGGTCAGCTGGAATTACTGGGCGACCCTGTCTTAAAAAAGACCAAAAGAAAAAATTTTTTATTTATTTATTATTTTTATGTGTACACATATATTGCCTACATGTAGGTAAGTGCACCTGTGTCGTGCAATGCCTGCAGAGGACAGAAGAGGCTGTCGGATCCCCTGGAACTGGAGTTACGGACAATTGTTATATGCCATGTGGGTGCTGGGATTCGAACCCAGGTTTTCTGCAAGAACTATCAGTGTTCTTAACCTCTGAGCCATCTTTCCAGCCCCAATTTTTTTTTTTTTTAATAAAACATTCTAGAGCTGGAGAGATGGGTCAGCAGTTAAGAACACTGACTGCTCTTGCAGAGGACCCAGATTCAATTCTGAGATCCACGTGGCAGCTAAGAACCATCCTTAACTCCAATTCCAGGGGAATCCAATGCCCTCTTCTAACCTCCTTGAGCATCATACAACATGGATGCACTTACATAGATGCAGGCAATATGCTGATACACTAAAAATAATAAAATATTTAAAAGTAAATAAATTAAACAGTCTAAGATGCGATCCAAAGATATGCAAATTTGACGCTTTCAAATTGAGAAATGATTATAGGAAAATATAAAAGCATTTGTTTTCTGTAATTAAATCTTTCTTTTTTGTAATTTTGAGACAGGGTCTCCCTATAACCCTAAATAGTCTGGAATTCGCTATATAGACTAGAATGACCTTGAACTTAACAGAGATCTGTCTGCCTCTGCTTCTTGAGTGCTAGGACTGAAGGCATGCACCACCATACCCGGCAAGACCTTTTTTTTAAATTTTATGTGTATGTGTGTATTGCCGGCATGTACACCCATGTCCAGCGATGCCCGTGGAGGTCAGAAGAGATGTCAGATACTCTGGGACTGGAGTTACAGACAGTAGTTAGCTGTCATGTGGGTGCTGGGATTCAAACCCAGGTCTTCTACAAGAATAACCAGTGTTCTTAACTGATGAGCCATCTCTCCAGCCCCAAGACCTTTATATTTTTTTAAAAAAATACTTTTGTGGGCTGGGTGTGGTGGCTCACGCCTTTAATCCCAGCACTTGAGAGGCAGAGGCAGGCAGATCTCTGAGTTCAAGGCCAGCCTGGTTTCCATAGCAAATCCAGACCTGCTGTGGCTGCAGGGAGACCCTGTCTCAAAAAAACCAAAAAAAAAAAAAAAAAAAAACTTTTGTTTTGATTTTAGTTCTTTTTAGACTGGGATTTTTATAGCAACAGCTGGCCTGGAACTCATTATGTAGCCAGGCTGGCCTTAAGCTTACAGAGATCCTCCTGCCTCTGTCTCCCAAGTACTGGGATTAAAGGGAAGCACCACCATACCTGACTAAAAATACTTCTTATTTGAGAATTTCATACATGCATACATAACCAAAAGCTGTGTATTTTGATTATATTCACCCCTACTTCTCCCAAATACACCTCACTCCCTCCCAAATTCGTTCCTTTTTTCCCCCACCTAGTCCAATTTGTTCTGCCCATATACTGGTGGGTGTGGGACCATCTACTGAGTAGGCCTACCTGGGGCCACACTCCCAAAAGCCTTCACCTGAAGTATCCCCCCAACTATGGGTGGTGGCTGGCTTGATCTTATGCAGGCAACTACAGCTGCTATGAGTTCTTGAGTACCAAGGCCTGTCAGGTGCAGGAAATACTTGTTTTGCTCTGGTCCTCCCCAACATCTAGCTCTTAGAATCTTTCCAACTCCTATTCCAAGATGGTCCCTGAGCCTTAGGCAGAGTGGATGTGATATAGATGTCCCGTTTGTGGCTAGGCACTCCATACACTTACTCTCTTCACTTTGGACAGTTATTATTAGTTGAATGTAAGACAGATTTTTACAAACTATATATTAAAAACTTTTTTGTTCCTTTGTTGGCACTGCAGACTAAGTCAAGGGTAGATCTTGGCAAGCACACACACCTTCTGTCTACCTCTCACCCTTCCCTTTTCTCTTCCCCTCACTTCTCTCCTCTTTTACTTTCTTTTAGTTTTTATGTTGGGAATTAATAGTATACATTTGTGGGGCTGGAGATATAGTTCAGTTGATGCTTGTCCAGCATGCATGAAGCCCCGTGTGTGATCCCCACCACTGACTGCACAGCGATGCATTCAAGAGATGGAGGCAGGAATTCAGCCAGCCTCAGCTACATAGATTTCAAGGTCCCTCTGGGCTAGAGACCTTGTCTCAAAAAAAAAAAAAAAAAAAAAGGGCGTTTGTGATATTTGGCAAAGGGATTCATATTTTTAAAAGAAAATAAGATTTATAAAAATCAACTATTTTTTTTTTTTTTTGAGACGGGGTCTCCCCTGTAGCCCCAGCTGCCCTAGAACTCACTGTGTAGACCAGGCTGGCCTTGAACTTACTGAGATCTACCTGCCTCTGCCTCCAGAGTGCTGGGATTAAAGGCATACACTACGATGCCCAGCAAAAATCAACTAAAATTTTTACAACTAAATCCTAACTACTTTATATTTTTTATAGAATGAGCTAGTTACACTCTACCAAATGCATTTAAATTTTAAATATTGACTTCTTTTTTCTTCCTTTTATTAAACAGAAAGTGACTTTAGCGATGATTTTAGTGATGATTTTGTAGAGACCAGGCGAAGGAGGTCAAGAAGGAACCAGAAAAGACAGATTAACTACAAAGAAGATTCAGAAAGTGATGGTTCCCAGAAGAGTTTACGACGAGGCAAAGAAATAAGGCGAGTTCACAAGCGCAGGCTTTCCAGCTCAGAAAGTGAAGGTAAGAGTACCTCCTATTTTTGGGAGCATGGGCAGGTAGACATAGACCCTCTTCAGGAAACTGAGGACTGTGGTTATGCATTTTTTGTTTGTTTTTTAATTCATACAATCACTAGTATCTTTAAAATATTTTATTTATTATTTTATTTTATGTGTATGAGTGAATTGCCTGCATGTGTCTCAGAGCATGCAGTCATGCAATGTGATGCAGTGCCCACCAAGGTCAGAAATGGGAATCAAATCCCCTGGAACTGGAGTTACAGACCCTCCATATGGGTGCTGTAATTGAACCCAGGTCCTCTGCAAGAGCATTTAGTGCTCTTAACTGCTGAGCCATCTCTCCAGCCCCTCTCACTATTTCCCTTAAGATAAATTTTGTAGGATGGGGGCTGGAGAGATGGCTCAGCCGTTAAGAACATTGGTTGTTCTTGCAGAAAACCTGGGTTTGAATCCTATCAGCCACATGGCAGCTAACAACTCTCCATAACTCCAGTTCCAGGGGATCCGACAGCCTCTTCTGTCCTCTGCGGGCATTGCATGACACGGTGCACTTATCTACATGCAGGCAATACACGTATACATATAAAAATAATAAAATATTTTTAAAAAATTTTTTTGTAGGATGGAATGATGACTGAGCCATTAAGAGCACTGCTTGCTCTAGAGAATCCAGGTTCAGTTCTAGGTGTCTACATGTTGGCTAACAACCATCCATAATTCCAGTTCCTGAGGATCTGTCACCCTCTTCTGGTTTCCACAGGAATTGCATGGCACAGGTGCACTTAACATGCATGCAGGCAAAACAGTCATACACATAAAATTAAAAATAAACAAATTAGGGGCTGAGGAGATGGTTTAGCAGTTAAGACCACTGGTTGTTATTGCGGAGGACCGGGTTTGATTCCCAAGCACCCACATGGAGGCTAACAACCTTCATAACTCTAGCTCCAGAGGCTCTGATGCCCTCTTCTGACCTCCACAGGCATTGCATGACTTGGGTGCACCTACCTACATGCAGGCAATACCTGCATACACATAAAATAAAATAAATAAATAAATTGCTTGACATGGATGCACCTACCTACATGCAGTCAGTGTACACACATATATTAAATAAAAATAATAAATAAATAATAATAAAGTTAAATATTTTATTAATAAAAGATAAGTCAGCCAGGTGTGGTGGTGCACGCCTCTAATCCCAGCACTCAGGAGGCAGAGGCAGGCAGATCTCTGTGAGTTTAAGGCCAGCCTGGTCTACATAGCAAGTTTCAGGTAAATCTAAGTATTTTTTTCCTGATCACTAATTATAATTTAAATAAATGACTATTTGTTATCTGTTGTTAATTTGGGGTTTTTTATTTATTTTGAGGGGCTTTGAGTTTTTTTGTTTGTTTAGTTGGTTTTGTTTTGGTTGTTTGGTTGGTTTTTTGAATCGGGTTTGCTTTGTAGCCTGAACTGACCTGTAACTCTCTCTACATACCAGGTTGACCTTGATCTCACAGGGATCCTCCTGCCTCTGCATCCTGAGTACTGGGTTCAAAGGCTTGGCCACTACACCTGACAATGAGTTTTCTTGTTTTGAGATTTGCTTTTTTTGGCCTGTGATTCATGGCCCTTATTTTGAAATGCCCTGAATAGCTAAATAGTTTGAAACTCAAAGGACTGGAGAGATGGGCTCAGCAGTACAGAGCACTGGCTGCTCTTGCAAGAAGATTCAAGTTCAAGTCCAAGCACCCACATGCAGCTAACAACCATCCGTAACTCTATTTCCAAGGGTTCCAACACCCTCTTCTTACCTCTGAAGGCATTGTACGACACAGGTGCACTTACATACATGCAGGCAATACACTCATACACATAAAATAAAAATAAATAAATGTATGACAAAGACGTGTCAACCCAGAATATCTGTTGTCCTTACCAACTTGACTATGAATTTCAGGTGGTATCTGTTTTATGCAATGGTTTGAATTTTGCCCCAAACCAGAATTTTAAGTATAGCTCTAGAATATTAATTTGTTGGGGCTGGAGAGACAGTCCAATGGTTAGGACAGCTTCCTGTTCTTAGAGAGGAGCCAAGTTTAGTTTCCAGGTTCACAGACACACCACTAACACCAGCTCCAGAGGATCTAACGCTCTCTTTTGGCCTCTATGGGCACCTGCACACATGAAACATGCACTTACCCACAGTAAACTTTAATTTTTTAAGATTTCAATATCAATTTATGATACTCATTTTGTCTTTGAAGTTAATCTGGAGCTCTTCTTAAATTATTTTATTATTTTTACTTGATGTGTATCACTGTATTGCCTACATGTTTTTAAGTACATTCCTGTCGTGCATTGCCCATGGAGGTCTGAAGAGGCCATTGGATCCCCTGGAACTGGAGTTACAGACAGTTGTTAGCTACCATGTGGGTGCTGGGAATGGAACCTGGGTCGGTCCTCTGTAAGAGCAGCCAGTGTTCTCACCTGCTGAACCATCTCTCTAGACCCTTTTCTATTTATTTATACATTTAATTCATCATTGTTTGATTGAAGATTGCTTTTATAAATTAAGCATGAGCTGAGCTTTAGTGGCTCACACCTTGAATCCCAGTACTGAGGAGGCAGTGGCAGGCAGGTCTCTATGAGACCAGGCTAGCCTGGCCTACATAGTAAGTTCCAGGCCAACTGGGGCTACAGGAAGGCTTATTTCAAAACAAACAAACAAAACTATAAATTAAGCATGAAATGAATTTGAAAACAGACTAGCAGATAAAAAGGGAAAAATGTTTGGATATGAGAGCCAGTAGAAGGGGCTGAGCTTCATTTTGAGTGTTTATCTTCACATGTCATGAAGACTAACAAATTCATTAATTAAACCATTCAGTATGAATATTTACTGAACGAGGTTCTGTTGTAAGCACTACGAATCCAACAGAACAAAATAACCTTATGTAATTCTTAATCGAGGTAGGTAGAAAGACTATAAACAAAATAAGTAGAATATAAAACATTAGATGGAGTTGTATGCCATGGAGAAAAGGGAGTTGGAACAATAGAATTTCAGATTGAGTATTAATGAAGTTCTCATTAAGGAAAACATTTGGGGCTGGAGAGATGGCTCAGTGATGGCTGGTTGTTCTTGCAGAAGACCCGGGTTCAAATCTCAGCACCCACATGGCAGCCAACAACTGTCCGTAACTCTAGTTCCAGGGGATCCAGCGGCCCCTTCTGTCCTCTGCAGGCATTGCACAACACAGGTGTACCTACCCTACATGCAGGGAATACACGCATACACATAAAATAAAAATAATAAATAAAATATTTTAAAGAAAGATATCATTTAAGGGCTGAAGCTATAACTCATTGGTTGAGTGTTGCCTAGCATGCATGTGGGCCTGAGTTAAGTTCCAGCAGCACACATGTATACATGCACGCATGCACACACACTTTTTTTTTTTTTTTTTTTTGGTCTTTTTGAGACAGGGTCTCCCTGTAGCCCAAGCTGTCCTGGAACTCACTATGTAGACCAGGCTGGCCTTGAACTCACAGAGATCCACCTACCTTTCCCGAGTGCTGGGATTAAAGGCGTGTGCCACCACGCCCTGCCACACACATAATATTTATGTAACAATCTGAAAGAAATTGGGTGACAGTGAAAGCAGTTATCTAAAGTGTCTATATATTAAATTCCACAAGAATAGGCTATTGTATAGATGATGGATTATATTCTCTGTGAGATGGAAAGCAATTAGAAGATTTTGAGCAATGGGGTGATAGCACTGTCATGGGGGTTCTAATTTTCTGTGGTAGCTGTGTAATTAAAAATGAAGGGGGGCAGGGCAGTAGATTGGAGAGCAGTTGGGAGGTTACTGAAATAGTCCAGGTGTGGGGTTTTATAAAATATTTTTTTATTTATTAGTTTTTTTTTTAGGATTTATGTGTATGAATGTATTGCATACGCCTATATGTGTAAGTGTACCCATGTCATGCAATGCCTGAAAAAGTCAGAAGAGGGCGTCAGATACTCTAGAACTGGAGTTATAGGCAGATGTTAGCCACCATCTAGTGCTGGGAACCAAACCTGGGTTCTCTGCAAGAGCAGCCAGTGTTCTTAACCACTGAGCCATTGCTCCAGCCCCTTGATTTGTTATATGAAAAAAAGAAAGAAACTGAGGATGACTAAGCCATTTTAAGCACATTACTGCTAGGGGTTGAAGAGATGATTCAGCAGTTAAGAATACTGGCTGCTCTTGCAGAGGACTGGGATTCAGTTCCCAGCACCCACATGGGTTTCTAGACACTCTTCTGGCGTCCATGGGCACTGCTCACACCATGTACACATACATACGTGCAGGCAGAACACTTGTTTGCATAAAATAATAAACCTTTTTTTTTTTTAAAGGAAAAAGAACAAAACTGCCCAAAACAAAGATGGTAGAAACAATAGGCCTTCAGAACCTGTTTTGTTCACATTAGATTCAAGATGCTTGTTTAGATACCCAAACATATATGTTGGAGGCTGTTTGGCTAATCTGGAATTTAATGCTTGCCTAAAACAAGAAGCCCATCAGTATGTAAATGTATGCAAAGCCATGAAACTAGGTGACCCGTGAGGTTAGCACAAAGTGTGAAAAGATATGCGCAGACTGCCAGAGATAATTAATGACAGGAGAGCTGGAGTGCCGTTTCCAATGTACAGAGCGATGCCCAGTGTTTTGCTTTTGTTTTTTGCTGTTCTGAGAGGGTTTCATGTAATATAGGCCAGCTTCCAACTAATTAGATAGCCAGGTGAGGCTGGCCTCAGACTCAGGGTTATCCTGCCTCCCCTCATTTCTGCAGTTTCAGTCTTTGCCTACTAATATGTTTACATGACTCCCTGGTTTTAGGAATAAGGGAAAGTAGTTTCTGAATTTGTGGCCAACCTGTCTTTAACTCATGGGCCATCAGACTTCCCCAGGAAATCCGAATTTTCCTAAAATCCTAAGTAAAATACACAGTGAATTGTATTGTGCATTATTATAGAGGGGCAGATCAGTCCGTGGCCATAAGAATGGCTCTAGAAGAAGGGCATGAGGTGAATGTGGGAAAGAAAGGAATACCTGAATCCATTTATGGTTAACTGTGCCAACAGCTTAAATGTACTTTTTATTCTAGAGAGCTATATGTCTAAGAACTCTGAAGATGATGAACTAACTAAAGAATCAAAGCGGTCAGTTCGAAAGCGGGGCCGAAGCACAGACGAATATTCAGAAGCAGATGAGGACGACGAAGAGGAAGGCAAACCATCTCGTAAACGGCTACACAGGATTGAGACAGATGAGGAGAGCTGTGACAATGCTCGTGGAGATGCGGATCAGCCTGCCCATGACAGCCAGCCTAGGGTCCTGCCCTCCGAGCAGGAGAGCACCAAGAAGCCCTACCGGATAGAAAGTGATGAGGAAGAGGACTTTGACAATGTGGGCAAAGTGGGAAGTCCACTGGACTACAGCTTAGTGGATTTGCCTTCCACCAATGGCCAGAGTCCTGGCAAAGCCATTGAGAACTTGATGGGCAAACCAACTGAGAAGCCCCAGACCCCCAAGGACAGCAGCACAGTCAGTGCAAGCCTAGCCCCCAATGGGACAAGTGGTGGACAGGAGGCGGGGGCACCAGAAGAGGATGAAGATGAGCTTTTGAGAGTGACTGACCTTGTTGATTATGTCTGTAACAGTGAACAGTTATAAGACTTCTTTTCCATTTTTGTGCTAATTTATTCCACGGTAGCTCTCACACCAGCGGGCCAGTTATTAAAAGCTGTTTAATTTTTCCTAGAAAACTCCACTACAGAACGACTTTTTAGAAGAAAAATTTCAACAGACCCTGAAGTCTTTCTGTGAAGTGACCAGTTTTGAACTTTGAAGATAAATAATTGCTGTAAATTCTTTTTGATTTTTCTTTTTCCAAGTTCATGGTCCTTGGTAATTTCATTCATGGGAAAAAAAATCTTATTATAATAACAACAAAGATTTGTATATTTTTGACTTTATATTTCCTGAGATCTCCTGACTTTGTGTGTGAAAAGGGCGGCGGGTAAGAATGCATTCCAAATCTATGAGGACCCAAACAGAATTTAGGGTGGGAGAAAGCACTTGTGCTTTAGCTTTTCATATTAAATATATATTATATTTAAACATTCATGGCATAGATGATGCTTAACAAACTGATTAAAAGTTCAAGTCTGTCCTGTTGCAGTTTGAGAATTGTAGATAATATCATACATGGTCACTTATTGATAGCCTTCAATAACCTTCATGGGATCAACGTGTTTACTATTGGAGTTACCACACTTTAAATAAAAGAAGAGACCATACCACCATGAAAACATTTTAACCTAAGTTTCTGTTACAGCAGAGTTTCGTGTTTGAAAACAAAATCATCTGAAAAGTATTTGTATAGTGAAATGTATAATGAAGCTTTGACAACCAGATTGTGCTAGCAAAAGAGGTTTAAATAGCTTTATGCAATGATAACAAGGTGGCCTCTAGCATACGATGTCAGTTGAAGAGTAAGTGAAATGAGTGTAACCTTTCCTGAAATTCAGGTGCACTATAAACTTTGCCAGTAGTATTAACTCTTTGGGCCACCTGATATTTAAATAGCTGAGATGACATTTGGAATGGAATACATCTACATAGAACATACATGAAGAGACGCTAAGTTGACAAAGGTATTTTAGCACATTTGAAGACTGGTAAGGGATTTTTCAGGTGAATTTTAACTGGTCTATTATTGCCCTTAGTATCTACTTCAAATTGAAGTCTACAAACAAAGCAGTTCCTTTGGGAGGTTTTTAGTTTTGAGTTTGTGTGTTTGTGTGTGTGTGTGTGTGTGTGTGTGTATGTGTGTGTGTGTGTGTGCGTGCGTGTGTGTGTGTGTGTTGGAATTTCCTATCTGCCTGGATACATTAGCAGGATTTGAATGTAGTTTTGGCCGTAGGCCATTATACTTCTATTAAAATCCATGAATAATCACACAACCAACAGTTGAATGAGAACCGCTGATAATACCTAATAATCATAACTTCCATTTTAAACATCTCAACATTTTTTTAAAAAGATAAGCCCTTTGCTTCAAGAGTAGGCGGTTTATAATATGTAACATAACTGACACTAAAATACGAACTTTATCTTAGTTTCTGTTACAGTTGTAAAATTTCAGGCAGAGCCCTAACATTGTACAGCGTGTAGCACTTGGGATTAAACCTTGCCCGTCCCATTCTGAAGCCTTCACTCTTACTTCTGTGAGTGCTTTTGCCCTGGGCTTTGGGGTTTCTGTTTTAGTGCTGTCTGTTGCCGGCAATGGACACACCATATCTGCTGCTGGCCCAAGGAACTTCAATTTTCTTTCCAGATTAAGCATTGTATGTGGTAGTAAGTATGTAGAAAAATCACTTCTTTTTATGATTAAAAAGCTGGCATTAAACTCGCATTATAAATACCTCTCTAAAAACTATATACTCCTACTTTCCCTTCCTCCAGGTATTGCCCCTAAATTTTATCTTTTGGTCTTGAAATAAGTTTATTGCTGATGTTTTTCAGTTGTTGGGCTTTTCCGGTTTGTTTCACTTTAGTCCTGTAGTACCTGACCATTAATATTTTTGCTTTAATTCTAGCAATGAACATGTATTTGTATAAAAATAAAACAGTGAAATCAGCCTAAAACTAAGATGCAATAGCAGCACGTGGTACAAAGCATGTTGTGATTTTTATTTTGGGAAAGTTCCCTTGGAAGGGGAGGGAAGGGTTTATATTCACAGGCAGGAGAGGACTGAAAATGAGTCCCGTTCACTTGCAAAGCTTCCTTTCTAGTGATTGTTTTATTTGAAAGTCAGCTAGGAATTTTAACCTTCTTAACTGTCTAAGGCAGGCAAAAGGATTCCTCCTAGTGCACGGTAAGTGGTTCAGACCTAAGGATGACCTTTCCTGTCACCAGTCTCCTGTTTAGTCCTTCAGTTGAGTAGAGCCACTTTGCTGTAGAAACTCTCCCATGTGCCTGTCTCTACCTCTGCACACACCAGCTCTTGCATCCACCTGTAAGTTCTGCTCATCAGTTAAGAAGGTGCTTGGCAGGAGTAAATGGGCAGATGATCGAACAGCCCAATGTAAAATAAGTTCTTCTTCTGCTATGGAAGCCTCAAGGTGATTTTTGTAGTAAAGACTGAATTCTCTACATAGCAGTGTCCCACTGACATGGGTTACAAAACCACTTGTGCTGCCTGATACCCAACAAACTTGAATAGTAGTCAACCTGATACCGAGTATCTCCCTTCTAACCTTATATTTTCATTAAACCAACTGGCTGTGGTTTAATCTACTGAGAGTAATCAAGGCAGCTAATACATAGAAGTTCTTAATATGCAGACAGAGTGACGATTGCTGATAAATTTTAAACAGTTCTGTTGTTTGGCTTTTTGTGTTTTTTCTGTCTATGCTGGAGATTGAGTCCAGGACCTTATGCATGCTAAGCAAGTGTTCTACCACTGAGCTAAAACCCTCGCCCTACTTTGATTCAGTCCCTCATAGTCTGTTATCTCTGAAATACTCACTTTGAAGATGTTCCCAATGAGGATTCTTGTTGCTATTGTTAAAATAAATGTTCTGTATCAAAAAATAAGTAAATACAATAATCATTAAGAGCTGGGGGATAGAAAGGAAACTATGTAGAAGGTAGACCATCTTTGATCCTTGTTAGATTTAGATTTACAATAGATGCTATAGAATTGACCCCTTTAATAATTTTAATTACCCTCCCTCCCCACCACCTTTTGAAATATAAGTTGGGCTCCAGCATCAAACTCTAGTCTACAGCAAACATGTAGTTTAGCATTCACAATATTTAGTTTGCAATTTCAGTAAAGGATTGAAAACTTGCCAGATTTTTACAATGCAAGAGCCTAGAACTGAAATAGATGAAAAGAACTCAAAACTGGTTTTGTCTGTTTGTGCTGATGAAATAGTGTTTATTTTAGAACATTTTCCATGGTTGGTACATAATGCAAATTGCTGGAAAAGACATTTTCAACAATACACTTGATATATTAAGATTGTTTCCTTGACATCCTTTTCCAGTTGGCTAAGGTTGCAGATCTGGAGGATACAAAGGAGATTCATTTAGAATAAAGTCATGTTTACTGGTGATCTATTTTTTTTTTAAGTGATCTGCCAAAGAACCAAGAACTTTGTGAATACTAATGAAATTGTGTGTGGTGGGGGATTTTTTTAAAGAATGTTACTATCCACTTTTCAGTTCCTAGTTGTCAGAACCCATTCTATATAATCAACATTTAAGCAAAGTACATATAGTAAGGAAAATGTGGACATTTGTTTAAATTGAGAGTTTAAGTGGTGGGAATGTTAAGTTTTAAGTGGGATTGATGGAATGTCCTTTGTCATAAGGAATGCCTGTTTAGTTTCTTTTGTAGGCATAAGAGATATTAGCATTCACTAATTTGTTTTACCACAAAGCACCTAATGAATCTACAAGTTTAATATTCATAAAAGGTTGTGAGTTCCATTGTTTACCAACATGGTGAAAAAGGTCTATAATTCATGTGGTGCCTCACAACTTTAGAACAAGTATTCAAAGACCAAGCTCTTTTTTTTTTTTTTTTTTTTTTTTTTTTTTTTTTTGTCTGTTTGAAGCAGGGTCTCCCTGTAGCCCCAGCTGTCCTGGAACTCACTATGTAGTTAAGAGCTGGAGGATAGAAAGGAAACGAATTTATGTAGAAGGTAGACCATCTTTGATCCTTGTTAGATTTAGATTTACAATAGATGCTATAGAATTGACCCCCCCCCGGAACTCACCAGGCTGAGCTTGAACTCACAGAGATCTGCCTGCCTCTGCCTCCCAAGTGCTGGGACTACAGGCGTGCGCTACCACGCCCGGCTAATACGCTCTTAAGAGGAAATGTGTACATACACACATTTTTGGATAAGTATTATAAGTGTTAGAATATTGAATTCATTATTAATTGACATTAAAAATATAAGGTAAATAGTTGTATTGCAACTGATAAATTATAGAAAGTCTAGAGAAAAATAGTTTCTCTTATTGGTTTGACATTCTCAAAGTATATTCCTGGTTCTCTTAAGCAGAGAATGCCAAGACTGCATGTCTGCTGTGATCTACGTAATCCTTGTCTTTAATGTGGTCCATTAACACTCAGAATAAAATTCATTCCTGTTTTTTGGTTTGTTTTTTGTTTTTTTTTTTTTAAACAGGGTCTCACTATGTAACCCTGATTGTCCTAGAACTTGCTATGTAGAACAGGCTGGCCTAGAACTCAGATCCTCCTGCCTCTGCTTCTGAGTGCTGGAAGATTTCAGGCATGCGCCACCATGCCCAGCCTCCGTTCCTGTTTTACCCACCAGTCTCAGTGTGGACCTGTAAGTCTACATTGGAAGTGGCAAGCTCGCTGCTGATTTTTTCCCGTTGTTTTTATCTCTATTCCGAAAGGAAAGGCCTTTTGCTTTTGACGTATTTTAACTGGGTTATTGTGTTGTACTTAATTTTCAAAATATTTCACTCCGACTTTAAAAAATTAACATTTTTAGTACCAAGGATTGCTAGATAACTGCATAACATTGAAGATACATCATTCCCTAAGTAAACAGTCATAAGCCAAAATATGGCAAACCTTGGAATAGAGAACCTTTATATACTCAACACTTATTTGTACAAACCTTCTCAGAAGGTGTTTAGAATAGCGTCCTCAGTAGATTTTCCCACTCAACATTGGTCATGTAAATTCCACTTTTCTTCCTCATTTCATGTGTATGCCACCTTGCTGTGAGAAACACTGTAAACCCAGTTCTGGCACATTGCAGTGGTTTCAGTTAACGGAGGTGTTTTTATCTTAACTTTTTTAGATATGTAGATATGTCTATCATATGTAAAGTATATGATAGAACATAAGTTATCGATGAATAGGGATTTATTAAGCTTTTTAGACATTTTGAATGAGAAAAAAAGATTAAAGGAACTACATTTGTAGTTTGTTTTGTTTTTCCAAACTGGTAAAAGCTAGAAAATGTTCAAAGGACTGAATAACCTGCCTTGTTCTTTTTGCCACTGGATGATGTAAGTTAAGAATGAGCTCGTAAACTCTTAACTATATTTTCTTGACTTTCATCAGTTTCTGAAGTCTAAGTGTTTGGGGTTTGTTTGGTCTGTATTTATTGCATTCTGGTCATAGACCAGGAGCCTGCACGTCATGTTTATGGACAGCCAGAACACGGTCATTGGGGAACTTAATGGCTCAAGACTTTCTGAATCATTTAACTTATTTTGTATGTTGCAAAAAAAAAAAAAAAAGTTTATTTTGCTTGAAAGTCACATTTTTTTATAATTGTATAGCTTTTAAGGGCCGGGAGGTGGGAAGATACCTTAAAATAGGATGTAGATTTTTTAATAATTGTGTTTATGCTAGAACATCTACAGGAGTATTATGTAATTAAACCTAAAATTGTTTAAAAATTTGTGCCCTGGTCTTTTTCGTTCTGTTGGCCTTTAGCAGAGTCGGTGCATGTCAATGCTGACGGCTATACGGACAAGCCTTGAAATTAGATTCTCTCCGAAGCTCTGTCATTGCATGAGTATACCCACACACATACACACATACCTACTTTATATCAGTGTAAATGTATTTTCAGATCAGAACAGCTCTAACAGCCTGAATTTGGCAGTCCAAAGCATATCCTTTCAGTGCATGATTTTTGTAGTGCCTATCTAGGGAGTTCTCTGCCAGTTCGGTCTTACGGTTCTCTTATCAAAGTGGCATCTTGGTCATTAGTATCTGGATAGTACCTTGCCTAAAACAGCCATGAGATTTTATGTGCACTTTAAGAGAGGCTGTCTGGAGGTAGGAGTGGGGCAGGACTTGTTTTCTATGTAAAAGAAGGGGAAAAAATTAGAATTGTTCAGTTTGGTTATTCCGGTGACTTCACACAAACACTTGGTAAACTTGGCAGGAAGGGAAATCAAATTGAAATTTCAATTCCCTCCTTATCTGACAAGTAATTTTGAAATCTTGTGGAAGTGCCGCTTCCTGCAGTCTCTCTCATGGCACGTTTTACTATGTTATATTGACCCCTTTGTTAAATGCCAGTGCTTTTCTGCCATCTGATAATTTTACCATTCTAATGTTTACCTTGGTAGCACAAGTGTATTCTTATGATGAACTCAGTTCATCTAAATGTGTGATACTTTCTAGGCAACCTTCACCTGTTGTCACCTAATTTAGGAAATCGTTTTCTTTGGTATCTTCACCCGTTCCGAAGCCTAAGGACCATGAATGTCAATATGAAGAATTCAGATAAGAGTTTATAAATTGTCTTATTTTAGAATTTCACTTTGATTTTAAAGTAGTAACAAGGTTCCAGGAAGCATCTGATCACACCCCACTTGGATTTTCAGATGTGCTTATATGAAATACTTTATTTTTCCTATGCATTAAAAAAAAAAAAGTGTTGCAGGAGTTCTCAGAATGTTTTGTTTCTAGATGGGCACTAAAGCAGAGGCTCCAAGATGAGCATTAAAACAACTCTTGTAATCAGGACCATGCTGTTAGTCAAACCAAACGTGGAGTGTTCAGTCACATAGTGTACTGCATGTGAGGTGGAAAGAGACCTGAAAACTGGAAACATGATTCTGAAAACACAAAGTACATTTTGCATATAAAGTATGGAAATTCCTGGTAGCTTAAAGCTTCAGGAGTTAACTGCAGTGTACGAGCACCTAGTGTGTTAGGATTGCAGTGCATAGTTGTTTAAATACAATATTCTTGTGACAACCAAAATATGTTGCAGCTGGTGCCAGTATTTTTGTTAGTGAATGTTCAATGTCTCATTACGGTCTAATCAGAATTTAGTGTAATAAGCCAGGCCTAAACCATTTTATAGCTATTGGCCTAATTGTTTAACTTTTTCTTTCAAATGTTTTATTATGTCATTTCTTTCACTTAATATATGTCAATTGTCATAATAAAAATTTAATTTGATGTACTTAGCATTGTGTTTGAAAACAGTTTATTTTAAAATTTGTAGCATATAGAAAACTAAGAATTTTCTATAACAAGTTCATAAAGGGTTAAGATTTCATATCACCCAGGAATAGACTATTCTTCCATTATCTAGAAAGTAATTTGCAAGTGAATCAATTTCTTCAAAATATTTTTGAAATTTTTATTTTTACTTTATGTGTATGAGTATTTTGCCTGCATGCATGTAAATGTACCTGTGTCATCCAATATCCATAGATAGGCCAGAAGAAAGCAATAGTTCTCTGAAACTGGAGTTACAAACTGCAAGAGTTTTAACTGCCATGTGGGTGCTGGGAACTGAACCCAGGTCCTCTGCAAGAGCAGCTAGTGCTCTTAACCACTGAGCCATTTCTCCAGCCTCTCATAATTTTTAGGGCTACTTGTCAACTCTGCATACTATTCTTGTTTTCTATATTTAGCCTTTGGAGATCTGATACATTAAAGAAGCCACTGAACTAGAAGTTAATAGCCACAGGGCAAAGTTTTTCAGTTCATTTCTTGGTGGAGGTGGGGTTGTGGAGGAGACAGACATAGAACTAAGTTCTCTTATAATAAACAATACTGGCATGAATTCTTGCAAACTGGGTATGTTTGGGGGTAGACTAGATGGCTTTGTGGGCCTTCCATCCCTGAGTATTAGTCTCATCTCTAAATTTTGATTTGATATTTTTCACACTAAACATTATTATTATTAACTTCTAGTTC
>NW_008347536.1:12132481-12173067 GCF_000622305.1 Nannospalax galili
TATCGCCACTACTATTATTTTAGCCAACAAACTAGCAGAGTTCATCACTACTTGAAATTCTGATTCAAACTACTGATTAGGTACAGTATTTGAATCTAGATGTCACTTAATGGAGTAAAGGCTGCTTTCTACTAATAGAAAATGGCCAGTTATACTTCTGAATGAGTGGAGATAAACCAGCCTAGAAGGAACAGCTCCACAACAGTCTCCAGCTGAAAAATCTGTTAGCACTGGGAGAACAGCTTTGAAGTCACATCTTAGATTAAGAGAACAGAGGTTGAGCAAGAATTTTAAAAACTGAGATTTGATTGAAATTACAATAATTTTTTTTCTTTGAGACAGGATCTCACTATGCAGCCCTGGCTGACCTGGAACTTGCTATGTAGACCAGACTGGCTTTGAACTCAGAGAGATCTGCCTGCCTCTGCCTCTGAGTACTGGGATTAAAAGTGTGTGCCACCACACCCAGCTATAATAATACAATATTTTAATGAAATTCAATGTTGAAGCCGGGCGTGGTGGCACACGTCTCTAGTCCCAACACTCGGGAGGCAGAGGCAGGCGGATCTCTGTGAGTTCAAGGCCAGCCTGGTCTACATAGTGAGTTCCAGGCCAGCTGGGGCTACAGGGAGACCCTGCTTCAAAAAGACAGAAAAAAAAAAAAGAAAAAAAAAACTTCAATGTTGAGACCCTAATGGATGAGGTGAATGCATAACATAATTTTGACTGTTTGCATGAGTTTTAAGGTCATGAAAGTCAAAGAGAAAACACTAAGAGGATGTTACCTAGTGTATACAACATTTGGTCATACAGTCATATTCCCAAAGGAAAAGTTAGCTAGAACCCCCAGCCTGCCTTATTGCCCATTTCAGAATCACTTTACCCATGCATCTGTTCTCATCTTTCTCCCTAGCTTGTCTCCAAGGAGGAGTCTCTCTTAACAGCAACTCCTCTGTGAGCTGGTAACTTCTTTTTTTTTTTTTTTTTTTTTTTTTTTTTTTTTTTGTGGATGGGGATTTGGATGGGATACGTTGTCCTGGAACTCACTATGTGGGCCAGGCTGGCCTTGAACTCACAGAGATCCACCTGCCTCTGTCTCCCAAGTGCTGGGATTAAGGGGTGCGCCACCACACCCAGCTTCTCCTTTGGATCTTTTACATCTAAATTATCTTTGTTTCTGATCTTTCTTTGTCACTCATTCCTCTATGCAAAGCTCTCTCTAACAAGGAAGAAAGTTTGGTATAGTTTCTGGTTTAATCTCTTCTAATTATTTCTTGTTTGAATTTCAGTTTTTAAACAGATTATAGAAATGCTTAACTGTATTTGGAAGTTCTCACTAAAATGTCACTCATTCCTAAGAGACACTCCGAGAAACCAATAGGCTTTTTGGTAACAATGAAATTCCATCAGTAGAAACAAAACTAAACAGCTTTTAAAGGCTACTATTTGGGGCCAAAAATTTAAAAGAAGGACTTAATGATGATAAAACCTCATTAGAATGTGACTAAGGTTCTAAACAATAGTAATTCTGATCTAGTAAAAATGGATTTATGTACTTAATTCTGTCAAATGGTAGAAATCTTTATAACCCTCTTATCTTTATAGCCCTCTACCAATAAGTTGGAGGTGATGGTTCATATAAAATGCTGAACTTTGAATGAAAAGACAGGAAAACATGACATGGTGGTGCACTGTAATCCCAGCACTTCCAGAGACAGAAGCAGGAGGATCACAAGTTGGAGGCCAGCCTAGGTTACATAGCGATAAAAATACTAGTAGTCTTAATCAAATCGCTTCCTCTTATCTTTTATCTGTAACTGGACATAACAACTACCTTGCTGTGGTGGTTTGAATGAGAATGTCCCCCATAAGTTCCAAGTATTTGAATACTTTGCCCTAGTTGATGGTGCTATTTTGGGAGGTTTAGGAGGTATAGCCTTGCTAGAGGAAGCATGTCACTGGGGGCCAGCTTTGAGAGTTCCTTGCCTTTTCCCATTTCCATGTTGCTCTCTATGCCTTTTGTGTGTGCTTAAAAATGTGAGCTCTCAACTTTTTGCTCCAGTCGCCTCTGCCGCCCTACCACATTGGACTTTTATCCCTTTGAAACCATAAGCCCAATAAACTCTTCCACGTTTCCTTGACCATGGTTTTTATCACAGCAACAGAAAAGTAACTATTATACCTGCCTACCCTCACAAAATTATTATTAAAGATTAAAGGAGGTCTGGGCATGGTGGCATACACCTTTAATCCCAGTACCTGGAGATGGAGGCAGAGGTAGGCACATCTCTGAAAGTCTGAGGCCAGCCTGGTCTGCCCAGAAGTTGCAGGACAGCCAGGATGAGATGTTTTGCCATTGTACTGTCACTATGTAAAAATGACTCTGAAGACTACGTCATGGTAACAAGAAATTATTATACTGCCTTTAGCCAGTTTTCTGTCATACCTGGGAGATTCCATTTCTGATAAAAAAAAATATTGGTTGTTTCACCAAATAAATGTCTGGTGGGGTTTGAAACGATTATTTCACTCTTGTCTTTCTTTCAGTGCTGGGGCTCCAACCCAGAGCCTCACATTGCTAGGCAAGTGCTCTACCCCAGTATAAGCTACTTTGAGAACCCCTTTCTGAATTCTCTACCTTAGAGATTATGAGCTTACATCTACTCAATCTTTTGAACTGTAAATTTAGAATATTATTTCACTTTTCTTCATCTATCCATGTCTTTACCTTCACAAACTCTTCTTTTCAATCTGTATCCAAATTATGTGGGTTTTGCCT
Organism: Nannospalax galili; assembly: GCF_000622305.1. NCBI lineage: Eukaryota > Metazoa > Chordata > Mammalia > Rodentia > Spalacidae > Nannospalax > Nannospalax galili. The sequence goes on from NW_008347536.1 coordinate 12,135,261, forward strand.
TCAGAGAGCTCTAGAATCTTCCCTTATCTCTATCCTTAGTGCCACTCTCGCACACGTATCAGAACAGCACCTTCTCTTTTTTAAGTGTGTTTTGCCTGTGTGTCTGTAAGTGCACTGTGTGCATGCAATGCCCATGGATGCCAGAAGAGGGCATCAAATCTCCTGGAACTGGAGTTACCGATGGTTATTAGCTACCATGTGAGTGCTGAGAACTGAACCCAGGTCCTCTGGAAGAACAGCAAGTGCTCTTAACTGCTGAACCACTTCTCCAACCCCATTGTTCCTGTTCAATGTACCCCTCCCTACATCTCACTACCAACAAACTTAGCTGTTAAGAGCATCTACTAGTCTTAGGACTCAAGTTAGGTTCCCAGCACCTACATAGATGGCTCACAACCACTTGTATCTCCAGCTCCAGGGGATCAGATGCCCTCTTCTGGGCTCTATGAGCACCTGTACTCTCATGTCTATACAGCCACACACATATACACATAATTTAAAAATAAATCTTTCTTAAAAATCTTAACACTCCTGACAAAAAGAAAAAACCAAAACACATCCAGCATGTCCTGCCACCCAACCTCAACAGTCCTAATCCTCCATTTTAGCCAAGAAAAGTCGAGTCTCTTAGAAAATGACTGATTTGAATGGCACTAGGTCTCTCATGACTAAACGCTGGTTCTTTAACGCTTCAGGTCTCATCTGTAAAATTGGGTCAGTAAGAGAAGACTTGTTCATATTATTTGTCATTAAAAAAAAAAAAAAAAGGCGGGGGTGGCAGTACATGCCTGTAATAGTACCAGCACTCTAGAGTAGGATGTAGGTCCATTATGAGCTGGAGACCAGCCTGGGCTGCAGAAAGACCTTGTCTCAAAAACAACAAACAGAAGGATAAATGAAGAAATAATGCTGGTAATGAGTATATGTGTGTGGTACATAACCCTAGGTCACAGTTAACTACTTACTAAGACTGTTTCGTTTTTACTGCACTTAACAGTATTCTTTAGGGCCTAAGGAACAAAAATGTGAGTTCCAGATCCAGCAGGCTTTGTCCCCTCGGCGCCGTCTTTTTTGCTTGCCGAGCCAGCTCTCTGGCCCCTGCGCACCTGACATTTGGGTTTGGGGAGCATCTCAGGATGTAGGCTGAGGTTTGGTGCATGGCTATGGGACACCGGATGAGGCGGGATCAGGAGAGAATAGGAGTACCCAACTGGGAGACTTCAGACGTCCAGATCAGAGACGTTTTAATTTCCTATGCATCTTCCTCAGGCAAGGGACTCTGTGTCTCAAGCCCGTTCCCTCTTTTGTAGAAAAAGGCATCGAATTCCTCACACTTCCTGCCTCACAGGGTTGCTGTGATGACCTTGAGGTAGAACCAGCCAACACTCAGTTAACCCCAGCCTTGAGCATCAGAGAAAGCCGGGAGTGGTGCGAGGGGGATCACGTGACAAAGCCAGCTTGTCCCACCCCCACCCCCCCCCGCCCAGACCTCCGGATTTCCTAGAACGTCTCATCTCTATGGTTGGTGGCACGCAGAATCTCGTGCGGAGGAGGTTGTCCTTCCGGGTGATTGTTACTGCTTCCGGGGCGGGCCAGTAGCAACCTGAGATTACGGTGTTTAACTCCAGTCGTCCTGTCTGTCGATGCTTTCTCCTGCAATGAGCTTCCTCAAAAGTTTCTCTCCGCCCGGGCCGGCCGAAGGGCTCCGTCAGCATCAGCCGGACACCGAGGCTGTGCTGAACGGGAAGGGGCTCGGTACTGGCACCCTCTACATTGCTGAGAGGTAGGGTTCCCGGCTGCAGGCACCGTCCTCCGCGGTGGCGCAGTCTCCTCCCAGACTGCTGGGAGGGGCGCGCAGGGGGCGCCGGGAGGATGCGGGATGAATGGATGCTGCTGCTGGGGGGATGCTGCTGAGATGCTGCTGAAGAGAGGGATGATCCCAGCGCTCCTTTCCCTGAGCTTCCCTGGCTCTTTTTTCCAGACAGGGTTTCTTTCCCCTTAAGAATTGTCTGCTGGAAACTTGGCACGTGGTCACATTTTAAAGTTTTGAGTTTTCCACCCTGGGTTGGTTTTCCACCTGCCTGACTTTCCTAATGAGTTTGTGAGGAAGATATTTTCTCTCCGCAAAGTATTTGGTTCAGAGCAGATTGTGCTGGTTTTGCAAACTTGATAAATGAGGACGAATTTTTTTTTTTCAATAGGAGTGCGTGGGGAACAGCAGCCTTAAAGTCCACGGAGGGCGGAGGCCTAACCGTTGAAATCTGACTCTGTGGGGGCGGGGGGGCGTCCCAGCAGGAATTCTCCTTTTGTCTACCTGGAGCACTAAAATATTCCAGTTGTAAAGGCAGGCTCCTCATTACTTAATGTGTAATCCCCTCCATCTTCCACACTAACAGTGACTCATAATCTGCCCTGTCCTTCAAAGTCTCTGGCTTCCCTTTTTGCTATATTATTTGTCCATAGCCAGAGGAAATTCTTGGCTTTTAAGAGCTCGTGTCATTACTTTGGGTCTGCCTGGATAATCCAGGACAGTCTCCCCGCCCCCCATTGTTGTTAGTGTTACAGAGTTTTTTGACATCAGACTTAGCAGATTCACAGGCATGACACCAGAAAACGAGCTTATTAGGGACCAAAATTATGCCTACTACAGAGTCCAAGGTATAAAAAGGGTAAAATAAGCCGAGCGTGATGGTGCACGCCTTTCATCCCAGCACTCGGGAGGCAGAGGCAGAGGCAGGCGCAGGCGGATCTCTGAGTTTAAGGCCAGCCTGGTCTACATAGTGAGACCCTGTCTCAAAAAGACTCCCCCTTCCCCCCCCCCCAAAAAGTGTAAAATAAAAAAGGGAGGGTCTGGAGAGATTGCTCAGTGCTTAAGACCGCTGACTGCTCTTGCAGAGGACCCAAGTTTGATTCCCTGCACCCACATGGGGGCTAACTGTCTGTAACGCCATCGGACGCCCTCTTCTGACCTCCATGGGCATGGCACGACAGTTCCACCTACCTACTTGCAGGCAATGCACACATACACATTTTTTTTTTTTTAAGTTTAAAATGTCTTCCTTTAAACCTTAAGCCTCATGGCATTTTTTTTTTAAAGTGTATAAAGAAAATGGGCGTGGAGAAATGGCTCAGTGGTTAAGAGCACTGGCTATTCTTCCAGAGGACCTGGGTTCAATTCCCAGCATTCACATGGCAGCTAACAACCATTGTAACTCCAATTCCAGGGGATCTGACGGCCTCTTCTGTAACTCTGGTGCCAGCTGGCTTTCCACAGCATGGGTGCACTTACACACAGACAAGACACTCATACACATTAAATTAAAATAATAAATATTGTAAACAAAAAACTTGGTTTAGAGATTTTTTTGTTTGTTTGCTTGTTTTTGTTTTGAGATAGCCCCAATTAGGAAGGAACTCACTATGAAGACAGGCTGGCCTCAGTCTCACAGCTCACAGAGATCTGCCTGCATCTGCTTCCCAAGTGTGAGGATTAAAGGCATCGGCTGTGATGCTGGCTAGAGAGAAATTTTGACAGTGGGCAAAACATGGGTGTCTGGTCAGTGAGGTAGGAAATATAAATAAGAGAGAGGGAAAGCAAGAGAGGGATGAAGGGCAGGTGATGAGTTTGGTTTGGGTATGAATGGAGTAGTTGGGCTTATGAGTCTTAGGAAAGTGATATCAAAGAGAGACTTGGAAATCAGAGTATTAAAATATATTTAAGAGTAGGCTAGATAGCTCAGAAGAGAGGGCCAAGGATACCTTGGGGATACGCCTGCATTGGGAGGAGGGTGATGGGAGAACAGACATGAGAAAAGAGGGAAGAAGCGAGTATTAAACCATCTGTTGAGCATTAGCAATAGATCTTTGGTGATCTTGGAAGAGCAAGAGTTTTAGTGTGTGTTGGTTTTTGTTTTTGGTCTTTTTGAGACAGGGTCTCTCTGTAGCCCCAGCTGGCCTGGAACTTACTATGTAGACCAGGCTGGCTTTGAACTCAACTTGCCTCTGCCTTGGAGTGCTGGGATTAAAGGCTTGGGCTACCATGCCCAGCTTATTTTACATTTTCACTGACAGATCTCTTATGTTTCTTTAAGAAAACATTTTTGTTTATGTCCAAAAATTATAGTTCCATATATATATGGCTTACGGAATTATAATTGAACCAACACTTCCATAGCCTTGGTGCACGTCTCTAGTCGTCCATCCCTCATCTTGGCCTGACTCCGTTTGTGTCCTTTCCCACCTAATTAGCAAAGCTTCCTAAAGAATCTGACAAATGATTAATTTCTAGAATGGCTCGGAGCTGGGGGGAGGGGAGCATGTCCTAATTAGAAGAAACAGGATGCTGTGATGCAAGAGTGAAAGAATATTCTGTGTGCCCTGCAGGATGTGTATGTATTTTACAAAGACATATATGCCATATTCTGTTTATCAGTTCTTGCATCTGAGGAAATGGAGAAAATGAAGAGTGAAAGCTGGAGCAGAAGAGGCCCTGTTCCTGAGCTTGCCATACATTACAACCTTTGGGAAACAGAAATAGTATTGGATTCAGCTTTAAGTAGATGGCTTCTTAAAAGTCTCTTTAGAGATGTGGAACTCCTGGGCTGCTTTTCAGAGCTTAGTTTTGATAGGAAGTTGACCTCTTTATTTTATTATTTTATGTGTGTGAGTATAGTGCTTGCATGTATGTCATGCTGTGCCTGCAGAGGTCAGAAGAAGGCATCAGATCTCCCTGGAACTGGAGTTGGCAGATGGTGGTTTGCTGCCATGTGGGTGCTGGGATTTGAACCCAGGTGCTCTATAAGAGCAGCCAATACTCTTAACCACTGGAGCCACTCTCCAGCTCCCTGTTTCATATTTTTAAAGATGTGTTTATTTAGCTGGGTGTGGTGGCTCATGCTTTTAATCCCAGCACTTGGGAGGCAGAAGCAGGTGGATTTCTGTGAGTTCCAGAGAGACCCTGTCTCAAGACCAAAAAAAAAAAAAGTTTATTTTGTGTATGAATGTTTGTCTACATATATGTATATGTTCCATGTGCATATCTGGTGCCAGCAGAGGCCATATGGGGACATTAGATCCCCTGAAACTGGAGTTACAGGTGATGTTGAGCCAACATGTTGGTGCTGGGAACCAAACCCCAGTCTTCTGCAAGAGCAGCAAGTGCTCTTAACTGCTGAGCATCTCTCCAGCCCCAAGTATTGCTTTCAGGTGTGATGCTTGTTCTATTTGAGTTCCAAATGACATTTCTGCATGTGAGATTCTCAGTGCTCAGCTGTGCTGAGCAGCATGCTGTTAGTGGTGAAGGACTACAGAGCAGTTAATTTGCTTTAAGCTAACAGGCATAATTTGCTCAGTGCTGATTCTATTAGATTTTAGTTTTCTCCACCTCCCAGTTGAGTCCATAAAGGTTTTGGGACTCTGAATATTTGAAATTAATTTGAACATGTAAATCTGGACTGTTCTAAATTGTGTTCATGTTGAGAGATTTTATAGGTGACAAAGGGACAGTTTATTTGCTTTAAAATACTGCTTGAGTCGGATTATTGTGACCGTGAGTACTGTTCTATTCCATGTGAAGAGGAAAGCAGTAGGCAGGAAAGGCACGTACAGCACACAGTTCAGTTGCATAATGAAATCTGTTCTTTGGAAGGAGTGGGAATGAGCCATTCTGGGAAATCCTAGCGATTTCGCACTTTGCTCCTTAAAGTTTGATCACTTTTAAACCTCTCGTGTTTTCTTTTTCAAATAAGCCTGATGGGTGGAAGTCTTCCCAAAAGCTGTGTATTTTCTTGCTCTTAATTTTTTAAGTATATCATTAAATAATTTTAGTATGTTTACAGAATTGCACATTTAGGGCCACAATTTGTTTTGCCTTTGTTTTTGAGACTGCTCTTGCTTAGTGAGATTGCATTGCACATTTGTGCTATGCTGTTAGGCATTGATTTCCGAGGGGGATTCCTGAAGTGTAGCATTCAGCATCCTCTTACACTGACCACAATAATTTTAGAGTGTTCTACCATTGTTCTTGTCCAACTGAGTTCTCCAGGTCTGTTTGTTTGGGTTTTGTTTAGTTGTCTTTTTTTTTGTGTGTGTGTGTGACCAAGTCTCGAATTCTGTAGTACAGGCTAGCCTTGAGCTCACAGCATTCCTCCTGCCTCAGACTCCAGACTCAGGTTTGAGATTACAGACAGGAACCATGCATGGCCAGCTCGTTAACAGAAAATAGGATGAATCTAGGCATGGAGTTACAGGCTTATTTATAATCCCAGCACTTGGGTTGCAGAGGCAGGAAGAGCAAGAGGAGTTCGTGGCTAGCTGGGACTAATGAAGCCAACATGGGCTAGCCAGGGAAACTGTCTCAAAAATAAAAAAGAAAGAATGGGGGAAAGAAAAGGCGGGGGGTATGAACAAATTACTGCATTCACTTTTTATTTTCTGGTGCTCGGGATCGCCAGGACCTTAGGTGTGCTAAGGATATGTTCTACAGAGCTACATTTCAGCTCCTTAACTTTATTTTTTAAGCTGTATCCAGTGATTGTATAAAAGTTTCATTGTGACATTCCTCTTTAAAACAGCATTAGTGGCATGACTCACAGCGCATACAACTTGGCCTATATAAGTTGTATAATTTGATTTTTATTGTGCAACCATCACCACAGTCAATTTTAGAACATTCTTGTTGCCCCCAAAAGAGACTGATGGCCATTAGCAGTTATTCTGTTTCCTTCTAGCCTTGGAAACATTTTTGTGGTTTCTTTGGGATCTTGCCCCTGCCCAGTGTCTTTTGACTGTTCTGCTGGGTTGCACAGTTCCAGATGAGTGAAGTATTGCCAGAAAGGTGTAGACATTAAAAAATTCAACATACTGATTTTTGTGATATGTTTCCTTGTTGTACCAGTGAAATACTTTTGTTTGGCCACTTTTGATGGAAAAGTAGTTTGGCATTTTGTTTTGTTTTGTTGTGTTTTTTTTGAGACAGGGTCTCCCTGTAGCCCCAGTTGACCTGGAATTCACTATGTAGACCAGGCTGGCCTTGAACTCACAGAGATCCGCCTGCCTCTGCCTTCAGAGTGCTGGGATTAAAGGCATGTGCCACCATGCCCGGCTGACTTCTTAAAACTAGTAATAGATGGAAAATCATCTCTGGAGAGTTTGTCTCTCAAAGTCATGATTATTTTTTGACTTGTGATTGTAATTACAGCCGTTTCATGTGTACATCATTTAATGGAAGATGTACAGAAAAGATGTATTGAGTGCTTACCTGCTGGGAACTGTGCTAATGTTTTTGAGGAATGTTAAATAATGTGACAGGTTGGATTTGGCCTTCAAGTAGCAAGGTCCATATATGACTCATTAATACAGAGTTGAGTGCCGGTGTTTGTTACTGAGTAACAATGCAGGTTAGAAACAAAGGAGATTTTTAATGGACTGTTGTAGTTGGAGGTCTCATGCAAAGCAAAGAGGATACCTGGAGACACAGTAAGAATAAACATAAGAGACTTAAACACACAGGGGAGGAGCTGGAGAGATGGCACCACAGTTAAGAGCACTTACTGCTCATTCAGAGGACCAGAGTTTGGTTCCCAGCACCCATGTCAGATGGCTCAGAACCATAGTTCCAGGTCTAGGGGATCAGATGCCCTCTTCTGGTCTCCACTGGCCTCTGCATGCATGAGCACACACAGATACATTACTGCTCACATGTGTTTGAATTTATAGCTAAAGGAAAAGAAACCATAACAGAAGAAATTCAGTTCTTGTTCCTAAGTTTTCTTATTTTTAGGACTATTTCTTTTTCTTTTTTTTTTTTTTTTTTTTTTTTTTTTTTTTTTTTCCTAAAAAAAAAAAAAAAAGAGGACGATAAATCTTTCACTGTGATATATCAAAATAACTCCACTCTCAAATCCTGACTCCAGCATCTCAGTTCCAGCAGAAGCTCCTTCCTGGCTGGTCTACATCATTATCTTATCAACACAGACTTTATCAGCCCACTTCTGCCACCTTTTGAAGTCTGCTGCAGCCTCTTTAAGTTGCAGTCATTCTTTAAATCCCATATATGCATATAGATACATAGATGTATTTTCTGTGTGGTGTATGATGTGTGATATAAGAGTTAACATAGAATAAAAAACCTGATGGCCAGGCGTGGTGGCGTACCCCTGTAGTCCCAGCACTTGGGAGGCAGAGGCAGTTGGATCTCTGTGAGTTCAAGGCCAGCCTGGTCTACATAGTGGATTCCAGGCCAGCTGGGGCTACAGGGAGACTCTTATTTCAAAAAGACCAAAAAATAATAATAATAATAATAATAAAAAATACTTTATTTTCTATGTGTATGCGTGTATTGCCTGCTTGTGTGTAAGTGCCCCCGTGTCCTGCAATGCCTGCAGAGGTCAGAAGAGGCCGTTGAATTCCCCTGGAACTGAACTTAAGGACAATTTTTAGCCATCGTGTGGGTGCTGGGAATCAGAGCCAGGTCCTCTGCAAGAGCAGTCAGTGCTCTTAATCTCTGAGCCGTCTCTCCAGCCTTTTGTTTTTGAGGTGTCTTACATGTTGCTCAGGTTGGCCCTAAACTCCTGCACCTTAGTTACCATCCTGTCTTGTCCTCCCACATACTGAGGCTATAGGCATGTACCACCATACCTCTTTAAAAAGCAATCTTTTATAATAATCAATGCAGTATTTAAGCCATTAACCTACTCTAAATAATAGTATATTAAGCAGAATTAATTACCCTTGTAAAATAATTTGGACTCTTGAATTTCTTTTTTTTATTTATAATTTTTATGTGTATGCGTGTATTGCCTGCATGTGTGTGAGTGCATCTGTGTCATGCAGTGCCCAAGGAAGTCAGAAGACAGCATTGGATCCCCTCGAACTGGAGTTACAGATGGTTGTTAGCCACTATGTGGGTGCTGGGACTCAAAGCCAGGTCCTCTGCAAGGAACTAGTGCTCTTAACCGCTGTGCCATCTCTCCAGCTCTGGATACTTAATTTTTTATAATTGGCATTGGTTTTGTATGTATCTGCCTTTTATCTTCAATATATTTGTACTTTGCTTTCTTCTGTTATTATGGATACATGTATTTCTACTTTTTTGTCTTAACTGTTTATTCTTTCTCCTTCTAAAAGCTCCTTTAGAGGCATGCATACAGTATGTTTCGTGTGTCCAGAAATCTAGTCTAGAATTACTTGTATTCATTTAAAGATTATGAATGTATGTCATGTGTGTGCAGGTGCCTGCAGAGGCCAGAGAGGGCATCGGATCCCCTGGAAGTGGTTGTGAGCCGCTCATTGTGGGTGCTGGGAACTGAACTCTGGTCCTCTGGAAGAGCTGCAAGCTCTCTTAGCTGCTAAGCCATCTCTCCAGCCCCAGAACTGTTTTTATTTCATTACAGTAGCTATTCTCAACAGGTGGTTGGGAGAATTTTCATGTATTTTGACTCACCGCTCTGCCCTGCCATTTGTTAATAATATTTTAATTGGAGGGGGAGGGATGCTGTTGGCATCTAATAGGTAGATGCCAAGGGCTACAGAGTATCCTACAATGCACAGAGCAACTCTACACAACAAGAATTATCCAGTACAAATGTCAATAGTGCAAGGTTCAGAAGCCCTGGATTACAAGATTCCTGAGTTCTACTGTTCAAGATAATGGTAAAAGTTTATAAAAATATACTGGTGTTGTTTACTTTTAAGATAGTGAGTTTGCTTTTCTCTTATGTATAACAAACAATCCTGTGAATTTGTCTCTGACGTCTTCATTTTGGGGTTTTTGCTTGGCTCCATTTATAATCATTTATATTTAGTTGTGAATATTAGCTATTAAGTTGTTGTTGGGTTTTTTTGTTTGTTTGTTTTGAGGCATCCCTGTAAATCCAGCTGGCCTGGACCCCACAGAGATCTGCCTGCTTCTACCTCCCAAGTGCTGGGATTAAAGGGGTATACCACCATGCCCAACTATTAGCTATTAAGTTTTAGAGCTCTAGCAAGCCATGACTTATGAAGTGGTAATGACTGATTTCAGCTATTCAAAAATATTCTCACTATATAATTTCATATTCCTGCTGTTGGAAAAGGTTCAAAGATAGGTAAAAATATAGTGAAGTTTGAAAAAGAGGATAAAGATAAAAAGCTCTTCAGACTTCCTAATGAGGTGTTAAGCACAAGTCTACTCATCATTTTAGTTTTACTTTGCATTGCTGTGGTGAAAATACTTGATTGGGTCAGGCATGGTGGTGCATGCCTTTAATCCCAACAGAGGCAGGGGGATCTCTGTGAGATTGAAGCCACTCCAGTCTGGTCTTCATAGCAAGTTCCAGGCTAGCTGGGGCTACAAACAAAACAGAAAATACCTGTTGAAGCCTGGGGAGATAGCTCATTAGTTAAAAGTACTGGCAGCTCTTGCAGAGGACTGAGGTTCAGTTCCCAGCACCCACCTGGCTAACAACTGTCCTTAACTCCAGTCTGAGGGAATCTGATGCCCTCTTCTGGCTTTGGCAGGCATTGCATGACATGGGTGCATTTACATGCATGCAGGCGAAACACACATAAATCCAAAAAATACTTGAAAGGGAAAAAATGGTTTATTTTGACTCAGTTTCAGAGAGATTTCAGTCTATCACAGTGAATTCATGACAGAATTGTGAGGCAGTAGGTGCCCACTGGGCAGAGATTCAGGAAGCAGAGAGAGCAGTATCAGAACCAGGAGTGGGTATAACCTTCAAAAACCTGTCCCGAGTCTCACCTGCTGGGCAACAAGCATTCAAAACAGGAGGGTATAGGGACATTATAGATTCCATCCTTAACACTAAGTAAATGTGACTGATTTTTATAACTGTTGGTTGGTTTGCCATTCCTGTGGCAAAAGTCGTGAGTAAACCTACTTGTTAAGGGGAAAGTATAATTTGGCTCACGGTTTCAGAGACTTCAGCCCATAATCTTTTGGGCCTGTGCTGGTACAGTATATCTTTATTGCAGGAGCACATGGGAGCAGAGGTCTTGAGATGATAAATATGACACCTGTTTATGGCATGGAAGCCAGAAAGCAAAGAGGAGGGCCTGAGGTCCCAGAAATTCCTATGAGGACAGACCCCAGTGACCTCTCTTCTTTCCATACAGCTCCACCTCCTAAAAATTCTACCAACTCAAAATAGCAACACAGGCTAGTGACTAAGTCTTAATGTATAGGCCTTTGAATGATACTCAAGATCCAAACAATAGGGGCTGGAGAGATGGCTCAATGGTTGAGAGTACTGGCTGCTATTGCAGAGGACCTGGGTTCAGTTCCCAGCACTCACATGGTGGCTAACAACCATGTGTGACTCTAGTTCCAGGGTAATACAGCACCCTCTTCTGACTTCTGTGGATATTACACTTACATACATGCACACAAAACACTCGTACACTAATAAAATAAAAACAAATAAACCTAGCTGGGCATGGTGGCACATGCCTTTAATCCCAGCACTCGGGAGGCAGAGGCAGGCGGATCTCTGTGAGTTCAAGGCCAGCCAGGTCTACACAGTGAGTTCCAGGGCAACTGGGGCTACAGAGAGACCCTGTCTCAAAAAGACCAATAAGTAAATAAACCTTAAAAAACCCCTTTTTAAAATCCAAATGATAGCATTAAGAAAGAAAAATGAGGGGCTGGAGAGATGGCTCAGCGGTTAAGAACACTGGTTGTTCTTGCAGAAGACCTGGGTTCAAATCCCAGCACCCGCATGACAGCCAACAACTGTCCATAACTCCAGTTCCAGGGGATCTCACGGCCTCTTCTGTCCTCCACGGGCATTACACGACATGGGTGCACTTACCTACATGCAGGCAGTACACTCATACTTATAAAATAAAAATAATAAAATATTTAAAAAGGAAAAAAAATTTTTTTGTTGTTTAAATCATTCATTCATTCATAGAAATGCAAAACCTTAAAGGTATCCTTGTCAGTCAGTTCCAAATGCTGACGTTTTAGAACTGAGGGTGTAGTTCAGTGGCATAAAATGTGGTTAGCATGCATGAAGCCTCAGGGTCAAGCTCCACAACCAAAAGCAAAATAGATTGCCGATGTGTGATGCCTCATAGTGTCCAGCATTGGTTCTGTGAGCAAAGGTGCTTGTCAAAAACAAGGCGAGCCCTGGAGAGATAGCTCAGCAGTTAAGAGCAGTACTCTGGGTTCAGTTCCCAGCACCCACATGGCAACTAGCAACCATCCGTAACTCCAGTTCCAGGGAATCCAACACCCTCTTCATAGGCGTGGCATGTACAGGCACACTTACGGGTAATGTAAGTAAACACTCATACACATAAAAAATAAATTTATAAAAGAAAAGGGCTAGCGAGGTAAGGTTTCTGTAAATACTAGGTAAAAGGATAAGGCACCCTGAATAAGGAAACGATGGTTAGCTGGTTAGGTAATTCATTTTCTCTTGGGTTTCAACTTCACCTTATGAAAGCTAGAGGATTATGTTAGTCTCTGGTTCTGAAACCTGGCTGCATATTAGAAGCACCTGGAGAGCTTGTTAGACGTGCAGGTGCAGGGCTGCCTAGATGGCTCAGTGATTAAGAACACTGGCTGCTCTTGCAGAGGACCCAGATTCAGTTTCTAGCACCACATGAAGGCTACCAACCACTTGAAACTCCAGTTCCAGGAGGTTGGAACCCACTTCTGCCCTTTGTACTTAACCACACACACGTGGTGCACTTACATACATTCAAGCAAAACAAACACATAGAAATAAATTTTTTAAAAAATTTTAAGTGCAGGTGCTGAAAAGTCTGAAGCCAAGGATGGGATGGTTTGGCGTGCATGTTTTAAATTTGTGCTCCGTGGCCCTTTGCTTGAAAGCAATTATGATTAGTCCCTGTGAAAACGTGGAGTGCTTTCCATCTTGGGCTGGGTGTGGTGGTACACACCTTTAATCCCAACACTTAAAGAGACAGGGCAGGTGGCTCTCTGAGTTCAAGACCAGCCTGGTTTATAGAACAAGTTCCAGCTAAGACTTCACAGTGAGACCCTGCCTTTAAAAAAAAAAAAAAAAAAAAATTTGGTCTTACCAGAAGAGCTCCTCTTGGACACATGTGTTTCCATTGCTGTCTAGGACTTGGTAGGGCCCAAGTAGCCTTTGTTCCTCCCATGCTGATTCTTTAGGCTCCAGATATTTTTCTCTCAGACTTGTCTCTAGGAGAGTCACTTTTAAAATGGCTGTCATCTCGTTGGATTTTGTTGTTTCTAGTCTGCTGCTTTGATTTTTTTTTTTTTTTTTTTTTTTTTTTTTTCCCACCTAGAAACGATTTTTTTAAATTGATTTAACTAACGAATTGGTAGAAATACTGAGTTGTGGCCAAGGCACAGGGAGTGCCTCTCCTGGATGCCTGGAGCAAAGATCCACCTGCCTCTGCCTCCTGAGTGCTGGGACTAAAGGCATGTGCCACCATGCCCAGCCTGGTTTGGTATTTTAAAATAACATTAGAAGCCCATTCTAATTGAAAATTTAGAGAGACAGAGTATGGAAGTCACTACAGTGACCTGGTGGTATGAGTAATAGTTATGGGTTTTTTCCTTACTTTTAAAATGCTGGGAGGCTAGGTGTGGTGTGCAAAGGCAGGCAGATCTCTTTGAGTTTAAGGCCAGCTTGGTCTACATAGTGCCAGTCCAGCTGGGGCTACAGGGAGACCCTTTCTCAAAGCAGCAGCAAAAACAACATAAAAATGCCGAGGCTGGAGAGATGGTTTAGCTTTGAAGAGTCTTTGCTCTTCAGAGGACCTGAGCTTTGTTCCCAGCATCCATGTCAGAGAGATCTGATGTCCTCTTCTGGCCTATGTGGGCATCTGTATACATGGGGCATACATTCACACAAATACACACATATACATATAAATAGGTAATGTTTTTTTTTAATATCAGATTACATTTTCTTAGGGCATTTTGGTTGCTTCACAATACACTATGTAATGCTTTATCATTGGCTACATCAGCAGTCCCTTACGTTTGTATTTGTTACCTAAGAATATAAAATAATTATTAAAAGTGGTTGTTTCTAGGGTTAGAGAGATGGCTCAGTGGGTAAAGTGCATGCTGCATAAGCATGAAGACCTGAATTTGGATCCTCAGCACCAACATTAAAACCTAAACTGAGTACCAGGTTCAATGAGGGTCCTTGTCTTGTTACCCCAAGTTGACCTTTGACATCGTCACACAAAAATAGACTCTGTCTGAGCGCTCTTGATTTCCGTTTATAGAATGGATTTATAAATTTTAAAAGTGCTACTCTGCTGGGTCTGGTGGCCCATGCTTTCAGTCCCTGCATACAGGTTGCCTCTAAGATTGAGGCCAACCTGGTCTACGTAGTAAGTTCCAGGCCAGGTGGAGGTACAGAAAAAGGCTGTCTCAAAAAAGTGTGATACTCGGGGACTGGAGAGATGGCTCAGTGGCTAAGAATACTGGCTACTCTTACAGAAGACCTGGGTTCAAATCCTAGCAACCATAACACATAAAATTTTAAAAATTTTATGCATATAAGTGTTTTGCCTGTGTGTATATAAGTACATTGCGTGTGTGCAGTGGCCGTGTGTGCAGTGGATCCCCTGGAACACTGGAGTTACAGATGATTGTTAGCTACCATGTGGGTGCTAGGAACTGAATCCAGGGCTTCTGCAAGAACAACCAATGTTTGTAACCACTGAGCCACCCAGCCTAAAATCTGTTATTTTATCAGTGGCTGTTTTTTAAAAATTATTATCTGTTTTTTGTTTGGTTGGTTTTGGTTATTTTTGTTCTTTGTTTATTTCAATGTTGTTGTTACTGTTTTGAGACAAGGTCTTCTTGTAGTTCCAGCTGGCCTGGAACCTGCTATGTAGACTAAGCTGGACCTGATCTCACACATCGCCTGCCTCTGCCTCCCAAGTGCGCCACCACGCCCAGCATAGTATTTTCATGCTATTCAACACTGGGCTTTTATAACATACAAAGTGCAGCCTTTAGTGGGTGCCCTTTGTGGTGGTTAATACTGTCACCCTGATTGGACGGAGAAAGCCTGAAGATAATAATAAAACATAGTCCTGTGTTTCTGGGAAGGCATTTTCAGAGACAGGTAACTAAGGGGGTAGAGGGGAAGAAGTCCTGAATGTGGGTTGTACCATGCAGTAGGCCGAGACCCAGATGGAACAAAAGGGGAAGGAGGAAGCTAGCACTGAGCATTCTCCTCTCCATTTCCTCCCCTCTCTCCTTTTCCTGTTTCCTGGCTGCTATGAGGTGAAGCATCTCTGTCCCATCATGCTCTCCCTTTCCCATACTGCTTCCTGACTGTCATTAGGTGAGTATCTCTGTCCCATCTCACCCTCTCTGCCATTGTAGTGCATAACCTCACCTCTGTTCCATACCAGTGGAGCTAGCTGACCATGGCCAGCCTCTGAAGCCATGGGCTAAAATCAGTCCTCTTTCAGGTGGTTTGCTTAGTATGTCACAGTGATGAAAAACTAACACTCCCTGCAAATAGAATCACTCCATTAAGAAAGTGCAGTTCCGCCAGGCATGGTGGCGCATGCCTGTAGTCCCAGAGGCAGGCTGACCTCTGTGAGATCAAGGCCAGCCTGGTCTACATAGTGAGTTCCAGGCCCGCTGGGACTATAGGGAGATCCTGTCTCAAAAAGACCAAAAAAAAAAAAAAAAAAAAAGTGTTAATTGTAAACAAGCTTGATGTTTTTAGGGGTCAATTTAAATTTAAAAATTTGTGTGAGTGTATTGCCTGCATGGTGCACCCATGTCATGCAGTCCCTGAGGACAGCAGAAGGCATTGGATCCCCCTAGAACTGGAGTTATGAACAGTTGTTCCTCACCACATGGGTGTTGGGAATCGAACCTGGGTCTTTTGCAAGAGCAACCAGTATTCTTAACCACTGAGCCATCTCTCCAAGCCCCATTTTAAATACTTTATTTGCCTATGTTTTCATTATGAAATGGTTGAAACATACAGAACAGTATAATCACTTTTCTCTGTTATTTAGTTTCCAGCATTAATTCTATCATTTTTCCATAATTACTATAAACTGCCTGAATACTGTTAACTGTTGTGTATACCACTGCATATTATCATCCCCTACTCTTCAAGTTAATAGTATGGTGACAGTAACTTGTCCTTCATATATGCGCTTTTACCTTTTACTGAATATGTGTATCCCTCTAGCTAGCATAATGCTTTTGTGTTTACATTGTACTGTAAATGGTTTCAAATATTCTGCAACTACCTTTCTTATTCTGCTTTTTTAACATGTCTCTACACTGATATACGTCTCACTGCTTATTCATTTGTCTTGGGGCTAGGGCTTGAACCCAGAGCAATTTGTGTGTGCAGAACAAGCCCTCCACCACTGAACTCCAGTCTCCAGCTCTAAATCTCTGTGAACATTTTTTTTTTTTTGGTACCCCAGGTGGGACCTCTGTGAACATTTTTATCAGCAAACTATTCATGCATGTGTTGGGTCAGTTAACTTTCATGAGCTTTGATTCTGTCTTGTAAATTGTTGGTGCTGCATCTTCCTAGTGATTTGCAGGTGCTCAACCACTAGGCATATCCCCAGAACCTTTTTGAACTCTATTAACCATCAGTCAAAATTGAACTGCAGGGGCTAGAGAGATAGATGGCTAAGCAATTAGGAGAGCTTCCTGCTCCTCTGGAGGACCTGAGTTCTATTCCCAGCACTTAGGTGACTCAACAACCTGAAACTTAGGTCCATGGCATCCAGTGCCCTCTTCTGGTCTCTTAAGACTTGTGTACATGTGGCATATACTTACACAGGCACACAAGCATATGCAGAGATGAAAATAAATGTTTTTTTAAAAAACTGTAGGGCTGGAGAGATGGGTCAGAGGTTAGGCGCACTGGTTGCTCTTGCAGAGGACCCTGGTTGGGTTCCCAGCACCCACATAATGGCTAACAATCATCTGCAACTCCAGTTCCAGGAGATCCGACTGCCTCTTTTGACTTCTGTGGGCACTGTACAACATGGGTGCACCTACCTACATGCAGGCAGTACACTCATACACATAAAATAAGCGTAATAAAATTTAATTTAAAAAACATTTGAAGTCGAATATGGTTGTACATGCCTTTAATCCCAGCACTTGGGAGGCAGAGGCAGGCTGATCTCTGAGAGTTCAAGTCCAGCTGGTCTACATAGCAAGTTCTAGGCCAGCTGGGGCTACAGGGAGACCCTGTCTCAAAAAGAAAAAAAAATAATTGAGGGGCTGGAGAGATGGGTCACAGTTAAGAGCACTGACTGCTCTTGCAGAGGACCTGAGTTTGAGTCCAGCATTTATATCAAGGCTAACAACTGTCCTAACTCCAGTTCCAGGGGATCTGACACCTTTCTGATCTCTGCAGGCATTGCATGACACAGGTGTACTTATATGCATGCAATTCACTCATACACTTAAAATAAAAAAATTATATATATTTCTTTAAATTTGGAACTGCTCTGTGCGAGGTGGCGTGTGCCTTTAAATATCAGCATTTGGGAGGCAGAGGCAGAGGCAGATTTCTGTGAGTTCAAGTCCAGCCTAGTCTACAGAGCACATTCTAGACCAACCATGGCTCCACAGTGAGACCCTGTCTCAAAAACAAAACCAAAATAAAATATTGAGCGTCAGTATTTAGATAATTAGTAAATTTGCTTTAGGGAATACTTCTAGCTTGTTTTTTGTTAAATTTTATGTATTTAATTTGAGAAAGGGTCACTGTATAGCTCAGACTGACTTTGTACTTAACATTCTGCTTCAGCCTCTCAAGTGCAGGGATTTCAGGCATATATTACCACACTTAAATCTAGCTTCTTTTTGAAATGTCAAAAAATTATTTTAAAGTTATTTTTATTCCTTGGTGCTGGAGAGATGGCTCAGTGTTGAGAGCAATACTGCTCTTGCAGAGGATTCTAGTTCTGTTCTCAGTCTGGCGACACAACCACCTGTAACTCCAGTTCCAGGAAATCTGATGCCACCTTCTGGCCTCCTTGGGCTCTGCACTCGGGTACAAACCCCCCCCCCCCACACACACACACATAAACATGCTTGGGCTCTGCACTCGGGTACAACACCCACACACATAAACATGCTTGGGCTCTGCACTTGGTACATCCTGCCCCCCCACACACATAAACATGCTAGGGCTCTGCACTTGTGCACTTGGGTACAACACACACACACACACATAAACACGCTTGGGCTCTGTACTCAGGTACAACACCTCTCACCACACACACGCACACATAAACACGTAATTAAAAATGAAATAAGCCAGGCGTGGTGGCACACGCCTTTAATCCCAGCACTCGGGAGGCAGAGGCAGGCTGATCTCTGAGAGTTAAAGGCCAGCCTGGTCTACATAGTAAGTTCCAGGACAGCTGGGGCTAGAGGGAGACCCTGTCTCAAAAAGACCAAAAAAAATAAAAATTTTTAAAAAATAATTTTATTACTTTTATATGTAAGTGTGTATTGCTTGCATGTAGGTAGGTGCACCTGTGTCATGTGATGCCTGCGGAGGACAGAAGAGGCCATCGGATCCATTGGAACTGGAATTACAAACAGTTGTTAGCTGCCATGTGGGTGCTGGGATTCAAATCCAGGTCTTCTGTATGAACAGTCTGTGTTCTTTACCACTGAGCCATCTCTCCAGACCGAAAATAAATTTTTAACAATGGGATATTAGCCAGATGTGGTGGTGCACACCTTTAGTCCCAGTCCTCTGGATGCAGAGTGGGTGGATCTCTCTGAGATCGAGGTCAGCCTGGTCTGCATAGGGAATTCCAGGCTAGATAGCGATACAGGGAGACACTGTCAGAAAAAAAAAACAAAAGAAAAAAATGGGGCCTGGAGAGAAGGCTCAGCAGTCAAGAACACTTGCTCTTCTAGAGAACCTAGGTTGGGTTCCCAGCACCCACAGGATGGCGCACAGCCACTTGTAACTCCAGTTCCAGGGGATCCAGTGGCTTCTGGCCTCTGAAGGTTCCTGCACACATGCAGTGCACATAAACGTACTCAGGCAAGCACAGTTCTACACTTAAATATTTCAAAACTTTTTTTTAATGTCTAAAAATTATTTTTATTTCTCTTCTAGAAGAGTCAAAAGAACCTTTGTCTGAAGATGAGGAGGACAGTGATGATGAAGTCGAACCTATTACTGAATTTAGATTTGTGCCTAGTGATAAGTCAGCATGTGAGTGTTCCATAATACTGATCTTTGCCCTATATGTACCCCTCATGGACATACACATCTCACCTTCCGCATGGGCACCTCCATTGTATTGCTCTTTCTTCATTTTAGCATCTGTAAAATCATTGAGGACCAGGTACTTCCTAGCATCACAGAGGTTGTGAATATAGTCAGAGTATTGTAGACACCTGGTACCTGTTGTACTTTTTTGCATGGAAGACTCTGGTTAGTTTCATTGATTGATACTGCTGACTGAATCTCACCTGTGGAGACTGTTACCAAGAGGAAAATGCCAGGGTTGCTGGAAAGTACCCTGTCAACTGACAGGGGCTTTACCCTAATCAGTGTGACCAAGGACTCCTTTCTCGTAGAAAATCCAGCCACCCACGAAGTGATGTCAGTAGTACCTTGGATTTCTGTCTTGTTCATCATCACAGGCACTTTAGGGTTAGCCAGGCACTTTCAAGATCAATCCTATTTGAGTTTTGCAGATCTTATAAATATTGTTACTCAAGTGTGAACCATGTCTGCTTGTTAAATTTATTTGCACTGATGCTTTATAAAATTTCATTGTACACTGAAAAGAACATTAGTTACAATGTAATGTCTTTCCTCAGTGGAGGCGATGTTTGCTGCAATGTGTGAATGCCAGGCCTTGCATCCCGATCCCGAGGACGAAGACTCGGATGATTATGATGGAGAGGAGTATGATGTGGAGGCACATGGTCAGTGAAACCGATCTTCACTACTGGTTTTAGCGTTTCATCTTAAGTATTTATTTGTACTAAGGGCATTGAGTTTTAGTTTTCAGTAAGATGGCTATAAATAAAAGTGAATAATACAGTGGTACATGGAGTGTCCAGGCCCTTTCAGCAGACAAATTGGGAAATGAATGGGCTTCCCAAGTATAAGGGTAATAAGAGATAATTGAAGGGACTGGAGAGATGTCTCAGTGGTTAAGAGCACTGGTTGCTCTTGCAGAGGACCCTGATTCAGTTCCCAGCATCCACACGGTGACTGACAATTGTCCATAATTCCTGTTCCAGGGGAATCCAGCACCCTCATTTGAACCTCCACAGGCATTGCACAAATTGCACAACATAGGTGCACTTACACACATTCAGGCAATACACTCATACACATAAAATAAAAGTAGTAAAAATAGAATTTTTAAAAAAGAGAGATAATTGAAACTCGGTGTGGTGGCATACATCTTTAGTCCCAGCACTTGGGAGGTAGAGGCAGGTGGATCTCTGTGAGGTTGAGACCAGCCTGGCCTACATAGTGAGTTCCAGGCCAACTAGGGCTACAGGGGAACCTGTCTCAAAAAAACAAACAAAAGGATAATTGAGTGAGATGCTGGAGAGAAATGGGGGTGAGAAAGTGATGGCCAGATATGAGTAGTCAGGAATGTATTTTAGGCTGAAGCAGCGGTCCCCAGAGAGCAAGCCACCTCCTCCATTTAGAAGCCTGGTCATAACTATTCATTATATTTCTTCAGATAGCTTGCAGCCAACCTCACCTCCCTAACCCCCAGAACTACACTATTTATTCTTTCTCATCTTAGAGGGTAGGGACTTTTTTTTGAAATTCTCTTAAAGGTGGGTGATAAACGTTGGAAGTACTTTCCTAGCAGCCTGGGTACATCCTGAGCAACTGCATTGTTAATTACCCATTTTGATTTTTCTAATTGTTACGTAGTAGCTTAAAAGCTTTCTTTTTGTTTAGAACAAGGGCAGGGAGATATCCCTACATTTTATACCTACGAAGAAGGACTGTCCCATCTAACAGCAGAAGGGCAAGCCACGCTGGAGAGATTAGAAGGGATGCTCTCTCAGTCTGTGAGCAGCCAGTATAGCATGGCAGGAGTTCGGACGGAAGATTCAGTAAGAGATTATGAAGGTGAGTGTTCTTTTGTCAGGGTGAACAAATGGCTATGAGGGAAATTATAAAGAAGCAGAGTTTTCTCTTGGAAACAGTCAAACTAAGAAATTTCAGAATTAACTTCTAGGAAGCAAATGTAGAATTACTAGAGGGGAATGATTTTTTTTTTTACTTTTTTGTTTGTTTTTGTTTTGTTATTTTGAGACAGGGTCTCATTGTTTCGCCGTGGCTGGCCTAGAACTCACTATGTTAGTTAGGCTGGCCTCAAACTCAGAGAGATCCACCTGCCTCTGCTTCTAAGTGTTGGGATTAAAGGTGTGTAGCACCACACCTGGCTTTGGGATGACGTTTGTGTTGCTGTTCTTTTTAGTGTCTTGTTCCCCTTCACCCCTCAGACTATTCCAACTGTAAAAATAGTCTAGGGCCAGCAAGATGGCTCAGTGAGTAAAGGTGCTTGCCACCAAACCCGATGACTTGAGTTGATGCTGGGAATCCACATGGTGGGAGGAGGGAACCAATTTCACAAGTGTCCCCTGACCTCCACACTTCATGGCACTTGCCCACATGTGCGAGTGCGCACGTGCACACACACACTAAATTAATTAATTAATTACATGTCAAAAAAAAAAAATAGCCTGTGGGGCTGGAGAGGTGGCTCAGCAGTTAGGAATGGTTGCTCTCTTCATGGACCCCAGTTCAGTTAGAACCAATGTTGGGTGGCTGAGCCACATGAAACTGCAGCTCCTGGGTATTGGACACCCTCTTCTGACCTTTGCAGGCACCTTTACACACATGGCATACACTTGCTTAGACAGACACACACACACACACACACACACACACACAAATGCACACAAAAATAAACTAAATATTTAAAAAAATAGTTCAGTGTTTAAATTGAACCTTCTTCTTTTCTGCTTGTTTTGTTTGCGGGGGGCACCCATACTAGGCCTCTGCTTTTCCACTTAGCCACAGTACTAACTAAAAATATTTTTAAATACTCAGAGATGAGCAGCAAAGAAGAAATGGGGTGAAGGTAGGGCATGTCAGGTGCAGTTCTGAGATATTGCTACTTTTGGTTTGTTTGGTTGGTTTTGAGATGAGATCTTCCAGCTGTCCTGGAATTCACTCTGTAGACCAGACTGGCCTCAATCCCACAGATCTCTTCCTGCCTCTGCCTCCTGAGTGCTGAGATTAAAGGTGTACATCACCATGCCCAACTATATCTACTATTTTTTAGCAAATCTGTATTAGTTTAGTTGGGCTATTATAACAGAGTACCATAGACTGAGTAGTTTAAACAAAAATGTATTACCTCCTACTCCAGGAAGATGGAAGTGCTGGATTGGTTCTCAAATGGCTATGAGGGAAGGATCTGTTGCAGCCTCTGCCTTATAGCTGGCTGTCATCTTCCTCTGTCCTTACATTGTCTTCCCTCAGCCCACATGTCCAGATTTCCCCTTTCTATTAGTCATGGCTTTTCAGGGAAACAACCAACAGTGTGTGTCACACACAGACACACACGTGCATGCGCACGCACACACAATGACAAACCCTACTCCTGACTGCTGTTATATATTCTGTTTCTGTGTGATATCTTCTGTTAAATTGAACAATCCTTCATATATATGTATGAAATGACAGGATGACCTGTGTGTTGATAGGTTCACACTTGTTCTCTGGTGTGAGGTGTGTGTGTGTGTGTGTGTGTGTGTGTGTGTGTGTGTGTGTGTGTATTTACATGTATATTAAGGAGAAAGATTTAAGAAATGGCTCCTGATGATAAAGGCTTAGTAAGTCCAAACTTTACAGGACTAGCAATCAGAAACTCTGGGAAGAGTTCATTGATTGGCAGTTTGATCCAGAAAGTGGTCTGATGAAGAATTTGGGGCAGGGTGATCAGTGGTCTTGTTGTGTAGCCCAGGCTGGTTTCAACCTGAGATCCTCCTGCCTTGGGCTCCCAAATGCTAGGATTCTAGGTGTGCACTAGCACATCTGAACTTCTAAGCAAATTCTCTTCTGACTTAGGGAAGATCAGTTGTTTTCCTATGAAATGCCATCTGGTTAAATGAGCCCACCACATGATGTAAATGTTAATATCACGTAAAATATCTCCACAGAAACATCTGAAATGATGTTTGAAAGCTAGCTGTAGTTAACCATCCCGCCTTTATGAAGGATAACCAGTAATACTAAGTTAGGGCCTACCCTAATAGTGCTCATTGTAACATGAACAAAACTCTGTTTTGTTCACATCTATTCCAGAAAGGGAAGCTTTTGATCTCTGATGAGGTTTAGAGATGCACTAATCTATGGGCATAAAGATAAATACTGAAGGGGGAAGTTAATGCTATGTTCATTTAGAAGAGTAGTAGATTCTTCCCTAGTGCCCATGACCTACCTGACCACAGGTTCTCAGCCTAGTTAACAGGCCCAGGTTACATCTTGTGCAGTGGGCTTAAGTACAATCAGAAAGTAGCTGGCTGCTCCCATAACATTTGTGCCACTGCTGTACCAGTAGGCATATCTTGTAGCTCACAGGGTTCATAGCTGGATGAGACTGTTGACTATTTTTTCCCCTGATAGTGTGCATAGTCATCTCCCAGCACTGTGAAAGCTAGCCATTGAGGAGGAAGCGTCTAGGTTGGTAGCAGCTTAATTTCACCATGTTGTAACTCAAGTATGTGTTGTCTCAACATCAAATTCTGGAGGGTAACCAAGAGCAGTGCAGTAGCCTATAATGTTTTAGGAGCAGGTCTGTGGGACTCAGCTGACCAACAACCCAAAAAGAGGTAGCCCATGCCTGGAACTAGGCTTTTTGTTTGATAACCTCTGGTGTCTATGAGAGGCATTGTCCCATCTTTATATGTGTGCGCACGCATGTGTGTGTGTGTGTGTGTGTGTGTGTGTGTGTGTACAATAGTAGGTTTTAAGTTTATTTCATTTATTATTTTTATGTGTATATGTGTGCATGCCTGAGTGAGTTTATATGTACCACATGCATGTAGAAGCCTAAGGACAGATTGGCCTCAAACTCTGGGCATCTCCCCTCCTTCATTCTCCCTAGTGCTGTGAGCACCGGTGTAAAACTGTATTTCTGGTTTTAGCTAGGTTTTAGTTGTTTGTTCGCTCGTTTGTTTGTTTGTTTGTTTGAGACAGTCTCCTTATAGCCCCAGCTGACCTGGAACTCACTATATAGACCAGGTGTGCATGCATGCGCGCACACACACACACACACACACACACAATAAATAAAGTAATTAAAAATTGGGTCAGAAAAAAAAAAAGGAAAAATATATTAAAAAATTTGGTCAGTCATAGGGGTGCCAATATTTAATCCTATCCTCTTTTTTTTTTTTTTTTTTTTTGACAGGGCCACAGGGCCACTGTGTGGGCCTGACTGACTTGAAACTCACTGTGTAGACCAAACTGGCCTTGAACTCACAGAGATTCACCTGCATCTGCCTCCCAACTACTCCACCATATTTTGTTTAATTCTTATTTATCGTATGTATGTATGTGAGAGGGTGCGGGAAGGAGAATGCAAGCCTGCAGTGGTGCAGGTGTGGTCAGAGGACAGCTCTTAAGAGTCAGTTCCTGACTTCCACTTGTTGACACAGAGTCTCTGTGTCTACTCCAGTCTAGCTGGCCTACAAGCTTGGGGATGATTCTCCTGTCTGCTTCCCATCTTGCTGTAGGAGTGGTGGGATTACAAATGCTCACCACTACATCCAGCTTTACATGGGTTTGGGTTCCAGGGATCCGGATCTTCAGGCCTGCACAGCTAGCACTTGACCTGTTAAGCCATCTCCCCAGCTCCCATCATACAGTTTTGGTTCTGAAGGTACAATGGTTTTTATGCCAAGTGTCTCCAATATTATTTCTTTTATCCTCAGATTAAGTATGTGCTAGACCCTGATTTAAGCACATTGAACATTTTCATTTAATCCTTCCAAGAATGCTATTGGAAAAATACTTTTAAGGTCCCTGTTTTATAGATGAGAAAACTGCAGCACAGAAAGATAGCAAGCAGAGTGTGCTTGAGGTCAGTGGCAAGAGGATTAAATGAGCCATTGGGGCTGGAGAGATGGCTCAGAAATGAAAAGCACCAGCTGCTCTTGAGAGGAGCCAGGTTCAATTCCTAGCACCCACATGGCAGCTAACAGCTGTCCATAACTCCAATTACAGGGGATCAGATGCCCTTTTCTGACCTCTGCAGGCATTGTACGACACAGGTACACTTACATGCAGGAAATACACTCATCCATATAAAGTGAAAATAACAAATAAAATATTTTTAAATGATATACCTACCACTGTTATAAGCATTTTTTGCATGTTACATGTATTTAATATTTATTAATATTGTATGCTGTGGTAACACCTTAGCATTTCTCCTTTTTAATGACTGCAGAGGGTCTCCCTGTAGCCCCAGCTGGCCTGGAACTCACTGTGTAGACCAGGCTGGCCTCAAACTCAAAAAGATCCGCCTGCCTCTGCCTCCCAAGTGCTGGGATTAAAGGTGTGTGCCACCATGCCCAGCAGAATATTCTTTTTAAAAATTTATTTTATGTGTATAAGTGTTTTGCTTGCGTATGTGTTGTGTACCTGTGTTGTGCAGTGCCCATGATCACCAGAAGAGGGACAGTCAAGCCTCGTGGAGTAGTAAGCAAAGACCTGAACAATACAAAGATGGGACTCGGAGATTACAAGGCGGGGGGGATGCACTTAAAGGCATTAGCCATGTCAGAGGGGTAAGAGGACACATACCTTTGGGAAACTACAGTTCATTGTGCTTATTATTTTAAAGTGTACAAAACGTAATTAATATGTAACAGAACAATGGAGTTAGGAACCGATCCATGTCTCAGAGGAACTTGAAGATCTCATTGGTATCTGAACCACTACCTTTAGGTCAGTGGAAAGTCATTGACAGCTTGATTAGCTTCATATTACTACTGGTTGCTATACTGGAAATTGATTGGAGAGGAAAAATAATGAAGGGAAGAAGAGAGGAGACTAGGAGTGGCCTACATGAAGCAGAGGCCATTGATACCAATAGATTTGGGCTGGGGAGGTGGCTCTGGGTAAGAAGGCTTCTTGCTCTATAAGCATGAGGACCTGAGTTCAATCTCCAGAATCCACATAAAAGCTGGGCATGGCCACACCGGCTGACTCTGGCATGGGAGGGAGAGGTTGTAGGCAAATCCTGAGAGCTCATTGACTGGCTGGCCCATTAGCCTGGCCAAACATCAAGCTTCTGGTTCAGTAAGAGACTGTCACAAGGCAGCAAAGTGGTAGAGAGAGGAAGGAAGACACCCAGCTTCCTACTCTGACCTCCACAGGCACCCCTGCAGATGTACCATAGAAAAGATTGGACCATTTCAGAGATTCTAGGAGATAGAAGCAACAGAAGTTAGAAACAGGATTAAGAGTTTCTGGTAAGAGGACTTTAGCAAGGCTAGAAAAAAAGCTTTTTTAACATGGAAAGACAGATTTATTTTGCATATGTGTGGGCATACATGATCCATCATGTGGGTGTGGGGGTCAGAGGACAACTGGAGGCATTAGTTCACCTTCCACCACATGGATCCCAGAATCTTAGGTCATCAGGCTTGGTGGCAGATGCTTACCCACTGAGCTAACTTGTGCCCAGGTTAATTTTAGATACATGTTATGTTTGTGTGTGCAGGTGATAGGATGCCAGCAGGCTTGTGGCAGACATGTGGCAGGCTGAAGAGTAAGGAGTGAAGCTGGGCATGGTGGCGCATGCCTTTAGTCCCAGCACTTGGGAGGCAGAGGCAGGAGGATCTCTTGTGAGTTTAAGGCCAGCCTAGTCTATATAGTGAGTTCCAGGCCAGCAGGGGCTACAGGGAAGACCCTGTCTCAGAAAGACCAAAAAAAAAAAAGTGAGGAGTGAATGGTCAAATGAGGCAGTAAAGAAAGCAGTGGTAAAGAAAGGCTGCTTTTCTGCCTCCTCCCCCATCTTTTTAGTAAAATAAGAAAAATTGGGAGAGGCTGGAGAGATGGCTCAGAGCTTATGAGCACTGGATGCTCTTGGCAGAGGACCCAGGTTTGGTTCTCAGCACCCACTTGGCAGCTAACAGCTGTATAACTCCAATTCCAGGGGTCTGACACTCTTCTGGCCTCCGAAGATAAAATGCACAGAGTATACTTACATACTTACAGATAAAACACTGTATGTATAAAAATAAAATAATAAGCTGGGCATGGCGGTGCACGCCTTTAATTCCAGCTCTTGGGAGGCAGAGGTAGGCAGATCTCTGAATTTGAGGCCAGTCTGGTGTCCATAGTGAGTTCCAGGCCAGCGGGGGCTACAGGGACACCCTGTCTCAAAAAGACTAAGAAAGAAAAAAAATCAATAGTAAAAAGAAAACTAGGGAGATAAATTCACTCTGCTTGGTTTTTCTTTTCTCCCAGGCTATATTATAAGCTTTGTGAGTGTTGCCCACACACCTTTAAATAATGTAAATACTTCACACACATCTGTGAAGAGTGAATACTTGATATTTAATACATTTGAAAATTCCTGCCAGCAGTCCTGGCACACATTTGTAATCCTAGCACTTGGGAAGTGAGCTTGGAGTATACTGTGACAGGCTACATAGCCTGTACTCCCCTCCCCCCTAAAAAAGGAAGGTTTTTATCTAGAATTTTTGTGTTTATGTGTTAATGTAAATTCACAAAGTAAATGTTGAATCTTTGGACTTATTTTAACTTGACTTAAACCCACAAGTTACATTTTTCTTTCTCAGTTTCCCCTTGGGTACTTTAGGTTTCAAAATAGTAAAAGTTGGGGGGATACTCTGGCATGGTGGTGCATGAATGTAGTTCCAGCACTTGGAAGACTGAGGCAGGAGAATCAGGACTTAAAGTCCAGCCTGAGCTACCAGGGCATATGGCTCAGCAGTGCCTTTTTTTGTTCAGATGGTATGGAGGTAGATACCACACCAGCAGTTGCTGGGCAGTTTGAGGATGCAGATGTCGATCACTGAAAACCGTTTATGCTGCTATAAATAGGTGAGTAACTTTTTCTTTCCTTTGTCACTGAACATGAAAATTGTATGAAATAATTATTATTTTCATAATGCAAGAGAATTTTGTAAGATTAGCAGTTTGAAAATACATTGCCCATCCCTGTTTCCTAAAAATTACTTGTTTTTGCCCTAAGAAATCAGTCTGCAAAATTGCAGTGTTCAATTTAAATCTGCCAAATACTACACTACAAATCCAGAGTATGTAGACGAGAAAGAAGTGGATTTGTAAGATTAGCAATTGATAGGCGCCATCTTCAGAAACAGATCTGTGGCTGGCTCAGCAGGAGTGACAGGGCCTGAGCGGGTCTTGGTTTGCCTGAGTCACTTTTTCTTCTTTGTGTTAGTTGAGTCCTTAGTGTGTTGGTGCTTTGCTGCAGCTCACTGCTTTTCAGTTAAGAGAGGAAGAAGTAATTCCAAACTGAGCTTAAGCTGTTAATCATAATCTGGTCTTGGTTTCCCTCCTGTGAACAATGGGGAACAAATGGCCTATGTACCTTAGTGGTCGAGGCTGATTTGTCCAGTCCATGCAGTCACCCAAAGCCATCACTTCCCCCAGGTTCTTCCCTGCCTGCTCTTCATGGCTAACAAACATACAAGCTTTCTGCCAGTTTTGTCTCCTGGCTTGTCCTGGTGAACTTCACCCCGCACCTTCATCCCTGAGTATCTGCTGCTTGTTAACCCTGTGAAATGTTTTGCCCTTTGCCAGCCTGAGTACAGAAACTGTACTTTTGTTTGGTGATTGAACACCATGTAGCTAGTTCCATCACACAGAACAATGTCTAGTACCTGCAGTAAGTTGTCCTTCCTTCCGTTCCTTTTACCATTTTGCTTTATTAAATTGTCCATCCTTCCTGCTTGTAAGAGCATATCTTCTGGAATACTGCCTGTCTTCAGTCTTTCCACTACTGCTCTCCAGGTCCTTTTATCTTATTAAAGTTTGTATTATAGCATGACAGGGCAGAATTTGTATATTTTGACTTGGCTCTGCCACTCCCACCCCCCACCCCGTCATCCAGTTGTGTTCTGAGTGCCCTGCCTATTCTCTGCCGGGGCAAATATATGCAAATATTTCAGGAGCCGAGAGTGTGACTTGGTGTAGAGCACTTGCCTAGCACACTCTCAGGCCTGGGTTCCATCAGCCCCCACACTGGAAAAAATCCTTTTGATCCTTTGATTTCTTCCGGTGTCAATTTCAGTTCTGAACCTTAAGTGAATGTTGACTTTCTGTAGTTAAAAGTGTTCACTCTCCTACCCATGTTGGTTTGTATTGGAAATCAGTCTTTAAAATTTCTGTTTCGAAATTATTGCAATTTTAAATCTAATACTGCTTTTCTTACATGAAACATTTGGGTACTTGTGATTTTTATCTCTTCCCATAAATATTATGTAGTCTTGCTTGTATTTTGGTTTCTTTCATACAGCCTGTATCAGTGGTATCTTTTCTAATGTTAGCGGCTCATTTCACTGGGTTAGCATTGCCAGGCTGTGGAAGCCTTCTCCCAGGTTTAGGTTCTTCTCCCTTCTCATCACATTTTTTTATAGCTGCTCATTTTTTTCAGTTCAGAGCCAGTCAGTTAGTAAATGTTTTAGTAGACCTGGAAGACAGTTTTGGGTATCATATAGCTTCTGCAGATTTCTCTTTGAAGAATGGACTGTTAAGGGGCTGGAAGCTGGCTCAGTGGATAAGAGCACTGGCTGCTCTTACAGAGGATATGGATTTGATTCCCAGCACTCACGTGGCAGCTAACAACCATCTGTAACTCCAGTTCCAGGTTACCCGACATCCTCTTCTGACCTCCTCAGGCACTGCATGATGGGTGCACCTACCTACATGCAGGCAATATACTCACACACATAAAATAAAAACAACAAATAAAATATATATTTAAAAAAAGGAAAGAATGAACTGTTTAGACTATCAGCCATTCTGTTTCTAACAGTCATGAGAAACTCACTTGGCATGTCACTAATGGTTCCACAAGTGGGATGCTCCTGCAGTCCCTGGTAAGGTTCTGAGGATTCTTTGTAATGGTGAAATAACCATAAAATCACCACGAATTTTCTAATGAGCTGTTGGTTTATTTCTGTTCATTTTATGCCCTCTGCTCAGAGTCAAATACTGTACTCATAAATTTTATTCATACTCTTGATCTGAATAGTTGACCTGATTTCCACACAGTGTTTATAGTTTTTAATCATTTAAGATTGTATGTGTTTAAAAGCAGAACAAAGAAAAGACTGTTCGTGGAACTGTTACTGATTTCAAGATAATGAACCTCTCGGTGCCTGAGATGGGGGTGCAGAAGAATACACATGGATGGTGGGGTCACAGCTCAGCCATACACATATTAGCTTTGTGTCTTTGAAAGGGCACATACATAACTTGTCTGTTCCTCAGTGTCCTCATCTGTAAAATAGGGGTGATATTAGCTACCTGACAGGGCTGTCACAAGAATTGAGATATTTCTGTAAGTCTTCTGGAACCCTTACCAAGGCATTCAGTAAATAATGGCTATTAATAATAATTCTAAACTTTTTGTTTTTCAGATTCTGCTCATAACTGTAGGAGGGAACTTGGTGCCTCTTCCACTCTAGAGTGGGGTTGGTGAAAGGTTTTTTCCTTCTCCAAAACTCACTAAACCCAGTTCTTTCTCAAGACAAATATGAAACAAGTTGTCAACAGCAGAAGAAACTACAACCTTTATAACAAAGGTTAATTAACTGAGGGGGGATTTGTAGTTTATCATTTACCCCCAAACTTCCTGTGTCTAAGCCTATAATTCCTGCCTTTGCTGTGTGTACATCTGGCTGATGGCAGGCCTGTGTGGCAAAATGTACAGGAGCTTGAAGTGTGGATAGACTGGTGGGAAAGAGGGAGGCTGAAGCTTAGATGCCTCTCTGGGGCTTAAAGGAACTCATAACCCTATGAAGTAGAGGTCTCCAAGGGATTGGCCTCTGTCATTTCCACAGAGGCATTGGTCCTTTGTTGGGCCTCATATCAGTTCAGGCTGACTAGCCTCTGGGGGAAATCTGAACTACATATCCATGACACGAGTGCTCTGTGCTAGCTTCTGCTGCTTGTCGTTGAGCAGTCTGCTCTTTGGTCTCCTAGGTTAGGTCCTTGAACATCCATCCTCTTCAGTTAGCTTTCTGTAACAAGTCATCTGTAATGAAGTCTTCAAAGTACTCAATGATAATGTTTTGTCTTTGTAATAATAGTTTAAATAAATCTAGGTTTTCTATATTACTGTGTTCTTGTTCTTGAATAAAACCATTAATGAGAAAAAAAAATTAAAGGAATGCTGGAAGGCTAGAGAGATTAAGAGTGCCTGCTGTTCTTTCAGAGGACCTGTGTTTGGTTCCCAGGACCCACATCAGGCAGCTTACAACTGCCTGTAATTCCAGCTCCAGGGAGATCCAACACCCTCTTCTGGTCTCTAGGCACCCACACATATGTGCACAGGCATACATATGAGTAAACAAATATCTTTGAAGTAGTGCTGGGGCTAAGATGTAGCTCAGTTGGCAGAGTAGCTGCATTAAGCCCTGGGTCGAGTCCCTCATACTCCATAAACTGAGCATGGTGGTGCAGTCCTATGAATCCCAACATTCAAGAGATGGAGGCAAGATCAGAAATTCAAGGTTGCCTTTGGTGCATAGCAAGTTGAAGAACAGCCTAAGCTATATGAGAGTCTGTCTCAGAAAAACAATTACAGGGCCAGAGAGATGGCTCAGTGGTTAAGAGCATGTACTGCTCTTGCAGAGGACCCGGGTTCAGTTCCAAGAACCCACAGGCAGCTAACAATTCATGCAACTACAATTTGAGATCACCACCCTCTGGCCTCTGAGGGGACCTTCATGCATGTGGTGCACATACATACCAGTAAAACACTCATACATGTGAAATTATGTATTTATATATATACATATATGTATATAACTTTTTAATGTTAAAATCTTGGTCTGGTAACTGTGTGTGGTGTTGTATGTACGTATATATGTGTGCATGTCCACGTAGAAGCCAGAGGTCAGCTTTGGTTGTCTTCCTCGGTCACTCCATCTTAGCTTTTGAGACAGGATTTCTCACTGAGCCTGGGACCCACTGATTGGATTGGCTATTCAGCAACCTCTAGGGGTCCTCCTGTCCCCTCTCCTCCCTTCCCTTCAACACTAGAGTTAGAGACATGTGCCACCATACCCAGAATTCCTGTGGGTGCTAGAGATCCAAAGTCAGGTCCTCATGTTTTTGCAGAAGGCACTTTACAGTCCAGTTTCAGCTCAGTTTTATTAACATGAAATTACTAAGAAAATGTGTGAACTTCTAGCAGATCTTTCATAAGGCAACTCTTTGAAGAATTTGCTGTTGTTCCACTTGGATAAGGAGTAATTTTTATATTTATCAGTCCTTGCCAAATAGTTTTCATAGGCACTGGGCATTTGTAAGGCTGATTTTGTAGTTACACCTGAACTTCAGGTGCTTTTATGTGGCCTTAAAAAGAAGGTTAAATAAGTGATTTGGAGTCTGTCTAGCTAATTAGTGACTGGATCCTACTGTGACAGCCTTCATCCTGTGTTCTTTTCAGCATCTTGGTTTTTCCCTCATTCTGTAAGGAAGCCAATTTTTTTTTCCTTTTTTTTTTTTTGTTAGGACTCAGAAATTCTGAATCTGTTAAAATAAGCAAAAGAGCCAGTTTAAAATGGAAATGGGGCGGGGCCTGGAGAGATGGCTCAGCAGTTAAGAGCACTGACTGCTCTTACATAGGACCTGGGTTTGATTCCTAACACCCATATAGTGGCTAACAGGTGTCTGTAACTCCAGTTCCAGGGGAATCCGATGCCCTCTTCTGATCTCCAAGGACATTGCATGACACAGGTGCACTTACATACATGCAGGCATACACTCATACACATAAAAATAATAAAAATATTTTTAAAACAAAAATGGAAACAGGTCTGGACAGATGACCCAGTTAAGAGCACTGGCTGCTCTTGCAGAGGACCTGGGTTCGGTTCCCAGCACCCATGATAGCTAAGAACTGTTCTTAACTCCAATTCCAGTGGCTCCACTGCCTTCTGTCCTTGAGCATTACAGGTACGTAGTACACTTACTTACATGCAGGCAAAATGCTCCGAGATACAACTTTTAAAATTGAAAAGAAAATGGAAATGGGTTTTCTGAGATCTCTGTCACAGCTACTGCCCTGGGTCCTTCCCATTGGGTACATGATAGGAGCTAGGGTATAGATGCTTTTATTACCCACATTATAGAGGAAGAACTGAGTTCTAAAGAGGGCAGTCATGTAAGGTTATGTAGATAGGTGCTGGGGGGTTTTGTGGGGTTTTTTTTTTGTGTGTGTGTGTGTGTGTATTGCCTGCATGTAAGTGAGTGCACCCACGTTGTGCAATGCCGCTGAGGTCAGAAGAGGGCTTCGGGTTCCCCTGGAACTGGAGTTAAGCATGGTTCACAGCCACCATGTGGGTGCTGGGACTCAAACCCAGGTCCTCTGCAAGAGCAGTCAGTGCTTTTCACTGCTGAGCCATCTCTCCAGCCCCAGGAGCTGTTTTGTTTTGTTTTGTTTTACATGTATGAGTGTTACGCCTGCATGCTTGTAAATAAGTGCACTCATGCTGTACAATGCCTGTGGATATCAGAAGAGGACATCGGATCACTGGATTCCAAACCCGGGTCCTCTGTAAGAGCAGCCAGTGCTCTTAACCACTGAGCCATCTCTCCAGTCTCTTGAGCTGTTTTATTAAGAATATGTTAGTACCTACCAGCTGCTGAAACTCCCTTTTGCTACAGGGTTTTCAGTGTTAGAACATCATTCAGTAGCACAAGAGCTTCCCAAGTTTTCTCTGCTACCAGTCTGAATGGCACCCCAAATTTTATTCTAGAAAGCTACCCACTTGTTCAGTAGGGGGTCAGGATTCTCTCATGGGTGATCTTAGAAATTTAATTTGCATTTCTTTCTAAGGAAAAAGTTTCAGGGGATTCTGTGCATTTACCTGTGGCAATTACTGTGCTTGGCCTGGTGCTGCAGGGGAAGCAGTAAACAAAATGGGACCAGACATGAGTTCTGGTTTAGCAGTCCTTTGGGCTTTAGTCACTTGGCTAATTTTATCATTTGCAAGCCAGCATTAATTGAGTCTATTTGAGGGTTTTTTTTGGTCTTTTCGAGACAGGGTCTCCCTGTAGCCCCAGCTGTCCTGGAACTTACTATGTAGACCAGGCTGGCCTTGAACTCAAAGGGATCCGCCTGCCTCTGCCTCTGCTTCTGCCTCCTGAGTGCTGGGCTTAAAGGTGTGCAGCACCATGCCCAACCTTACATTTTTCAATTTTTAGCTTAATTTTAGTGTTAGTGGAATCTTTTTTGTTTGCATGAACTTTTAAAATGTCATTCTTCCCCTCTTCGAAGTTTGAGTTACTGAAATTTCCCTAAAAAGGATTAGTAGTACTATTTTCTGTTCTAACATTTTAAAAAAATAATAAAATATGGTCCCTGGGGGCTGGAGAGATGGTGCAACAGTTAAAAGCACTGGCTGCTCTTGCAGAGGACCCTGGTTCGATTCCCATCACCCACATGGTGGCTAACAACCATCCAAAACTCCAGTTCCAGGGAATCTGATGCTCTCTTTTGTCCTCAAGCACTGTACAACACGGGTGCACCTACCTACATGCAGGCAATGCATTCATACACATAAAAATAAATACATTTAAAATATGGTCCTCATGAATTTCCTGCTCCCTCCCAGATCAGTTTGTCAGAAATCTAGATTGTTGAAGTAAGTTTGTGGAAACCTTTATTGATTATATATTTTGAGATTCTGTTTAGATCTCTGTATTGGTGAAGGTGACAGATTGTAAATAGTGATCATGTGTAACTCTTTTAGAAGACAGGTCTGACTGGTGATTTTTCACAGATGCTGTTTAGAATTTGATTTTATCTGCAGAATTTTAATAGGTTCTCTGCTGTGTAGCTAATTCTCATGCAAATTCTGTTTTCTAAAAGTATTTGTGCCATGGATGACCACATCTAGTACCAATCTTTTGTGGTTAGATAGTAATTAAATTCTGAGAGTAGAATTACTGCTTTCCCTTAATGGAGGACCTGGAACATGTTTACACTACCATCTTACCCTGTTCACATGTGCATAACTGCAACTAGTATCTGATTTGAAGTGCTTCATAATTTTCAGATGAGAAGTCCCGCCAGGTATGGTGGTGCATGCCTGTAATTCCACCAAGGCAGAGGCAAAGGCAGGAGGATCAGGAGTTTGAGACCAGCGTAGACTACATAATTAGATCCTGTTTCAAAAAAGATAACTTGAGATAAGGAAGCTAAATGAAGATATATATGGGGTAACATGCCACCTGGGAATATTTTAAAGATTATTTTGGAGATTATGAATCATTAATGCACATAAAGTACTTAAAACAATACCTAGAAAATAGCTCAACGGCTGTTAATTTTTGACAGTAGTAGTATTGACTTTATTATTTATTCAGGGACAAGGTCTTGTGTAGTTTAGCTTTAAACTTGCTATGTAGTTGAGGATGACCTTGTACTTTTGATCCTCCTGCCTCCTGTGGGGACCTAAAGGCCCCACCTTGCAGAGGTCCAAGAGGAAGTTACTGGGGCGCAGCCTGACGTGTTTTAGAAGTCTGAAGGATACTTCTGCACTGCTGAGGAGTGCATGATTAGTGTGACCATCCTTAAGATACACCCTGGGGGGGGGGAGGTGGAGAGGGGAATTTCCAGATGCCTTTGTAAGCTCTGTAACACCTGCAATAAATGAGTCCCTGCTTGACTAGGCTCCCTGTTGAGCCTGAGTGTTCCTGGTACTGGGGGCGGCGTGGGCTGGCAAATGGCGTGCTTAGTCATCCCCAGTCATCACTGCGCGGGGGTCACTGGTTCGAACCCCTGGCAGCTGGCGCCCAGCATGGCACTTGAAGGAAGGTGGAAAGAAGAAAAGAAAGAAAGAAAAATAACGGATTGGGGCCAATCAAGAAGCTTGGGGTAAGTGAGACCTGAAAGATGGGTAACGTAATCAATAAGCCTGAGGACCCGGTGCTTAAACTGAGAGATATGCTTAAAAGCAGGGGATTGGATCTGTCAGATCCAGTAGCGCAAAAGGTTTGGGCAGAGGCTGTTCATTTGGCTCCCTGGCTACTTGGGGCTAATGTTTTTATACTGGGGATACATGGGAATCATGGGAAGAGTTTGAGGAAGAATGCAGAAATGCAATAGAAGTGAAACCAAAAGCGGCCAAAGTAACAAGCAGCACCTCTGGCGTGCCCTGGCCAGCTTCAGGGCCTCCCGGGACCCATGAAAACAGGACAAAACAGGCAAAAGCCGCCTACCCGACCCGCCTTGAACTAAGGCGTGCACGAGTCAGGGGCCCGCACAAAAGCTCTGGGATGGCTGGGAAAGCCCGGTTCGGGAGGTGGCTGGTGGGGGGAGGGCATCCTGTCCCGCCACGGAGTGTTAGAGCCCCGCCGGCAGCAGAGCTCTCCGAATCCTGGGGCGAGGGAGCCCTTAGTGAAAGCCTACAATGTTTTCACTGAAGGGGGAAGATTTGGAGCTGCAGTGGTATACCTGGGGGCAGATGAGAAACCAAAAAGATATGTCCACACTTGTGATGGCTCAGCTCAATTCAAGGAACTCAGGGCCATTTCTTTCTGACAGTATTCAGACTCGTACACTCCTTGGGGAGAGAGGGGCCCCTATCTTCTTACGACATCTTAGGGGGCACCAAGGATTGCCTGGGCTTTTATCCCAAGGCAATGCAGAGGGGAACAAGACAGGTACCGCCTCTGCAACAGCCAGGGGTAAACCCCAGGGGACTCAAGCCCAATTCCTTGTGGCAGATGGATGTCACGCACTATGCTCCTTTTGGAAAGCTTAAGTATATTTTTGTGTCTATTGACACATTCTCACATGTCTGTTGGGCTGCCACTCATACAGGAGAGAAGTCTAAACATGCTCAGTCTCATTTTCTCCAGTGCTTTGCTACGTTGGGACTGCCCCAAAGAATTAAAACTGATAATGGACCATGTTTTATGAGTAAAAGTTTACAAGATTTCTTTTCACTTTGGGGAAGTCAACACAATACAGGAATTCCCTACAATCCCCAAGGTCAAGCCATTATAGAACACAACCATCAAAATCTAAAAATTCAATTACAAAAACTAAAAGGGGGAATAAACCCCCACCAACAGTTGGGTATGGCCTTATTCACTATTAATGTTCTTAATTTTCAAAAAAAAAAAAAAACAGTTTCAAAAGCATTGGGGATGACAGGAGCAGAGACCTGGGGTACGGGAAAGATGGAAGGACCCCATTACAGGGCAATGGAGAGGCCCAGATCCATTGCTAACCATGGGTCGAGGCTTTGTGTGTGTCTGCCCTACAGGAGATTCAAACCCCATATGGGTGCCTGTGAAAAACCTTACGTGGATAGGACAGGATCTGACTGACTAGCATGATGGTCCATGGACAACAGTTCATGAGATAAAAGTCCTCTTTGTTTATATCCATCTGAGGTGAAGGACCCAGTTCCCTGGCTTCATTGCCAGTCAGCCTCTTTGCCTTTCAGACAACTGGCTGATTGGCTAAAAGGTACATGGTCTCAGAAGTATTTCAACTTGTCCTACGCCATGACTTG
>NW_008347536.1:12173186-12183704 GCF_000622305.1 Nannospalax galili
AGAAGATTAGTTCCACCAGTCTGGTACTTTTAATTACTGTGTGTCATGTAGATAAATCTTGGGCAAAGACCAATTGTTCTCAGATAAACCTTGCCTAGACATATATTTCTTGATCTGGTATGTATAATTTGTCAGTATGCTGTTGGACTAATATGGTTCCCTCTGCTTTTTAAAACTAGCTAGGCGTTTTCTCACCCCTCCATCATGGTTTCCCAAACGAAGGGTCCCCCATTTTACCCCTTTCTCCCTTAATAATACCCTTCTCCTATTGTCCTACCTCTCTTGACCTTCTTTCCCTTTATCCCCTAGGCTCCTTGTACACCCTTCCCATCCCCCTCCCTTAAACTAACCCAATTTTTGGGGGACCTAAAGGCCCCACCTTGCAGAAGTCTGAAAGGAAGTTACTAGGGCGCAGCCTGACTTGCTTTGAAAGTCTGAAGAATACTTCACTGCCGAGGAGTGCATGATCAGTGCGTGACCATCCTTAAGATATACCCTCGGGGGGGGGGAGGGGGATTTCCAGATGCCTTTATAAGCTCTGTAACACCTGCAATAAATGAGTCCCTGCTTGACTAGGCTCCCCATTGCGTCTGATTGTCCCCGGTACTGGGGGCGGCGTGGGCTGGCAAATGGCACACTTACTCATCCCCAATCATCATTGTGTGGGGGTTGCTGGTTCGAACCTCCCGCACCTCCAACTCCCAAGGTGTGGGATTTCAGGCATGTGCCACCACACCCAGGTTTTAGGGGTTTTTGTTTTTGTGGTCTTGGGGACTGAACTCAGTGCCTTGTATGTGTGAGGCAAGGCACTCTGCTGAGTTGCACCACTAGCCCTAGTACTGACTTCTTGAAGAGAAGGTAGAATTTTAACCCACCAGTAGGAATACATCCAAGAAACCTGAAACTTGATATTCCACTCAGCAGTCAACCATCATGGAGTCTGTGCATTTTGGGTAGCACCTTAAGGCAAGTTCCCACTTTTGCTCTGTCAACAGGTCGAATGCACTGGCATATCTAGTTTCCACCTTCCAGGTGAGATAAAGGAGATGGTGGGCACAGCAGGCATATCAGTAGCAGCAGTGAATGGCCATCAGCATTACGAAAATAAGCCAATAGTAATCCCTCCAAATTAACAGTCCAGGCCTCTCTAATCCATAGTGCGATAGTTACAGTAGTGAGTTTTCATAAAATGTTAACAAAATTCCGGTGACAATCCAAATGTAGCTAGTTTAAGGAAGAAAAAAGTTATCAGAGGAGTCCGGACAGATGGCTCAGTGGTTAAGAGCACTGGCTGCTCTTCCAGAGGATCCGGGTTCAGTTTCCAGTACTCACATGGCATCTAATAACCATCTGTGACTCCAATTCCAGGAGTGTCTTCTGGCCTCTGCAGGCACTGCCCAACACAGGCACACTTAACATACATGCAGACAAAACATGCATACACATATAATACAAGTGAATAATTTTTTTAAAGAAATCATTGAGAAAAAAGATTGAACAGAAAAGCTCAAATAAGCTAGCTTCATAAAAATGTCAGGAACCAGGAGTGGTTCCATGGGTGACTCATTTGCTGCTGGTAGACTGGTTTCTGAACATCACTATGCCACCACACTCAGGATTCAAAGTTCTGGGTGGCCTTATGTGCCTTGCAAGAAGTATCATCCTGCCCTTTCAGCTTTTGGAGTAGAAGGACACAGCCCCTGTCCAGATTATGTCAGCAGTAGATCACTCCAAGCAGGAAGGATGCTTAGATGCTGCATGCCTTATAAAACCTGTACAGTGTAGTGGATGTATATATCATGTATGTAAATGAATGGGTAGATAGACTGCAAAAGTAAGTTGACTGTATGCTGCTGCATAGGCACAAGTGTGGAATAAGCAGACAGTTGCATCTGATTAAGTTGTAATTACATTGTGTTAGTGTGGTGAAGGGTGAAGAGATTGGGGCAGTTAAGGATGTGTGCAAGCATGTTTGTGACAGTGTTTGGACAAGGGATTTAAGCTCTTTAAGTGGAAGAAAATACTTGAGAAGGGAGAGCAATAGAAAAAAGTGTCAGAGGGCTCAGTCCTCAGGTCCTTGGAGATGAGGTACTACATACAGTTAGGGAGCCAGAAAGAGGTTAGAATTAGAGAGTGAGACTATTTGAGCTCAAAAGTTTTGGTTGGTGGTAATGACCAGCTTGTAGCTAAATTGTAATTCAGGCCGAGTAGAGGACAAGGTTGTCAAAGGAGAGACAGCCGCGGACCTCAGGCCAAGACATTGGAAGGATCGTCTTTGTGGGTCCTGATGGCCAAGAAACAACTGGAGCAGTGTTACACAGAGACAGGAACTAAGATTTTTTTTTTTCGTTCCTGGACCCCAATTTATTTTTATTTTTAATTACAAGTATACGTGTATGTGAGTGCAGGAGCCTTCAAAGGCCAGAGCTGTTGAATTCCCAAGGATCTGGAGTTACAAGTGGTTGTAAGTCACCTGACATGGTTGCTAAGAATTAAACTCAAGTCCTCTGGAAGAGCAACAAGTATTTTTTTTTTTTTTTGGTCTTTTGAGACAGGGTCTCCCTGTAGTCCCAGCTGACCTGGAACTCACTATATATACCAGGCTCGCCTTGAACTCATAGAGATCTGCCTGCCTCTTCCTTCCAAGTGGTGGGATTACAGACATGCGCCACCATGTCCAGCCTAAGCAAAAAGTATTCTTTTTTTAAAATTTCATTTATTTTTATTTTATGTGTATACATGTATTGCCTGCATGTAGGTAAGTGCACCCATGTTGTGCAGTGCCCAAGGAGGACAGAAGAGGCTGTCGAATTCTCAGGACTGGAGTTATAGCTCAGCAGTTAAGAGCACTGGCTGCTCTCAGAGGAACTGGGTTTGGTTCCCAAGCACCTTGATGACAGATAACCATTTCCAACTCCATTTCCAGAGGATCTGATGCCATCTTCTGACTTCCACAGGCATTGCACACGTGGATACCCTTAGGTACATGCAGTCAAACACTCATACACATTAAAAAAATAAACATTTAAAAAAATATCTTAAAGGGGGCTGTACAGATGGCCCAGCAGTTAAGAGTGCATGCTTCTTGAGGCTGGAGAGATGGCTCACTGGTTAAGAACACTGGCTGTTCTTGCAGAAGACCCAGGTTCTAATCTCAGCACCCACATGGCAGTTAACAACTGTCCATAACTCCAGTTCCAGGGGATCTGACAGCCTCTTTCTGTCCACATGCACTGCAGGACATGGGTGCACTTACAGGCAATACACGAATACACATAAAATAAATAATTTTTTTTTTAAGTGCATGCTTCTCTTCCAGAGGACCCCAGTTCAGTTCCCAGAATCCATGTCAGGCAGTGCACAGCCATCTGTAACTCCAGCTCCTGGGGATCTGGCTTGCTCTTCTGGCCCCTATAGGCACCAGCATATACATGGCATATAGTCACACAAACATAAATAAAATCTGAAAAGAAGAAGAGGACTGGTGGGAACTACAGTAGATAACTGTGCCAAGTGTCCAGGGAGGTAGCCGATGACCTGCTTCTAACAGCCGTGGCCGGGGGGATGGGAAGCAGCAGTGAGGACGGAAAGCTTACAGCTCCAGGACCCGTGGTAGGAGATGGAAAAGGACCACCATCCGAGGGCTGCAGGAAAGAAGTGTCACCATGTCACAGATCATCACTGCTGCAGTTAGAGGGGCAGGCATTTCACAGTATCTGCCCTTCTATAAAGCCATAAGAGTATGCACTCATGCTAGTGACATGAATAAAAAGAATTGTTTCTATAAAAGCCATGGATCAGAAAAGGGAGCTCAGCTTGGTGTTTAGAAGGCAGGGGTCATTTTACGGGAAACGTCCATCATTTGGTAGTGTTGCCATGGCAGAATTCAAGGCTCGCATTTGTGTTAAAAAAAAAAAAAAAAAAAAAAAAAAGGGGGGGTTCCTTTTTTTTTTTTTTTGGTCTTTTTGAGACAGGGTCTCCTCCCTGTAGCCCCAGCTGTCCTGGAACTATGTAGACGAGGCTGGCCTTGAACTCAGAGATCCACCTGCCTCTGCCTCCCGAGTGCTGGGATTAAAGGCGTGCGCCACCATGCCCAGCGGTGGCACCTTTTAATTCCAGCACTCAGGAAGCTGGGGCCGGCAGATCTCTGTGTGTTCCGGCCAGAGCTACACAGTAAGCCCCTGCCTCTAGAGGGGGGCCGGGGGTGGAAATCCCACAGTAAAAAAAATTTTTTTAATTTAAATGCTATGTAGGCCCAACAGAATGTTTCCAAAAGTGCATTCAGCCATTCATTCAGTCACCCCATTTAAAGTGCTATTATGGCATGTATTAAGAGACAAAGCCTAACCGGGCTTGGTGTCACATGTCTTTAATCTCAGCACTCAGGAGGCAGAGGCAGGCAGATCTCTGAGTTCAAGGCCACCTTGGTCTACATAGTGAGTTCCAGGCCAATTGGGGCTACAGGGAGACCCTGTCTCAAAAGAAAAAAAAAGAGAAAAAGACAAAGCCCTAGACATTAACCTGGCTTCCTTGTTGGATTCAACAACGTGCTGCACCAGCAAGTGTTAAGTACAGCCGCTACCTGCAGGCTCACCAAACAGGGGTTATGTTACCTGGCAGCTTACCAGTTGCATGTTCATTCATTATTACTCAAGCAGATCAGCAGTCATCTTTTTTTTTTTTTTTTTTTTTTTTTTAAAAAAGCTATGTAGGCCCTGAGTAGCCTAGAACTCACTATTATAGGCCAGGCTGACCTCAGACTCACAGAGATGCACCTGCCTCTGCCTCCCAAGGTCTGGGATTAAAGGCATGGCATCTGCCACCACATCTAGCTTTTTTTTTTTTTTAATTTTGTGATCATGGAGTTGCTTTGGAAGGGAAGTACACTTAATCTTATATGACCTGGCTATCTCATAATTAGACTTAAATGCCAGCAAGATGACTCAGCATAAGAACACTTGCAGCACAAGCCTGGAGACCAGAGTTCAATCCTTAGAACCTATGTAAAGATGGAAGAAGAGAAACAACTACACAGAATTGTCCTCTGACCTCCATATACATGCCATAGCGTGTGTGCAATGCACAGACACCAAGCACACAATAAAATTAAAGTGGAGAAAAGTTGAAGGCTTTTACATTTATTTTTGAGTGTTTTGCACGCATGTATGTAAGTCACCCTTATGGAATGTCTGCAGAAGTCAGAAGAGGGCATTGATCTGGAGTTAAGGACTGTTGTTAGCCATCATGTAGGTGCTAGAAATTGAACCCAGGTCCCCTGCAGGAGCAGCCAGTCCTTTTAACTGCTGAGCCATCTCTCCAGCCCCAGTTGAAGGCTTTTTAAATTTCAAAAAATGCTGAGGGCTGGAGAGATGTCTCAGCCATTAAGAGTGTGTGCTACTCTTCCAGCAGACCGAGTTCAGTTCTCAGCATCCACATCAGGCAATTCATAACTGCCTGTTAACTAAGGGGCTAGAGAGATGGCACAGTGATTCAAGGTACTTGCTGTTCTAGCAGAGGACCCAGGTTCAGGTGTGTGTGTGTGTGTGTGTGTGTGTGTGTGTGTGTTTGAGACACAGTTTCCCTGTTCAGCTGTCCTGGAACTCACTATGTGGACCAGGCTAGCCTTGACCTGCCTCTGTCCAGAGTGCTGGGACTAAAGGTATGCACCACAATACCTAGAAAAATAAATTTAAAAAAAAATTATTCAAAAATATTGATTTCAGCCGGGCGTGGTGGTGCATGCCTTTAATCCCAGCACTTGGGAGGCAGAGGCAGGGGGATCTCTGTGAGTTCAAGTCCAGTCTGGTCTACATAGTGAGTCCCAGGAAAGCTGGGGCTACAGGGAGACCCTGTCTCAAAAAGACCAAAAAAAAAAAATGATTTCAAAGAATTTAATGTTTTCTCCAGACCCTTCAGTCACAATGAAACTGTAAAGAATTTTTTTATTGAAATAGGCATGTAAATAGTTGTGTTTGCCTCTATGTGACCTTGGCAG
Organism: Nannospalax galili; assembly: GCF_000622305.1. Lineage (NCBI taxonomy): Eukaryota > Metazoa > Chordata > Mammalia > Rodentia > Spalacidae > Nannospalax > Nannospalax galili. The sequence goes on from NW_008347536.1 coordinate 12,179,182, forward strand.
AACAGTAAACAAAAACAACAAAAAACCTAGGCTTAGCTTGTGTATTTGTAAAATGGAGGTTAAAAATTCATTTGCAGCCAGAGAGATGGTTCAGGAGTTAAGAGCACTGGCTGCTCTTACAGAGGACCCAGGTTCAATTCCCAGCACCCACATGGCAGCTAACAACTGTCTGTAACTCCAGTTCCAGGGGATCTGATGCCCTCTCCAGCATTGTATAACATGGGTGCTTTATTATATTCTATTAAATAATACAATTTGGCTGAAAATAGTGAAATTGTCTACTTAAATAATTTAGGTATTAGAATATACTTAAAATCTGGCGGGGCTGGAGAGATGGCTCAGCAGTTAAAGAGCACTGGCTGCTCTTGCTGAGGATCCAGGTTTGATTCCCAGCACCCACATGGCAGCTAACAACCATCCATAACTCCAGTTCCAGGAGATCCATCGCCACCTTCTGACCTCCATGGGCATCGCACGACATGGGTGCACTTAACACACATGTAGGAAATACACTCATACACATAAAATAAATCTTAAAAGTTAAAAAATAAAAATCTAGGAAGTCTGAGCCAGGTATAGGAGCACGTACTCCAAAGGATGGTAAGTTCCAGGCCAGCCTGGGCCATATAACGAGTTCCAATCTAGTATGGGCTACATATTGATACATAACACCCCCATCTCAAAAAAAAAACACCACTAACAACAAAAAAACACTGATTGTGATGACACATCTGTAATCCCAGCACTTGAGGGGAGAGACAGAAGGATCACTGCAAGTTCAAGGCCAACCTGGTCTACATAAGAGGCTTCAGGCCAACCTGGGCTACATTGTGAGATTCTGTGTCAAAGTAAATAAATGTGAAACCTGTTGCAGATAAGTGGCTATATAAGGTACTTTCCAATTGACAGTGCCACTGTGTGAGGACGTGGTAGAAAAATGCCTTCTTTAGCAAGATGGGCTGAACTGTGTTAAACTTGTTCATTCAGAGGGACTCCTGATACGAATTTCTCTGGTCCAACCATCACTTTCCTTTTCCCACTTAACCTTGTATTCACTTGTTTATCATCAACATTTATGATCATTTGAGAGTTACAGAGGTTTAATGAATCAGTCTTTTCTAGCAGCACTTAATACATTACTCATAGAACAAGCATTAACAGAGACACAGGCTACCTCATTTTCACAGTAATTTTAAGTCCCAGTGGTTAAAACCTTAGCTTCCTCAAAGAAGTTCAAACACTGATGAGTCCAGTGTGGCCAGTGTTTTGAATGGGGTGATAAAACCTTATCACATCCAGCTTGGCTATCTGTAACTCAGTTTGAGTCCATGGAATAGTTACTCCTTTTTATTACTTGTTTGGTTGTTATGCAGCCATGGAAGGAAAAAAGTGAACATCAAAATCATCAACAATATACCTGAAAGACAAAATACAGTAAAATGAAACCAAAACGGCCTTTTAAGGAAGGTGATAACTACTTGAGTATAAATTAAAATTATTATTCTCTCGTTTTTCTTTGATCCTTAAAATTACTATGTACTTGGTAAAACTAGTAGGGATCTAAACAGTGAATTCAAAGGACATGGAACCCAAAGGTTCATGGTTCAGTTCTGGCTCCATTATGGACTTGTTGAGAAACCCTGACTTGAGTCATTGGCTCCTGTAAAGTGGCAGCATCGTGCCTCAGGGTGGCCTGAGGAGAGAGGAACTGAGAGCTTTTTTTTTTTTTTTCTTTCTGAACAGATTGAACATAGATTTGTTAAAGAAAAGAAAGAATCCACAGAGCAGGAGGAGGCTCCAAAGGAGCCAGGGAATCTAGAGTGCTCAAAGCACAGTATGTTGGAACACTTGTCTCTTCATCAGTCCCAGCCCTTATAGGCTTTACAGCTGTATTGCGTAAAGTCTCGAAGCAGTGGACTTCAGTCAGTGCTGAATTTTAACGCTTTAAATATAAAAACAATTTTTGGGGGGGGGGTCTTTTCGCGACGGTCTTCCTGTATCCGCAGCTGGCTTGGAACTCACTATATAGACCAGGCTGGCCTTGAACTCACAGAGATACTCCTGCCTCTGCCTCCTGAGTGTGCCACCATGCCCAGCAATAATAAACAATTTTTAAAATTTATTTTTATGTGTATGAGTGTCCTGCCTACATGTGCACCTGTGTGTGCAATGACCGTGGAGGTCAGAAGAGGGCGTCAGATCCCCAGGAACTGGAGTTATATACAGTTGTTTAGCCACCATGTGGGTGCTGGGAATCAAACCCAGGTCTTCTGGAAGAGAAGTCAGTGCCCTTAACTGCTGAACCAACTTTCCAGCCCTAAATTTATTTATTTTATTTATTTTTATATGTATGAGTATCTTGCCTACATGTATAAGTGCACCACATGCATGCAATGCCTGCATAGGCCAGAAAAAGGTGTCAGATCTCCTAGAACTGGAGTTACAGACAGTTGAGAGCCACCATGTGGGTGCTGGGACTCAAACCCAGGTCCTGCAAGAGCCAGTGTCCAGTGTTCTTTCTTTCTTTTTTTTTCGGTCTTTTTGAGACAAGGTCTTCCTGTAGCCTCAGCTGTCCTGAAACTCACTATGTAGACCAGGCTGTCCTGGAACTCACTATATAAACCAGGCTGGCCTTGAACTCACAGTGATCTGCCTGCCTCTGCCTCCTGAGTGCTGAGATTGAAGGCATGCACCGCCACACCTGGCTAAGAGCCAGTGTTTTTTTTTTTTTTTTTTTTTAATAACCACATACTTAGAAGAAGCATTTCATTACAACAGCATTGCCATATTCAATAACAATTTCCAGAGCTAAGATGCATCTGTTTCAAAACTGGCTGTAAATTTTTAGGTTTACAGTTGAATTATTACAGTTATGCAATACTGTACTCAGTATAAACCCTATAAGACATAACACTAAATGAGGTTTAAGCTTTAAGAAAGATCTCCATTTCATTATTAAAATACATAGTTTCATACAGAAAAATTCATTTTTAATGCAATAGACATTAAGATGTTTGCACATGCATTTCTAATCTCTATATATCTGATTATTACTAGTCACAGTTGGTTACTTTCTGAGCTCCTTGGCATCTGAGCATGGATATAAAGTCATCAGGTAGATGTCAATGGTAATGTTTTTCACATCTACTAATTATTAGGGAGAAAATTGTTATGCTTTGAAGATATATTTTTTTAATCATTTAAAATTTTTTTTAATAACATGATTAGAAGAAGCATTTCACTACAGCTTTAACATATTCAGTAACACACTCCAGAGCAAGAGTACATCTCTTTCACAAGTGGCTGCAAGTTTCTAGTTTCATGGTTGAATTAATATAGTTATACAATATTGAACTCAGTATAAGCCCTGTAAGACATAAAATTGAATGAGTTTTGAAACTTTAAAAAAGATCTCCAAAGCCGGGCGTGGTGGTGCATGCCTTTAATCCCAGCACTTGGGAGGCAGAGGCAGGCAGATCTCTGTGAGTTCAAGGCCAGCCTGGTCTACATAGTGAGTTCAAGAACAGCTGGGTCTTACTAGGGAGACCCTGTCTCAAAAAGACCAAAAAAAAAAAATTCTCCATTTCATTTTAGAATATATTTTTCCTTGCAGAAACTTAATTGTTTTTGCTACTAACACTGAGATGTTGGCACATGCATCTCTAATCTGTAAGTATCTGATTATTACTAGTCATAATCGGTTGCACTTGGTTTCTTGGTGCCTGTGTATGTCTATAAACTCATTGGGTAGATTTCAATGGTAATGTTTATTACCTCTACTAATTAACATGATGTAAATGTCCATGCTTCCTCCTCAAATATAATACATTTTAAAAAATTTTATTTGTGTGTGTGCATGTGTTTGTGTATGTGTAAATCGCACAGAACATCTCAAACCACCTTATTCAACTATACACCCACTTCCCAGGTGGCACCTTCCCATACCCTCCCTCCCCCTACTAGAGCCCTTATACTCTGTTATCCCTGCTACTGTCTGCTGTGTTGTCGGCACCCCCAGCCATTCCCCAATACTTGCCCTTCTGGTGAGTCTAGTCAGCCTATCTAGAGGTCTCTGTTATAGGAGGGTCAGCTGTTCCTCAACTAGCAGCAATCAGTTGTCAATCTTCCTTTAGATAAGATTGGGGTCTGCCATTCATTTTCCCAGTTCTATGCTGGGTTACTATCTGGTAGTTCCGTTGGCCACCCTGGCCAACAACTCAAAAGAAGGTATCTCCTATCTGGCATTGTTGCTTGTTAGGTAGCTGTTAGCTATGCATATGGACTCTTAATAAATTACATTGGCCCCTTTAATCTTTGGTTATACTTTCATTTTGGGTGTTTAAGGCCATACAGTTGTCCCAGATAAACCAGTTTACTTTAACTGTTAAGGTCATTTGAGGATCTGTTCCTTAGGGGTCACATGGGCTTGGGAGGACTCCTGGCTCCTTTCTTTTATGAGTTCCATCTATGTGAAGATAAGTCAAAGGTCCTGCTTGACCATGGCTGGCTTCACTTGGAAGCAT